>NC_090380.1:117933004-118233004 GCF_036365525.1 Heterodontus francisci | reverse complement strand
AGCTCGCTTCTTTCTGATTGTGAATATAATTGGAACAGTGCAAGATGACAGTAAAGAAATGAATAGTTTCTTGGTTATGTTACCATATGAGTGGAGTTCAGATGCCTAAAGGGTTTACCTTGTCCTCATCAGACTGTACCTGGGGCACTGAAACCAGTCCTGATCAGTGTGATAGGAGGAGGATATCTGGGCCTTACAGGCAATGCAGAAGAGAGCACTGAGGCTGATCTCTGGCATCAGGACAGAGCTGTGAAGAACAACTTAAGCTCAGCTTTGAAAAGACCGTTCAGAAACAAATGAAAGATGTAAGACAAAGAAAGTCTTGGATTTCTGAAGCGCCTTTCATGATCTCAGGATGTCCCAAATCACTTTACAGTCAATTAAATATTTTAGACGTGTAGTCATTGTTGTAATGTAGGAAACTCTGCAGCCATCTTGGGCATAGCAAGCTGTCACAAACGGTAATATGATGATAGCAACCACATATTTGTATATCACCTTTAACATAATAAAACTTCACAGGAGCATTATAAAACAAAGTATGACACCAAGCCACAAAAGGAGATATTAGGTCAGATGACCAAAAGCTTAGTCAAAGAGCTAGGTTTTTTAGAAGTGTTCTAAAGGAGGAAAGTGTAGGTGTAGGGAGGGTATTTCAGAGTTTGGGGCCTAGGCAACTGAAGACGCAGCCACCAATGCTGGAGCAATTTAAATCAGGGATGCACAAGAGGCCAGAATTAGAGGGGTGCAGATATCTTGGAGGGTTGTGGGTCTGGAGGAGATTACAGAGATGGGGATGGATGAGGCCATGTAAGGATTTGAAAATTAGGATGAGAATTTTAAAATCAAGACGTTGCTTGACCAAGAGCCAATGTAGGTCAGTGAGCACAGGGTGTTAGGGGAATGGAATGTGGTGCGAATTAAGACATGGGCAGCAGCGTTTTGGATGACCTCGGGTTTATAGAAAGTATAATGTGGGAGATCAGCCTAAACACATTGGAATAGTTAAGTCTAGAGGTAATGAAGGCATGAGTGCGTGTTCCAGTAGCAGATGAGCTGAGACAGGAGTGAAGGTGGGCGATGTTACGGAGGTGGATTACGACCAGTTGAGAAAGGTGTCTAGGGCTGCCTTTCAGTCTTCAACTGGTAAGAGGGATTAATTTTAAACACACCGTGTTTTAGCTCCCGCTTGGTGATTCCTTGTTCACCGCTTTCCAATTAGAAGGCAAAGAAACCAGCGCAAGCAGGCTTTCTTAGGTTCAAAGAAGAAAAGTTGAAATTTATTAAACTTAAACCCTAATTCGCTTAACACCTATGAATGCACGACGCACCCACGCTAGTGTGCATATGGGATACACACATGCAAATAGAGACAGAAAAGAGCAGAAGAAAAATAAAGTGGAAAAGTTTGAGGCAATATCTTATGGTTCTTTGAGCTCACTGTAGAATCCTTGATTGTAGGTAGATCTTGCTTTTCGTTGGGGCCCAGTATTCTTCTTAAATCTTAAAATAAGAGCAAAATACTGCAGATGCTGGAAATCTGAAATAAAAACAAGAAATGCTGGAAATACTCAGCAGGTCTGGCAGCATCTGTGGAGAGAGAAGCAGAGTTAACATTTCAGGTCAGTGACCCTAAATCAGAATGTGTCACTGACCTGAAATGTTAATTCTGTTTCTATCTCCACAGATGCTGCCAGACCTGCTGAGTATTTCCAGCATTTCTTGTTTTTATTTCTTCTTAAACCTTGTTCATTGTAGGAGACTTTTCTCTCTTGGGGTTCATGTGTCTTTAGTGGATTCAGAGGCTTGTGAGAAAGAGATGGGAGCAGACAGGAGAGAGATCTTCTCAGTCCAGGAGCAAACAGACACTCTGCCTTCAAACGCTCTGTGGCCAGTTCAAAAGAAAACCCTGGAACAGCCAGGTAGTCATGTGACCAGCCGGTCTAACCAGTCCTGGCCCTTGTGGATTGTATCCTCCTTATGAGGCCCTGGAATGCGCTTCCTCACCTTCGATGTCTGTTAGTATGTAAATGTTTTTTTTTTCAGCCAAGGCTGATCTATTTAACAAGTCATTTCCTCGCTCCAACAACAGTTACAAATCAATGTTCATAACAAAATTGATGTGCCTCGTTCTTGGCTGGTGGGGCCTAGCATGACAGTTGCAAACAGACTGTCTTAATCTCAGACTGTTGCCAGGGAGAGGGATGGAGTCAGTAGCTAGGAAATGGAGTTTGGAACAGGGACCAAAAACAATGGCTTCAATTTTCCCAGTATTTAGTTGGAGGAAATTTCTGCTTATCCAGTACTGGATGTTGGATCACCAATCTGATAATATAGCAACAGTGGAGCAGTTGAGAAGTGGTGGTGAGGTAGAGCTGAGTGTCGTCAGCATACATGTGAAAACTAACGCTCTGCTTGCGGATGATGTTGCAAAGGGTTCTCATATAGATGAAAAACAGCAGGGGTCCAAGGGTCAATGCTGGCACTGGAGCGTCGGCCTGCATTACTTGTTCAAGTCTCTGGAGTGGGACTTGAAGTCACAACCTTCTGCCTCAGAGGCAAGAGTGCTACCCACTGAGCCACGGCTGACAGAGGAAATAAACCTGGCCATACTTTTCAGAAGTGAAGCTGGAGAAAATGAGCATAACCTCAGAGCATGAAGAACAGGTTTAGGAGGAATACCGGGAAGTGTTTCTTGACACAGAAGACAGTCAATAACATGAATGGGGAGGGAGGTTGAGTCCAGGACATGGCTGGATGTTGTAGCAGTGGAATTGGTATCAAGGAAAATGGGATAGAGTTTTGTTATGAAAAGGTGTTCAGAGGTATGGAGCCAAGGGAGATAAATGGAGTTAAGATACAGATCAGCCATAATGTAATTGAATGGCAGAACAAGCTCAAGAGTCTGAATAGCCTTCTCCTGTTCCCACATTCTTACAGCATGAAAGAGGCTTCCCTCAATCAAATCTTTCTTGTAAACTGAGACCAATGTTAAGGTGTGTGTGGGGATTAGTAATCATAATTCTCTGCCTCTATCCCTCCCCTCCTCATTTAACATTACTAGGTTGCCCAACCTGCCAGTTAAGGGACAATTTTAACCAGCTTGGCAGGATATTGGAGAGAGATGGAAAGGATCCAGTTGTTGTGATCCATGTTGGGAACAACATAGGAATAAGTAACCAATTTGTCCTATTCAACAAGTACCAGGAGCAAGGAGCTAAATTTAAAAAAAAAGTCTCAGGATCATTACCTGAGGCACGTGCAAATAGGCAGATTAGAGAGATGAGAATGTGGTGCAGAAAAGAGGGGTTTCCATTTCATGAAACACAAGCCCCAGTACTGGGGCAGGAAGGAATTATACCAATGGGAAGGGCTCCACCTGAACGGTGCTGGGACCGGGTCCTCGTTGAAGGATAAATAGGGCAGTCTTGAGGACTTTAAACTAGTAAATGGGGAAGCAAGAGGGTGGGGTGGTAAGGGCTCAGGTGGAAAAGTAGTATAAATAATTCTAAAACAGATGAAAAGAAAGCGAGCATAGTAGCAGTCAGAAATTGTGCTTTAGGCACTACAGGTAAAGGGAAAACTAAAAGATGTAAACTAATTAAAACAGGAAAGAGAAATAAGAAATGTGTGAGAAATATAACAGAGCAGAAGGGCAGGTTGGGGTGTGTGGCCCAAATAAGCATTTTTTAAAAATATAAATTCATGAAGTATCAAGAACAAGTTGAAATAATTACAAGTGCAATTCAACTTGGAGGGTATGACATGGTAGCCATTGCTGGGAACCGAATATGCTCGGTTATAAGGCTCACAGGAAGACTAGGGAATCTAGTACATGAGGAATTACTTCAATGATAAGAGATAATATAACGAGAGGTAAGTGGGCAGTGCAGACTTTATGAGTAGAATTAAGAAATAAAACGATTTAAGATTGAAGTGGGAGTTGTGTATAGGCCCCCTGGTAGCAGCTGTGAAGATGCAAAATTGTATTAATGCAGAGGTTGGATAAGCATGTGGTAAAGGCAGCTTGGCTTTAATGCGGTGTTTTAGCTATCATATAGATTGGGATAAGCAGATGAGATCATGTCAGAAAAGTAGTGAATTTCTGGAGTGTTTTCAAGATCGTACACTTTTTTATTCAGTCGACAGATGTGGGCGTCACTGGCTAGGCCAGCATTTATTGCCCATCCCTAATTGCCCTTGAGAAATTAGTGCTGAACAGCCTTCTTGAATTGCTGCAGTCCATATGGAGTGGGTACACCCACAGTGCTGTTAGAAAGGGAGTTCCAGGATCTTGACCCAGCGACAGTGAAGGAACAGCGATATAGTTCCAAGTCAGGATGGTGTGTGGCTTGGAGGTTATGGTGCTCCCATGCATCTGCTGCCCTTGTCCTTCTACACGGTAGAGGTTGCGGGTTTGGAAAGTGCTGTCGAAGGAACCTTGGTGCATTGCTGCAGTGCATCTTGTAGGTGATACACTCTGACTCCACTGTGCATCCATAGTGGAGGGAGTAAATGTCGAAGATGGTGGATGGGGTGCAAATCAAGCGGGCTGCTTTGTCCTGGATTGTGTCAAGCTTCCTGAGTGTTGTTGGAGCTGCAGCCATCCAGGCAAGTGGAAAGTATTCCATCACACTCCTGACTTGTGCTTTGTAGATGGTGGACACGCTTTGAAGAGTCAGGAGGTGAGTTACTTGCCACAAAATTCCCAGACTCTGACCTGTGCTTGTAGCCATAGTATTTATGTGGCTGGTTTAGTTCAGTTTCTGGTCAATGGTGACCCCCCAGGATGTTGATAGTGTGGGATTCAGCGATGGTAATGCCATTGAACGTCAAGGGGAGATGGTTGGATTCTCTCTTGTTTGAGATGGTCATTGCCTGGCACTGCAACAATATGCCCTAGAACTGTCAAGGGGGCATGCATTTTTCGATTTAATAATGAGTAGTGAGCCAGATTAGTTAACAGTCTGAAGGTATGTGAACATTTATCTAATAGTGATCGTAATATGGTCGGGTTGAACATAGGCTTTGAAAGAAATAAACGCAAAACAGCCACTAAGAATCTGGTCGTCGAGTTATACAGCACAAAAACACGTTCTTCAGCCCATCGTGTCTGTGCCGGCCATCAAGCACCTAACTATTCTAATCCCATTTTCCAGCACTTGGCCCGTAGCCTTGTATGCTATGGCGTTTCTCGTGCTCATCTAAATACTTCTTAAATGTTGTGAGGGTTCCTACCTCTACCACCTCTTCAGGCAGTGCGTTCCAGATTCCAATTGCCCTCTGGGTAAAAAAAAATTCCTCAAATCCCCTTGAACCCTCCTGCCCCTTACCTTAGATCTATGCCCCCTGGTTATTGGCCCCTCCACTAAGGGAAAAAGTTTCTTCCTATCTAACCTATCTATGCCCCTCATAATTTTGTATACCTCACTTATGTCACCCCTCAGCCTTCTCTGCCTATCCAGTCTCTCTTCATAGCTGAAATGCTCCAGCCCAGGCAACATCCTGGTGAATCTCCTCTGAACTCTCTCCAGTGCAATCACATCCTTCCTATAGTGTGGTGCCCAGAACTGTACACAGTACTCCAGCTGTGGCCTAAATAGCGTTTTTTACAGCTCCATCATAACCTCCCTGCTCTTATATTCTATGCCTCGTCTAATAAAGGCAAGTATTCCATATGCCTTCCAAACCACCTTATCTACCTGTGCTGCTGCCTTCAGTGATCTATGGATAAGTACACCAAAGTCCCTCTGACCCTCTGTACTTCCTAGGGTCCTACCATCCATTGTATATTCTCTTGTTTTGTTAGTCCTCCCAAAATGCATCACCTCACACTTCTCAGGATTAAATTCCATTTGCCACAGCTCCGTCCATCTTACCAGCCCATCTATATCGTTCTGTAATCTAAGGCTTTCCTCCTGACTATTTTCAGATTCAGATAAGGCTGACTTCAGTGGGATGACACACAGGTTGTCCGCTTGGCAAATCTGTTAATAAGTGAAATGTCAGAAGATCAATGGGAGGTGTTCAAAAAAAGAATTTACATGAGACAGAACCAGTTTATATCCTTAAGGGAAAAGAACTCTACTTTCCAAAAAAACACAGCCATGGAGAACTAAAGAGTAAGAGAACATAAAACTGAAAAAAAACCTTACAAGAATGCATGAATTAGCACAGATCTATCTGAATGGGAGAGATGCAAAGAGCAGCACATTGCATATGCCATTCCACTATTTATGAAAGTTGAGTGAGAGAAAACAGGGAATTATAAACCAGTTAGCCTAGCATCTATTGTTGGGAAATTACTAGAATCTATAATTAAGGATATGCACATAGGAGTCATTGAACAACTTGAAAATTTTCAGCTGATCAGAGAGAGTTAGCATGGATTTGTAAAGGGTAGGTCATGCCTGACAAACCTGACTGAATGTTTTGAAGAAGTGACCAAAGTAGTGGACGGGGGAGGATTTCTGTAGATGTTAGTTATATGGATTTCCAGAAGACATTTGACAAAGTCCCTCAAAAGAGACTGTTAGCTAAAGCTGAAGTTCATGGAATTGAAGGCAATTTATTTTATTGCATCCAGTTCTGGGCAATTTAGGAAAGCTGTGAAGGCATGGAGAGAGTGCAGAAGAGATTTACGAGAATGGTTCCAGAAATTAGGAATTTCAGTTATGAAGATAGATTGGAGAACTTAAGACCTTGGAGAAAAGAAGGTTGAGAGGAGTTTTGATAGAGGTATTCAAAATCATGAGGTGTCTAGATAGAGTAGATAGGAAGAAACTGTTTTTACTTGTGAAAGAATCGAGAATGAGAGGGCACAGATTTAAAGTAATGGGTAAAAGAAGCAAAAGTGACCTGAGGAAAAACTTTCTCACGCAGGGAGTGGTTAGGGTGTGGAATGCGCAGCCTGAGAGTATGGTGGGGGCAGGTTCAATTAAAGCATTCAAAAGGGAATTAGACTGTTATAGGAAAAGGAAGAATGTATAGGGTTATGGGGAGAAGGCGGGGGAATGACACTGTGAATTGCTCATTCGGAGAGCTGGTGCAGAGATGATGGGCCAAATGGCCTCCCTCCTGTGCTGTAACCATTCTGTGAGTCTATGATATTGACCTGGTTAGGGATATTAGCTGAATGGCAGGAGACCGGGAGTAAGGATGATGGGCAGGTACTCTAATTGGCAGGGTTTAACTAATGGCATCCCACAGGGATCTGTCTTGGAATCCCAACTATTCTCCGTGTTTCTTAACTTGGGTAATGCGATAGAAAGCCACATATTCAAGTTTGTGGATAACACAAAGATGGGCAGCATTGTAAGCAGGGTAGGTGGAAGCATAAAATTGCAAAGAGATATTGACAGATTAAGTGTATTGTTGCAGACTGAATTGAGAGAGAACTGAAACCCCAGTTCTTTTCCCTTTACTATCCGTAATCAGTAATTTTTGACCAGGAATATGTGTGTTGTTTTCTTTATTCTCCACGGATTCTCTCTTGTTGGAGATGGTCATTGCCTGGCACTTGTGTGGTGCAAATGTTACTTGCCACTTATCAACCCAAGCCAGGATATTGTCCAGGTCTTGCTGCATATAGACTCGGACTGCTTCAGTATCTGAGGAGTTGCGAATGGTGCTGAACGTTGTGCAATCATCAGCGAACATCCCCACTTCTGAACTTATGATGGAGGGAAGGTTATTGATGAAGCAGCTGAAGATGTTTGGGCCTAGGACACTACCCTGAGAAACCCCTGCAGTGATGTCCTGGGACTGAGATGATTGACCTCCAACAACCACAACCATCTTCCTTTGTGCTAGGTTTAACTCCAACCAGTGGAGAGATTTCCCCCTGATTCCCATTGATTTCAATTTGACTAGGCCTCCTTCATGTCACACTCAGTCAAATGCTGCCTTGATGTCAAGGGCAGGCACTGCCACCTCACCTCTGAGGTTCAGCCCTTTTGTGCATGCTTGGACCCAGGTTGTAATGAGGTTCGGAGCTGAGTGTCCCAAGCGGAATCCAAACTAAATGTCAGAGAGCAGGTTATTGCTGAGTAAGTGCCGCTTGATAGCATTGTCAATGACACCTTCCATCACTTTGCTGATGATCGAGGGTAGACTGATGGGGCAGTAATTGGCCGGATTGGATTTGTCCTGCCTTTTGTGTACAGGCCATACCTGGTGTCACAAGTACAAGAAGGGCGATGATGAAGAATTATGGACAAAAACTGAAGAGTTACAAAAATTGACTTTGTCTTTTAAAAATCGACCCTTCTTTTAAAAAGTGTACGGTGTGCTTTAAAATGGCTGCTGAGGGCTAAAAGACTTGGCCTTTGTATATTCAAACTGTCTGACAGAGACAAAGGAAACTTTCCAAAGTTAAGAAGTGTCAGTTGCACCCACCCTACATCCATCCTGAAATATTCTCAAATTGATTGGGTTTTTCTGAAACAAGGTGTGAAGTAGCCATATCCTAAGCCATTGTCAGTCACTACAGGGAAGAAAATACCTATCTTACAGCAGAGGCGAGATGTAACACATCTTTACCTTAAAAGGCAGCCTAGAGAGAGAAAGAGAGATGCCCAGAAAGCACTATTGAAGAAGCTTGTTTCCAGCAAACCAGAAGCGACATGCCTTGCTGTAGAATTCTACATCTACACTTTATACAGCAATGAATTAGAAGTGATCCACTGTCTTCAACTGAACTTTCAACCACGAGAGAAATCTACAAACACCTCATGCCTGCAACCAACGAGAACTTGACTTCCAAGAGACTTCAACAGATTTACTATGACCCCCTGAAACCTACTCCCACTTAAACCCACTTATCCCTTTTCCTCCATATTTGTCATTTGGGTGTGTGCGCGAGTGAATGAATGAGTGCGGTTGCGATAATTTCAGAATAAGGCATATTGATAATAAATAATTGATTTTCTGTTTTAAGCCTACAAAAAAACCTCTCTCTGTTTGTTTATTTGCTAAATAAAACACAAAGGGGTTAAACCCTAATAACAAACCACACTTGCTGCGTTCAGGTGGGAGTTGAACAATGAGAACCACCCAAACCCCTCACCACGTGGCTGTAACACGGGGCAATTTCCACCTTGTTGGGTAGATGCCATTGTTGTAGCCAGTGATGCCAGTGTTATTAACCCCTGAGTGTATGGCCAATTTGAATAACCAGCAGCATACTTTTTGTGGGTTTAAATAAATAGGATTACTTTTATTCACACATTCAACCTGAAAGTCTAATGCTACGTCACTCACTCACTCACTCTCGCACTCATACACACACACACACACTCACTCACTCACTCACTCACTCACTCACTCCATTAAAAGGATAGTGCATTTTTACACGGATGATGCACTTTTGCAAATTACAAGCATAGGAATAGTTCGTAGGTCACATGATTTGGCTCATCTTGTATAAAAGGCATGTGTTGTGGGTCCGGGTGAAGAAGCCGTTTTCACTCCTGAAATGTAGTTTGAGGGATTCGATAGCCGGAGTCATATATCTGTGTCGTTGCAGGATTCTCTCGAAGATTTTCAGCAGGTTATGAAGTTAGTTGCTTGTAGTCTCACTAGTAGAAGGTTGGTTTTCTGTACTGGTCGACTTGAAAAGGTACAGGCTTGGAGACCTCAAAATGTTGCAGCCTCCAGTTCTTTTAAGGCACCATGGTACTGTCTGGTCTGCTTGCTGCTTTTTCTGCAGTCTATATTTTAAAATGTTTTAAAAGGAGACCAAAATGGCTGCCCCACCATGTGTCTTCTCACAGTTCCTTCCAAGTATGGTGGGGGGGTCCAGGTTGATTAGCCCCATCCTGGTCTATTGACATGCATCCTGAGGAGGGTGAAGGCAATCACCTTCTTTGTTTCAGGGGAAACCCATTCAATTCAGGAATGGCTCCTGATGGTTTCAGGATGGGCATTGATGACACCTCTTAGTTTGGAAGGTATCCTTTTGTCCTTACAAGAGTGGGTCAGTTTTTGAACAGGCTGCATTTTCTAACAATGCAACCACTAGGTGGCAGAGTACTGGCACATGCACAAATGCAACCTCATCGACTGAAATGTCACTGTCTGTGACATCTCAAGCAGTTGCCAGTAATAAAGATGATGCTCAATTTGACACAAAAAAAGATTGAACCCAAATGTGGATGTCAGACATAATGACGTCCCGAGTGTTGCCTCACCCCTCAATGTCTGCGATCGCCACCTCCTCACCACTGCCCACCCCCATAGTAGCCCACTCTCTCCTGCAATCGCCGCATTCAGTTTCCCGAGATCGCTGCTTCTCTTCCCCACTCCCACCTTTTCGCCGTTCCATCCCACTGCTCCCGACTGTTCACCACTCCTCCCGCCATTCTCTCCTGCGCCTGACTGCTTGCCGTTCTTTCCCGCCGCTTGCTCGCTCGTTCCCTACCTTGCCACTCAAAGAAGCGGCGGGGGGGAGGGTTTTGGAGGGAAGCAAGCGGCGAGGTGGGAAGTGAGCAGGGAGCAGTGGGATGTTTCTGCGAAGAGTCGGGAGCAGGTGGGAGAGGGAGGAGGCAACAAGCAGGCAAATGTGGCATGGAGCGACGAAGAGTCGGGAGCGGTGAGCAGGTGGAAGCAGGAGAGAATGGCGGGAGGAGTGGTGAGTAGGCGGACGTGGGCGAGAACGGCAGGAGGATCAGCAAGCAGGAGAGAACAGCAGGCGGGAGCAGGAGAGGACAGCAGGAAGAGTGGCGAGCAGGCGGGCATGGCAGAGAACGGCAGGAGAGAGCGGCAGGCGGAGTGGCGAGCAGGCGGGAGCAGGAGAGGACAGCAGGAAGAGTGGCGAGCAGGCGGGCATGGCAGAGAATGGCGGGAGGAGCAGCAAGCAGACAGATGCAGGAGAGAACGGGAAACTGAATCTGGCGATTGAGGCAGCAATTGCGGGAATGAGTAGGATATTGTTGGGGAATGGAGGCAGCGATTGTGGCCATTGAGGGGTGAGGCAACACTCGGACGTCATTACGTCTGGCATCATTATGTGGTGACGTCGCTGTGCGTTAAAGGCCTGCTACCCAACCCAAACCCGACGGGACCCAATGACACGTGTCGGGTTCTGTCGAGTTGGGCCCCTATTCCAGGTCCGGCTTTCAGGCTCGGGTCGGGCTGAGTCCGGGTCCGGCTTGGGTCGAGTCAGGCCAGACACACACGGTAAGTGCTCTATTGGTAAGTATTGAAATTTTAAAACTTTACCTGAGCTGGTGGTCCGGGACGAAACTGAGTCTGTGCAGTGAGTGAGTGACGTCACTATGATGTCATCACGCATGCGCTGCAGCTTCCTGCAGGTTCGGTGTCAGGAAGGTAAGTAAAGGGATGGTTGGGTCAGGCTCGGGTAGGGTCGGGCTTGGGTCCGCTGTGGTTCGGTCGGGTTCTTTTTCCCAACCTGAGCAGGCCTTTACTGCGCGTATGTGTGGACCCATACTGGAAGCTGGCAAATGTTCGGATACACTGATGACATCGGCGATCGCTTGCACATGCTCTGCATTGTCAGCAAATGCTCCTTTTTGAATACGCAAGTCGAGTCATCTGTCCTTCGGTGGCCATATTTGCAGCCCATGTCCACTTTTAATGTCCATTGTGGTTCATTTAAAACAAAAGGAAAATTCAGTTCCAGAAGATGCTGTCCATGTTTAAAGTTATGAAATAGGATATGCCTGTACTTGGAATGATGGAATGCATAAAACTGTGGAAAATGGATTTCCAGACAGGCAAGTGTGCGGTCATCAACTTTGGACCTATAAAAGATACTTTCTAAATGGCAAAAAGCTAGAAACAGTGAGGGTCCAAAGAAGACTTGGAGGTCCAGGTACATAAATCATTAAAATGTTGTGAACAAATACAGAAAATAATCAAACAATCAAATGGAATGCTGGCCTTTATATCTAGAGAACTGGAATACAGGGGGCTAGAAGTTATGCAGCAGCTGTACAAAGCCTTGGCTAGACCACGCCTGGAGTACTGTGTGAGCAGTTGTGGACACTGTCTTTTAGGAAGGATATATTGGCTTTGGAGGGAGTGCAGCACAGAATTACTAGAATGACACCTGGACTCCAAGGGTTAAATTATGAGGAGAGATCACACAAACTAAGGTTGTGTTCTCTGGAATTTAGAAGATTAAGATTTAGATCATTAAGATTAATGATTTGAACAAAGGTTTCAGGCTATTAAAGGGAACAGATAGGAGAGATAGAAACTATTTTTTCTAATTGGGGTGCCTAGGACTAGGGGGCATAGTCTGAAAATTTGAGCCAGACCATTTAACAATGAAATTAGGAAACAGTTCTCACACAAAGGATGATAAAGTTTGGAACTGTATTTCGCAAATGGCAGTTGATGCTCACTCAATTGTTAATATTGAAACTGATAGATTAGTTAGCCAAAGGTATTGAGGGATATGGCGTTAAGTTGCAGATCAGCCGTGATCTCATTGAATGGTGGAACAGGCTCGAGGGGCTAAATGGCCTCCTCCTGTTCCTGTGTTCTTAAGATTCAGAGGGATGGGAGGGAGGAGTCCAACAAATATCCTATACAAGTTCAAATGTTTCACTTCTACTGAGTAAGATGCGGAATCTGTGCAGAATATGGACAGATAAATGAAAATCGCTGATACTGGAAATCAAGTCACAGGAAATGCTCCAAATATATAACAACTCAATCAGTTTCTGAATGAGAACGACAGGCTAACCCTTTGCTCTTAGCTTTCCTCCATAATACGCTTCTTCCATTACACCCACAGCCTGATCCTCTCCCAGCCTCTCAGGCACTTTCCCACACAGAGATAAAGAGTTTGTGTTTATACAACATTTTGCAGGCCCTGAGAATTTTCCAAAGTGCCTTACAGTCAGTTAATTACATTTAAAGTACAGTCACTGTTGTTACATAGGCAAACGCAGCAGCACAAGATTCAGCAAAAGCAAGGGGGCAATAACCAGGCAGTTTGTTTTTAGTGATGTTGGTTGTGTGATGAATATTGGCCAAGGAACTCCCTGTTCCTTGCCGAGTAGTGGCCACGGGATCTTTTACATTCACGAAGGGTAGATGGGGCTTCGGTTTAACGTCTCATCTGAAAGATGGTACCTCCCACAGTGCATTACTTTCTTAGTACTGCACTAGGAATATTGGCCTAGATTTTATGCTCAAGTTGCTGGAGTTCAATTTGTAACCTTCTTTATTCCACAGTAAGCCAAAAGTTACAGAGCATTTTTTTTTTCTTGGGATGTGAGCATCGCTGGCAGGGCCAGCATTTATTGCCCATCCCAAATTGCCCTTGAGCTGGGGGTGGTGAGGCACCTTCAACTGAGTGGCTTGCAGGGCATTTCAGAGGGCAGTTAAGAGTCGTCCAGATTGCTGTGGGCCTGGAGTCACACGTGGGCCAGACCAGGTAAGGACCAGGTTTCCTCCCCTAAAGGACATTAGTGGAACAAATGGGCTTTTACAACAATCCAGTAGTTTCATGATCATTATTAATGAGACTAGCTTTTTATTCCAGTTTTATTAATTAATTGAATTTAAATTCCTCAAGCTGCCATGGTGGGATATGAACACAGGTGTCTGCATCATTAGTCCAGGCCTCTGAATTACTAGTCCAGTAACATTACCACTTGCTACTGTCAGGGTCACTGACTCTACAGACAACTAATATTCATTTCTTATTCATTCCTGGGATATGAGCACCGCTGGCAAAACCAGCATTTATTGTCCATCCCTAATTCCCCTTGAGAAGGTGGTGAGCCACCTCCTTTAACTGTTGCAGTCTTTGTAGTGTAGGTACACTCACGGTGTTAGGAAGTTCAAGGATTTTGACCCAGCAACAGTGAAGGAACAGCCTATTCCTGCTACTAATTAGTATGTTCGTAAATAGTTCCAAGTCAGGATGGTTAGTGACTTGGAGGGAAACTTGCAGTTGGTGATGTTCCCATGCGTCTGCTGCCCTTGTCCTTCCAGTTGATTAAAGTCGCGGGTTTGGAAGGTGCTATCAAAGGAGCCTTGGTGAGTTGCTGCAGTGAATCTTGTAAATAGTACTCAGCTGCATTGGTGCGCCGATGTTGAAGGTTGTGGATGTTTGAGGTGGTGGATGGGATGCCTATTAAGCAGGCTGCTTTGTCCTGGATGGTTTCAAGCTTCTTGAGTGAAATGAAACATAGTAATTGAGTACAATGAAATAAAGTGGAAAGAAAGAACGAACTTACATTGTCTTGCAATGCTTTTCACGATCTCAGGACATCCCAAAGCACTTTACAGCCAATGAAATACTTTTGAAGTGTGGTCTCTGTTGCAATGTAGATTTATGCACAACAAGCTCCTATAAACAGCAATGAGATGATGGCCTGATCTTTTTTGTCGAACAGCAAGAGATATAATAATGGAAGCTCTTGTGATAAAAACTCTCATTTATTCTTTGTATCTCACAGCTGGCAATGAGCTGGCTAACCAAGAATTTCTCCATCTGAAACAAAAAAATGCAAGTCACTAATTTTCCATTCCCAGTTGTTGATGCTCCTGTTTACAGCCGCTTAGCTTGTGAGTTCAGCATTCAGCAGGTAGCTTAAGAGCACTAGAATACAATATAAATAGCACACAATTGCAAAACACTCCTCTACTCTTTTTGTCAAGCTGCCACTTGAAACCATTTTATTTGCTAAGTGAAGTGCTCCACCTGCAGGAGTTTGGTATGGATGATACATTATCACCCAGTAGCTGGCCTGAACGGGATTAGACAAACAAAATCCAATTTCAGAGCACGAGTAGCATCTCCTAAATCGTAAAAGTGGAGTAATGGAAATCATCTGTATTCCCCAGAACACCCTTTGTGCTCGGAATTTCATTCAGATTGTGACCAGATATTCAGAAGGGCAAACTTGTTGCTGAAGCTGGCCAACACTGGGAGCTAGGTTTTCATCTACTAATTAACAACAACAGCTTATATTTATATAAAAGGAAAATACTGCAGAGGCTGGAAATCTGAAATATAAACAAGAAATGCTGGAAATACTCAGCAGGTCTGGCCGCATCTGTGGAGAGATAAGCAGAGTTAATGTTTTAGGTCAGTGACCTTTCATCAGAACACTGAGGTCTTAAATGAATACTTCTCGTCTGTATTTACCGTGGAGAAGGTCATGGAAGCTAATGAGTTCAAGGGAGGGAACACCGATATCCTGGAGCATATCAACATTACAAAGGGGGAGGTGTTGGAGGTTTTGAAGTGCATTAAGGTGGATAAATCCCCAGGGCCTCATCAGGTGTCTCCTAGGATGCTCTTAGAAGCAAGGGGGGAGATTGCTGGGGCCCTGGCAGAGATTTTTCTATCATCGTTAGCCATGGGTGAGGTACCGGAAGACTGGAGGATAGCTAATGTTGTGCCTTTATTTAAGAAGGGCTGCAGGGATAAGCCAGGGAACTACAGGCCGATAAGCCTTACATCAGTGGTGGGAAAGTTATTGGAAGGGATTCTGAGAGACAGGATTTATATGCATTTGGAAAGGCATGGTCTGATTAGGGATAGTCAGCATGGCTTTGTGCGTGGGAAATCATGTCTGACGAATTTGATTTGAGTTTTTTGAGGAGGTGACCAAGAGGATTGACGAGGGCAGGGAGGTGGACAAGGCCTTTGACGAGGTCCCGCATGGTAGGCTTGTCCGGAAGGTTCGAACCCATGGGATCCAGGGTGAGCTAGCCAATTGGATACAAAATTGGCTTGGTGATAGGAGGCAGAGGGTGGTAGTGGAGGGTTGTTTTTCCTATTGGAGGCCGGTGACCAGTGGTGTGCCGCAGGGATCGGTGCTGGGCCCTCTGTTGTTTCTCATATATATTAATGATGTGGATGAGAATGTAGGGGGCATGATTAAAAAGTTTGCAGATGACACCAAAATTGGTTGTATAGTGAACAGTGAAGAAGGTCGTCTAAGGTTACAACAGGATCTAGATCAACTGGGAAAGTGGGCAAGGGATTGGCAAATGGAACTTAACGCAGACAAGTGCGAAGTGATGTATTTTGGGAAGTTAAACCAGGGCAGGACATATACAGTGAATGGCAGGGCCCTGGAGAGTGTTGTTGAGCAGAGAGACCTTGGGATACAAGTACATAGTTCCCTGAAAGTGGCAACACAGGTAGACAGGGTGGTGAAGAAGGCGTATGGCATGCTTGCCTTCATCGGCCGAGGCATTGAGTACAAGAGTTAGGATGTCATGTTACAGTTGTACATAACATTGGTTTGGCCGCATTTGGAGTAGTGTGTGCAGTTCTGGTCACCGCATTACAGGAAAGACGTGATTAGCTAGAGAGGATGCAGAAAAGATTCACAAGGATGTTGCCTGGTTTGGAGGGCCTGAGTTATAAAGAGAGATTGGCTAGGCTGGGTCTGTTTTCCCTGGAGCGAAGGAGGCTGAGAGGGAACATGATAGAGGTATATAAAATTATGAGAGGCATAGATAGGGTAGATAGCCAGAGTCTGTTTCCCATGATAGTGGTGACTAAAACTAGAGGGCATAGATTTAAGGTGAGAGGAAGGAGGCTTAAAGGGGTTCAAAGGGGTAAATATTTCACACAAAGAATAGTGGGTATCTGGAATGAGCTGCCAGAGGAGGTGGTGGAGGCAGAAGTAGTAGCGACATTTAAGAGACATCTGGACAGGTACTTGAATGAGCAAGGCATAGAGGGATATGGAATTAATGCAGGCAGGTGGGATTAGTATAGACAGGCATTATGATCGGCATGGCGGGCCAAAGGGCCTGTATCTGTGCTGTACGACTCTATGACTCTAGATGCTGCCAGACCTGCTGAGAATTTCCAGCATTTTTGTAGCTTATATTTTTATATTGGTTCAGGATGTCCTGTGCTGAAATGTGCTATGTAAATGCAAGTCTGTTCTTTCTATTTTTCCATTCTCCTTTTTCTTTTCTTTTTTTCTATAAATTCATTGAATTGAGGTGTTAGTCAATAATGTGCCTTCAACACTGTACCTGCAATAATGTCAAAATGACCTTTAAGGCTTAGAACTTAGTGTTGATAATTTTAACAGATGATTCCTTTTCATGCCATGATATTTCTCTGTGCGCTGTCTTAGTGTTAAGTGTTAAACCATTTAAAATAGACAGCCTTGTCTGTTAAATGAGTGAACGGGGGGATGTCATACAAGCAAGTTAAATTTTGCCTGCTAACATTCCTCATGGTGCACTTCTAAATCTTTTTGTCAACTAATTGATGTTTAAGGTTTCTTGCACAAATAAAAACATTTTTACAGTTCAGGTGGCAATACAATGCTCCCATCACATGCTGGAAGTTCAAGCCACTCATAAGTTCCCTCCTTTGCATTGACTTCAATGAGATCTATCCACTCTCAGCCCAGCGGTTGAAGAAAAGGAGACCTATGATTTTTTTTTTGCCCTGGATCTCCAGGGAATCCAGGAAAGAAAGATTTGCATTTATATAATGTCTTTGATGACCTCAGGACATCCCGAAGTGTTCTATGGCCAATGAAGTGTAGTGACTGTTGTAATGTAGGAAACACAGCAGCCAATCTGTGCACAACAAGATCACTGAAACTGTAATGAGCTCTGACCTGTTTCAGTCATGTTGGTTGAGGGATAAATATTGGCCAGGACACCAGGGAGAACTCCCATGCTCTTTTTCTAAATAATGGCCATGGGATCTGTTAGATCCACCTAAGAGGCCAGACCAAGCCTTGGTTTAATGTCCAATCCAAAAGACAGCACCATCGACAGTGCAGCACCCCCTCAGTACTGCACTGGCAGCATTAGCCTGGATTTTGTGCTCATGTCTCTGGACTGGGACTTGAACCCACACCCTTCTGACTCGGAGGCGAGAGCACTACCCACTGAGCCACAGCTGGCACTATGGCATGCAACAGTAAACAATCCCCTGCCACAACCTGTTCCACCCAGCTGGTTAATGTTGGGTGCGAGGACGGCTGCCAGCTGCTTGCTAAGGACAGGCCAATGTGTTGTTTGTCATCAGCTTTAAAATCTTTCATCATTCCCTTTGCTTGTTACAGGCAATGAATTTGGACACCCTGAATGGCTGGACTTCCCCAGGACAGGAAACAATGAAAGTTACCATTACGCCAGACGGCAGTTCAACCTTTTGGACAATTATCTCCTTCGCTACCGTCAGCTGAACGCTTTTGACACAGACATGAACAATTTGGAAGAGAAGTACGGTTGGCTCGCAGCGCCACCGGTGAGTGAGTGCTCTCTCGATCTCAGATGCTCTATCTGTCTCGCTCACGCTGTTCTCTCTCACTCTCGTTCTCTCTCGATCTCAAACTTGCTTTCTCTTTCATGTTCTCACTCCCCCTCTTATGCTCTCTCACTCCCTCTCTCATGCTCTCTCGTTCCCTCATGATGCTGTCACTTAATCTTGCTCTCTCTCACTTGCCTTCTCACGCCTGCTCACATTCTCTCCGAGGGAGATTTTGCTCCTTCGTTAGGTGGGTTTGGATGGTGAAGGAGACTGAGACTGGCACTGTTGAGAAGATAAAACGAAGCAGTCCAGGTAACTGATTAGATACAACATTTCAACCTCAGCCCTGGGTCAAATTGGATACAGTGGATTGATACAAGAAGGGAGGGAAATGGGAGTTGATGTTGGAGACTGAAGATGATGACTTTAGTCTGCCCAACATTTAGTTGAAGTAAGTTAAGGTCTTGCAGAAGAAGTTTAAGGAGTGACTGTGAAACAAGACCTCGAGGATGATAATTTTCAGATTGCTTTCCACACTGCATTGAACAAGTTAAGGAGAGGAAGATTAGAATTTGTGGCTGCCAGAGGGAATGGTTCACATTCACAGGGGTATAGAAATTGTTAGATGCAAAAAGACCAAAGTCCATCTAGTTCTCTTTTTACCATCCTGGAACTTGCATGATACAAGACTAATGAAGTTGTTGACCAATCATAGCAATCAATCTCCATCAATGATTTTACAATAGACCCAGACATGAGTCGAGGGAAATCCCATTCTTCTGGCAATGGAGCACTGTGTGGAACAAGGGAAAGCTGCCTCAGTATTGCCAGTAGAAGTTGCTGACTTGTCACAGCTGTGACTATGGTGACATCATTTTAACCATTAATTTTAAAGAGAGAAATTGTGGTAAGAAAAGCTTTACATAAACTCATACAGTACAGATAAATGCACTTCACATGTGTTTTTAACCTAACATCCACTACCGTTCAGCCACCAATGGCATGAAAAATCTAACAATCAAACACTTGCACACTGTCTTTCATCTTATCATTTTACTAACTAATGCACAAGAAGATTCAAATACCTAGGCATGCACCAAATGAGTGTTGAGATCATATGTTTAGTCACATCTGACTTCTCAATTAACCACATGTATCTAGTGGTAAATTATAGGACAATCCTGGGCTATACTTGAAGCGAACCTGTACCAGTATCCTTGCAGAGAGGGTAAACAAAGCAATGAGGGAGGATTTAGATGAATATGGTCGGGGATGGGGGAAAGTCTCGCTTTGACAACGAGAGCAGGATTAATAAAGCTGTTGCAATAGAAGCAAAGGCTTAGCTGAAATAATTATTGAGAAAATACTATTGGAGGAGAAAGGGAAAGGAGCAGGCCATGAGCTAGAGAGAGAGAAAAATTATGTTGAAGACGGGGCCACAGGATGTCAGAAGATTAAATGTGAAAACCAGAGAAAGAGATCAGAATTTCAAATAACTAAAATTAGGAATGTATGTGAATACACAAAGCATTCAAATCAAAATAGAAGAGTTAGAAGCATTATTAAACATAGAAGGATATGGATATAGTATCCATAATGGAGATACGACTTAAGTTTGA
The DNA here is from genome assembly GCF_036365525.1 of Heterodontus francisci. Taxonomy (NCBI): domain Eukaryota; kingdom Metazoa; phylum Chordata; class Chondrichthyes; order Heterodontiformes; family Heterodontidae; genus Heterodontus; species Heterodontus francisci. Next base: position 118,213,159 of record NC_090380.1, on the reverse strand, counting down.
ACAGAACTGAGAATTTAATATTTCCATCTGTAAAATTTTCAAGTGAGAGAGGAATGAAAAGAATTGGAGGTTGGGTGTCAGTATTATTGAAGGAACCTACCACAGCACTAAAATGTGCAGATGTCCTTGGGGGTTTGCATTTATACAGATTCTATCAGGATATAGAAAAGAAATAAGGGCAATAGTACAATTCTTAGTGTATATTACACACTATCAAACTACGGAGGAATTAAACTATCCCAAGACAGGCTTGGATAAAGGCACTGCATGTTGTCAAGATCAAGGAATGCCTTTTAGAATAAATTTCGGACTGCTTCCAAGGTAAATGTGTTTCTAGTCCAACAAGAAACATGAACAGGAGGAGTCTGGTGTCTCATGGAATTAGATCTATCCATCTTGGATCCGTATCCCTTAATATCATTGTCTAACACAAATATATCAGTCTCAGTTTAGAAATTTGCAATTGATGCCCAGCCTCAACATTCCCACTACCCTTGGTGTGAAGAAGTCCTTCCAGGCATCACTCCAACTCTAATTTTAAGGTTATTCCCATTTGTTCTGGACTCGTTTGAACAAGGGAAATAGTTTCTTTCTATCTACACTATCAACTCCTTTAATCATCTTAATTACCTCAATTACATTTCCCCTCAATCTTCTATACTCAAGGGAATGCAGGAATAGTCCACAACAGGCTTTCCTCATAATTTAACCTTTTTAGCGTCGGTATCATTCTGGTGAATCAGCAATGCACACCCTTGCAGGTCAATTATATCCTTCCTGAGGTGTACATTTAACAGCCACTGATATCTGCACAGTGGAACTTGGAGATGACGATGATGCACATCAGGATTGGCTTTGACGCCTTGGCAGGTTTCACTATGTTAAAGACACTACATAAATGCAAGTTGTTAATTTCTGATTCAGTTTGGGAAAACTGGGAATCCTAGTCACTGATGATCTAGTTGGTTGCTGCAATTGCAGCCTGAGGTCATTTATCTTGGAAGTCTATATTCCTCTTTCCTTTCGTAATGGAGAGGTCTTTGCTTTCTGCTCGCTACCACGCAAAAACAAACTTCCTTGCTGCGTATACTTTCTCTAATTTTGTACTAGGGGAGGGAGAATAATGCTTTATTATTAGAGTAGTGTGGATTTCAATTTGTAAAGTCCTGCATACAGTAGCTCTGGTGCTGAGAGGCCCGTGTATAGTGGATAAACACTAAATCTTATATAAGCAATTTAAAATATTGTATTGGAAATTCCAATGCATAACCTATATTAATTGAGAGTATCAGATGAACATTTCCAATGCATACACATTGGAAAATTGGATTGAAATTAACTGGTCATGTCTAGGGTTTTACATTTATGCCTAAATTAGTTCAGTCTGAGCTATCCCACATACTGCAACCCACAAGCTATTGATTGTTAACTAAGCACAGTGTTATGAAAGTGCTTCCATTATTCTTAATAGTTTTATTTTTTGAGGACTTGTGTTAAAACTGAGAAGATTCCATGGATGTGTTTTATTACCAAGTTCACTGACAGGATGTTGTTTGAAAGCCACCTGTGCTGGAGGCCACTTGTGATTTGGGCTCAGAAAACAGCAGAACCCTTGGTGACTTGGGTGAAAATGGTTACAGAGAAGACACATGTCAAGGTTTATGGAAGTCAGGAGGCCGACTCTCTGTTTGGGGTTTGGACATTGTTTTCAGTTAGTTGTGGTGGGAACTGTTTGAAGACAGTTGGTGTTTTCCTGCCAAGGGAAAAGAAATCACCCAGCTCACCACCTCCTCTGCCAAGATTCAGTGTGTAAGAGCAAAAAGATTCCCTGGTGCCGTATAGCTCCTGAGGAGCTGAAATAACATCCTGAGATTCAAGTATGTGCTGGCGGCAAAACCTTGATGCCACATTTCTCCGAGAAAACCTACCAGAATAATTCTCGACATCTCCAGAACAAACTGCTTCTGAAATGAGCCCGATGATCCATCTCCATACACTTGGACATCAGACCAAAAAAGGGACACTGACTTCCTTCCATATCTTCTTTCTTTTTTTCATCAAGAATTAGCAAGTATCTGGCCAAAATAGTTTTTTTTGTCTCTTTTTTTTGTAACAGACCTCTGCAGAGTGAATTTCTGTATTTTCCCAGTGTGAGCGTGTGTAATTGGGGAACTTTTAAAAAGGGAACTTTCATATTTTAATCGGTGTGTTAATGCTTTGCTTCGTTACTGGTTAAGTCTTGTTTTATAATAAACTGATAATTTTGTTGTTTATTAAAGAACACTGGTCGGTGTATTTTTTTCTGGGATAAAAAATAGAGTGTATGATTGGCTGTATCGGGAACCGGGTAAGCATTTAAATATACATTGCGACCTGTAGAGAAGTGGAACTAGAAAAGGCAGTGCACTCCTCCCACCTCGGTTATAACAACAGTCTGTACAAAGTAGGGACACAGTAACTTATACTCTCACTTGCAGCAAGATCAAAAACTGAGCTGGAAGAGAGCTGCCATATAATAAAAAGGATATAGAGGCACTGAAGGGAGTGCAAAAAAGATTCACAAGGATAATACCGGAATTGCAAGATTATACCTATCGGGAAGGGATAAAATTATGATAAGTTTTGAGAGAGTAGACACGGAGAGAATGTTTCGGAGATTGACTGACCTCATTATTCTGCTATTAACACTCTCTCTGGACTAATGCTTTTTGTTTCACCACAAGTAGTAACACACTCTTTGCCTTTGTCCCAGGACAACTTTGTTATTTTACCTCCCTCTGCCCGATCAAACACCTTCCCCTTTGTTCTCTTCACCACCCCCCCCCCCCCCCGCCCCCACACCGCCCACTTCACTTGCTTAAAACTTAATTATTTTCTAACCTTTGCCAGTTCTGATGAAAGGTCACAGACCTGAAATGTTAACTTTGCTTCTCTCTCCACAGATGCTGCCAGACATGCTGAGCAATTCCAGCATTATTTGATTTTTATCTAAACTTTGCCTTTTCCCAGTACAGCATCCTTATTGTTGACTCTTCATTATTCATTTTCACAGAAATGTTTGGAAATTATAACACAGAGACTGACCATTTGTCCCAGGATGTCCATGTTGGTGTCTGCCCTCTGCATGAGCCCCATGTGTCCAGCATGTCCCAATATCTCTTTATTCTGCTTTTCTAGCTCACATATTCTTAAAAGTTAAGATGGTCTCCACTTCAATCACTGACTCCAGTGATGAATTAATCATCACACTTAAAACTCTCTGTGTAAAAATAAAACTCCTCCTGCTTTGTGCCCTGAATTTCTCTCATTCAGTCTTGTACTTGTACTTGTATTCCCACATTTTAGATTCCTCAATACCCTGTTCTGTTCCGTCCTTTCATAATTTTCCATTCTTTTTATACAGCACCTTCCACAACCTGAATAAGTTCCAATGCACTTCACAGCCCATTAAGTACTTTTGAAGTTAATGTCGTAATGTTGAAAACACAGCAGCCAATTTCTGCACAGCAAGGTCCTATAGACAGCAAAATGTGAATGACCAAATAATCTGTTTTAATCTGTGGTTTGAGGGATAAATATTGGGTAAGAGACCAAGAGAGCGTCCGTGCTTTTCTTCTAATAGTGCCATGGAATCTTGTGTGCCCACCTGAGAGGGCAGATGGGACCTTGGTTTAACATCACATCGGAAAGATTGACCCGAGCGATTTCCCAGTTGTTCTTCTACTCTCGCATCAATTATTTGTCTCACTTCATTTCACAGGATGGCACCTTTGACTATGCAACACCCCCTCAATACTGGACTGGAGTGTCAGTCTAGGTTGTGCGCTCAAGCCTAACACACCTATAATTGGACAGGAAGGCAGAGAGAGAGAACAGAGCAAACATTTAGCACAAAATGAACCTTGATGCCAGCCATGATGCTCAGTTGTGGCAGCCCAGGTATCTGCCTGTATAATGCATGTTACCCACAGCAATCTTGACATTGAAGATTGTTCTCGTAGAGTAATACAGCATAGAAACAGACCCTTCGGCCCACCGCGTCCATGCCGACCATAATACCTATCTATACTAATCCCACCTGCCTGCATTAATTCCATATCCCTCTATGCCTTGCTCATTCAAATACCTGTCCAGATGCCTCTTAAATGTTGCTACTGTTCCTGCCTCCACCACCTCCTCAGGCAGTTCATTCCAGATACCCACTATTCTTTGTGTGAAAAATTTACCCCTTTGATGGGCGGCACAGTGGCGCAGTGGTTAGCATCGCAGCCTCACAGCTCCAGTGACCCGGGTTCAGTTCTGGGTACTGCCTGTGTGGAGTTTGCAAGTTCTCCCTGTGACCGCGTGGGTTTCCGCCGGGTGCTCCGGTTTCTTCCCACAGCCTTGCAGGTTGATAGGTAAATTGGCCATTGTAAATTGCCCGTAGTATAGGTAGGTGGTAGGAGAATTGAGGGAAGGTGGGGATGTGGTTGGGAATATGGGATTAATGTAGGATTAGTATAAATGGGTGGTTGATGGTCAGCACAAACTCGGTGGGCCAAAGGGCCTGTTTCAATGCTGTATCTCTCTATGACTCTATGATCCCCTTTAAACCTCCTTCCTCTCACATTAAATCTATTCCCTCTAGTTTTAGTCACCCCTACCATGGGAAACAGACTCTGGCTATCTACCCTATCTATGCCTCTCATAATTTTATATACCTCTATCATGTCCCCTCTCAGCCTCCTTCGCTCCAGGGAAAACAGACCCAGCCGATCCAATCTCTCTTTATAACTCAGGCCCTCCAAACCAGGCAACATCCTTGTGAATCTTTTCTGCACCCTCTCCAGCTTAATCACATCTTTCCTGTAGTGCAGCGACCAGAACTGCACACAGTACTCCAAATGCAGCCTAACCAACGTTATGTACAACTGTAACATGACGTCCCAACTCTTGTACTCAGTGCCTCGGCCGATGAACGCAAGCATGCCATACCCCTTCTTCACTACCCTGTCTACCTGTGTTGCCACTTTCAGGGAACTATGTACTTGCACCCCAAGGTCTCTCTGCTCAACAACACTCCCCAGGGCCCTGCCATTCACTGTATATGTCCTGCCCTGGTTTAACTTCCCAAAATGCATCACTTCACACTTGTCTGCATTAAATTCCATTTGCCATTCCCTTGCCCACTTTCCCAGTTGATCTATATCCTGTTGTAACCTTAGACAACCTTCTTCACTTTCCACTATGCCACCAATTTTGGTGTCATCTGCAAACTTACTAATCATGCCCCCTACATTCATATCCAAGTCATTAATATATATGACAAAGCAGAGGGCCCAGCACCGATCCCTGCGGCACACCACTGGTCACCGGCCTCCAATAGGAAAAACAACCCTCCACTACCACCCTCTGCCTCCTATCACCAAGCCAATTTTGTATCCAATTTGCTAGCTCACCCTGGATCCCATGTGGACCAGCCTACCATGCGGGACCTTGTCAAAGGCCTTGCTAAAGTCCATTTGGACAACGTCCATCGACCTGCCCTCGTCAATCCTCTTGGTCACCTCCTCAAAAAACTCTATCAAATTCGTGGACGATTTCTCACGCACAAAGCCATGCTGTCTATCCCTAATCAGACCATGCCTTTCCAAATGCATATAAATCCTGTCTCTCAGAATCCCTTCCAATAACTTTCCCACCACTGATGTACAGGCTCGCCAGCCTGTAGTTCCCTGGCTTATCCCTGCTGCCCTTCTTAAATAAAGGCACAACATTAGCTATCCTCCAGTCTTCCGGTACCTCACCCATGGCTAACGATGATATAAAAATCTCTGCCAGGGCCCCATCAATCTCCTCCCTTGCTTCCCAGAGCATCCTAGGATACACCTGGTCAGGCCCTGGGGATTTATCCACCTTAATGCACTTCAAAACCTCCAACACCACCACCTTTGTAATGTTGATATGCTCCAGGATATCGGTGTTCCCTCCCTTGAACTCACTAGCTTCCATGACCTTCTCAACGGTAAATACAGACAAGAAATATTCATTTAAGACCTCGCCTATTTCCCGTGGCTCCACACATAGATTGCCACACTGATCCTTAAGGGGACCTACTCTCTCCCTAGCTACCCTTTTACTCTTAAATCCTCAATCGCATCCTGATTTTTATTTACTCCGAGTACTGAACAAAATTCCTGTAAATACGTCTTGTTTAATCGTGACTGAAAAATAAAGCTGAGGATTTTAAAATTATAATATAATTAATTATATCTCAGTAATTTACATAAGCAAATGTCCAGCATCTGCTCTTGTATTAACAGAATTGGGCTTTTTAGTAACTGCTGAATTGTTTCTAATAAAATGCGCTCTCTGTGGTTTGCACTGGTCTCTGATTTGGACTGATGAGACAATTAGTTAGCATTTCTACTCACGCAGATAATGATCAATAGTGCCAACAAGCAGGATTGTGAGCAGCCACCTTCCTCCTGCCTCTGCATAGTCAATGTAGTCTCTTGGGTTTGATTGTATTGATCTTGTAAAATAATTATAATAGAATAATAGGTGACTTGGAATGCATTGCTAGGTGACGTATTTAGGTTTGCATTGTACCACCTACACAATCTTGCAGTAAACCCCCTTCCCATTAGATCTAATACCACCTCCTAAACCCAGTGCTAAAGCTATTGTCATGGCCTCCAGCCTAACTGGTAAATGTGGATTGACCATCTCCAGTTCTACTGATTCTCCCTCTCTCATCAGCCGTGGCTCAGTGAGTAGCAATCTCGCCTCTGAGTCGGATTGTTTTGTGTTCAAGTCCCACTCCAGTGACTTGAGCACATAATCCAGGCTGATACCCCAGTGCAGTGCTGAGGAAGTGCTGCACTGTCAGAGGTGCCATCTTTTGGGTTAGATGTTAAACCAAGGCCTCATCTGCCCTCTCGGGTGGATGTAAAAAAATCCCACGGCACTCCTTCAACAAAGAACAGGAAAGGTCTCCAAGTGTCCTGGCCAATGTTTATCCCTCAACCAACATCTGTAAACAGATTGGTCATTATCCAGTTTGTGGGAGGTTGTGTGAAAATTGGCTGCCGTATTTCCTACATTACAGCAATGACTACACTTAATTGGATGCAAAGCACTTCAGGACGTCATGAGGTTGTGAAAGGCACTGTATAAATAAATGCCGTTTTTTTCTGTGACTAAATCTCCATGTTACTCTGAGATCCGCCTGAAAAGCATAGAGATTTACAGCACAGAAGGAGGCCATTCAGCCCTGGATGTCCATGCTTCATCTTTTTTGGAGAAAGAAACCAAAACGAGTTTCATTGTTCTGCTTGCTTCCTGTACTCCAAAAACAAAAAGAAAGACTTGCATTTAGATAGTACCTTTTAAGACCTGAGATGCCCCAAACACGTTACAGCAAATGGAGTACTTTTTCTTTTGAAGTGTAGTTTGCTGGACTCAATATTGTGCATTTCTGCAGTTCTTCTCATGTACAGAGGTCTCCAGAATGGACAAACTGTGTAGTGAAAGAATGAAGAGGAATTTGGGGGAGACAAAAGTGTGATCATAGAACTGGGTTTATAAAACCTATTTCGAAAATAGAAAGGAGATGAAGTGGATATGTTATTAGGAGGAGGGCCAGAGTCCTAGGAAATCGTGGCTGAAGATGTGCCTTCTGATCATGATGTCAAGGTGAATCTCCTAAATGATGAAGGGGGAGGGGAACCGAGCATGGAGTCTTGGAGAGCACTGGAGGTAACTGCGAGGAAGTGGCAGAGCAGTCATCAGAGGCAAAGTAATGTTGAGCAGCATTAAACGCATGAGAGTGCAGTGCCCATGTTGGAGGACCATTGGATGAGGTTGAATTGGTCAATGGTGTCAAAGGCAACTGTAAGATTGAAGAGTGACAGCAAACCATGCTTACACCCCACTCACCAGCCCATAATCTGTGGCTATGCGTGTAGCCATCTCGGTCCTATGCTCTGGAATTCTCTTCCTCTCTCCATCTAGGTCTTGCTGTTTAAGACCTTCCCTAAAATTCATCATAGAAGGAAGTATTGGGCAGGGTGACCAACAAATTTGTCAAATATCTCCTCCTTTGGCTCAGCATCCATTTTTTTTCCTTTTGCCTCTGTCAGGCAGCATGGGCCTCTTTTCAATATTCAAGAGACTATATAAATGCCAGTGTTGGTCCTGTGCCAACAAAGTGTGATTGGAAAGGCAGCAGTATTTTTGTGAGGCAAAGCCACAGTCCAGGACTTTGGAAAAAAACAGAAGGTTTGAGGGAACGAAAAGGTTGAGAGTATGTTTTGAAAGGAATTGAAGAAGGCGTTTTGGAAGGAGGTAAGTACCAAATTTCAGGTTGGAGGCCAATGATGACGTCATTAAGCATGGGACTGAGAGGGGGAAGTTAGCGTGTTAGAATTTGGGATGGAAGGCATCAAGAGAACAGATGGTGAACTTCAAGAATCAGTTAAAGAATGATGGTAACAAGGAGTGAGTTGAGATGTGGGACTATTTCCAGTGAAGCTGAGGCAGTAAACATGAGATTCAGAGAAAGGCTTTGAAAATTATCAAGAGCTTTGATCAATTTCTGTTTAGGGAGTGAAAAGGAATCATCGATTTAAAATTATCACTAAGACAGTGAGGAGAGGCTGAGAGACATTTTTACATGCTAAGTTGTTAGAGCATGCCCAAAAGGATGGTGGAAGCAGATTCAGTAGTAACTTTCAAAAGTAAATTGGATAAATACTTCAAAAGGAAAAGATTTGCCGGGCTGTGGGGAAAGGGGTGGAGTGGGACTAATCTGATCGCTATTGCTAAGAGTCAGCAGAGGCATGATGGACTGAATGGCCTCTTACTGTGCTGCACGATTCTATGAAACATCATCACTGAGACTAATTGAAGATGAGTCCATTGCATCTTTTAAGGGAAACAGATCGATATTCTGTGATGAAAGTACTTCAATTTTTTTTTGTAGTTTGTGAGGACTCGTTTTAAAATTGTGGAAATGGTTTCCTTTGAAGGACTGAAGAGATTACATTCATGCTGGACTTTGTTTTTTTTTTAAAAGTTACTGGAAGGACTTTGGGACTTAGTTTAGAAACACACTTACTGGAAGTCACATGTCTTCAGTGAAGTAAACAACAAGAGCCTTGGTGACTAGGGGAGTTGTTTACAGAGAAGTAACGTCAAGATTTATGGTGGTCAAGAGTTGGTTACGTTTTGAAAATTGTTTCGAGTTACTTAAGGGTCAGCCTGCTAAGAGAGAAGCAACCAGCTCATCCTTTTTCCACCTCTCTGAGAAACCCTGAGAATCCAGTATGTGATAGCTGAAACACCTGATGCTGCATTCCTCCTGGAAAGCCTGCCAGACTAATCCTCGACGTTGCCTGAAGAGAACTGCTTCAAAAAGGTCCCATTGTCAGCCGTCTCCCCATATTTGGGATGCCAGAAAAGGGACAACTGATATCAGTCCATATCTTATCCTTTTCCTTCAAGAATTAGCAAGTATTTGGCCAAACAATTTTTTTTCATTTTTTTTGTAAAGCGATCTCTGCAGAGAAAACTTTTTCTTTAACCGGTCTGTGTGTGCGCATGTTGGGCTAATTAAAAAGGGAACTTCATATTTCAATCTGTGTTAATGTTTTGCATCTTTACTGAATAAGTCTTGTTTTATAATAAATTAATAATTTTGTTATTTATCAAAGAAACCTGGTTGGTGGATTTTATTCTCAAATAAAAAGAGTATATAATTGGCCATATCGGTAACTGGGTAAACATTTAAATATATGTTGTGACCCATGGAAAAGTGAAACTAGAGGAAGACTGCACTCCTCCCACCTCAGTCGTAACAATGCAGTGACTGCATGGCAAGATCCTAGAAAAAGTGATGCAAGTTTGTGGGTTGGGTTGGGGTGGTTACAGCGAGGAACATTGACCACAACATCTTGACGGCTCCCTGCTCCTCTTCACGTAGAATCAAGAAGCACTGAAAGAGGCCATTTGGCCCAACAAGTCTCTTCAGTCTCTTTAGTAGAGCTATCCAACTCATCCCACTACCCCATCCCCCCACTATTTCCCCATAGCCCTGGAAAATTTTCCTTTTCAAGTATTTATCCAGTTCCCGTTTGAAAGCGCATTCCAGATCATTTTAACTTGCTAAGTAAAAACAAAATTACCTTAAATCTGTGTCCTCCAGTTGTTGACCCTTCTGTAAGTGGAAACAATTTCTCTCTACCTACTCTATCAACACCTTGCATAATTTTTAACACCCCTATTAAATCTTCCTTTAAACTTCTTTGCTCTGAGGAAAACAATCCCAGCTTCTCTAGTCTGTCCATAGTGCCATGAAATGTTTTGTCTCCAGCATAATAGGGACTATAGGTTGGTTTCTCATTCAAAGGACTGAGCTTCCATTAATGCAACACTCCTTCAGTATAGCTCTGAAGGACATAGAATTGTAGAATTTTCAGCACTAAAGGAACCATTTGTCCCCTTGTGCCAATGCTAAGTTGGAGCTGATCAAACTGGCGCATGTGAAAGGGTCTCTGGGACCTGGATAGCATGGTGCACTCTCACTGTAATTCATTCTCTTCCACGTAGGGAGTACATGTGTTTACTTCACGAATAATTCTTTTACAATTCCTCTTCCCCTAGGCCTATGTGAGTGAAAAACACGAGGGAAACAAGGTTATCACATTTGAGCGTGCAAATCTTCTTTTTGTCTTCAACTTCAACCATCAGAAGAGCTTCCCCGACTACAGAGTGGGAATAGACCAGCCCGGGAAGTATCCTTTACAGAAATTTTGGCCATGTGTGTTTTTCGTGTACAGAGCGCCCGTGTCTCTCCCAGAATGGAAGTTAAGCCATGTTGTTGAGGGTATCACCTCTTGTGATGTAGTTCTATGGTGTTAGACCTTTTGGAACAGCTAACCCCATCAGTTTGAGAGTGGACCACGTGCAATTAGATTGCTTTTAAGTTACAAAAAATTACATTGCATCTCTTGCACAGAAACGGGCCATTCGGCCCAACTGGGTGATGCTGGTGTTTGTGCTCCACATGGGCCCCCTCCCACTCTACTACATCTCACTCTATCACCATAACCTTCTCTTCCTTAATCCATCATGTGTTTATCTAGCTTCCCCTTAAATATGTCTATGCTATTTGTCTCGATTACTCCTTTTGGTAGCAAGTTCCACATTCTCACCACTCTCTGGATAAAGAAGTTTCTCCTAAATTCCCTATTGGATTTATTAGTGATTATCTTATACTTATGACCTAAGTATGAGTCTGCCCCACAAGTGGAAAGATCTACTCTATGTCTAACCTATCGAACCCCTTCATAATTTTAAAGACCTCTATTAGGACACCCGTCAGCCTTTTCTTTCCGAGAGTAAAGAGTCCCCAGCCTGTTCAGTCCTGCCTGATAGTTATAACCACTCCGTTCTGGTACCATCCATATAGACATTAGGCAGAATTGTGATTAAATACCCCATGCAACAATATTGATATTGGGCTGTCCTCTTCAGGTGATAGTACTGTGATTGTGTTACTGGATTAGTAGCCCAGAGAATATGAGTTTAAATTCTATCATGGTAGTTTAGAATTTGAATTCAGTTTTTAAAAATATGATTTTAGTCTAAGTGATCATGAACCTGTTGGATTGTTGTAAAAATCCAACTGATTTCCTCTTGCCCTTTTAGGGAAGGAAACCTGCCATCTTGACCCAGCCTGGGCCTTTATGTGATGCCAGTAGTTTTCCTGGAGGACGGGATGTGTTGAGAAACAACAGTCTAATCCAGGCCATAGTCCATCTTTTTAATTCAGCCAGATCCCTTTGATAACTTGCCTTAAACATAGTGAAACATCTCAAGGTGCTTCACAAAGCTATTATCAGACAAAATTTGACACTGAGTCACATAGGAGGCATTAGGACAGTAGGTTTTAAGGAGCATCTTAAAGGAGGAAAGATGGTAAAGAAGCAGAAAGGTTCAGGGAGGGAATTCCAGAGTTTAGAACCTAGGCAGCTGAAGGAACAGCTGCCATTGGTGGAGCAATGAAAATCGGGGATGCTCAAGGCCAAAATTGCAGGAGTGCAGATATCGCAGAGGGTTGTAGGGCTGGAGTAAGTTACAGAGATAGGGAGAAGTGAGGCCATGGAGGGATTTGGAAATGAGGATGAGAATATTAAAATTGTGGCATGGCTGGACTGGGAGTCGATGTAGTTCAGTGAGCACAGATGTGATTAGTGAACTGAACTTAATGCGAGTTAGGATGCAGGCAGTCTCCCCAGTGCAAGGTTTTGTGATGGCGCCAAACCCCTTACTGCTGGAATCCCTCTACTCTGTTGTTCAGAGAAAGAGGCCAAGAATACATCCCTGCAGATTTCTTTTGGTCCTTAAATGACTGATGATTAGCTACTCATTATTATCTCCATTCATTTTCCATTGACAAGCCAATTTTCTATCCAGCTAGCTAATTTTCTATTGATTCTCAGCCTTGCAGTATGGCTGTCGATTTCCTCCTGTTTTAATGCTCAGTGGCTGTTCTGTAACTCATGTTCTGTGAAAGTTATCCACCGAAATGTGCAAGAGGCAAACTTTTTTTGTGATATTTCCTCGTTGCAAAGTCTGCTAACGCCAGTCCCTTCATATCTGACATAAATTAGCCTAGAACTTGTTGCTCACGAGGGTGTGGAAGCAAACAATTAATGATTTCAAAAGGAAATTGGATGGGGATTGAGAAGGGGAGTGGGACTAACTTGATTACTCCGTGGAGAGCCAGCATGGACTCGATGGGACGATTAGCCTCCTTCTATGCGTAAATGACTATTATATGGCTCTATTCTAGTTCAAAATGTTGTATAATTCTGCTAATGTTATTTTTTTCTATGCTGGGTCTCAGTATCATGATGAAGTCTAGAATTTAATGACTGTCAACTGTGCCAATATATCTCATGCTCTGGAGGGTGATCTGTTCCATTGAGCTGATAATGGGGGTTACACTGCATCAGCATGTACGAATTTTTAGGAAAAGACCATCAGCCTTGAAGAATCTATCCCTTTTGATAGAACATCCCTGTCTGCTAAATGGTGGGCTGAATGATCATCTTCTGTTCTGTAATGTTCTATGACCTCTTCCTCACCTGTTGTTTCGTAATGTGGGTGGAGTGTGTGCATGGAGAAGAAGGTGACAGGTTTCCATTTGTACAAGGTGGAACGGGACTGTTAGGTATGCAAGTGGAGCCTCAAAGACCTGTAGAGCAGGAGGATCTGTGTCTGAACTAATGCTTTGCAGTATGCATGGTTCAGATTAAATCTCGGCTCTGCCGCATCCAGCACTATATCTTCAGCCACTAATGAACAGATAAGGTCGGCGGAATGAATCTCTAATATGTGGTCCCTTGAAGCTTGTGAATGTCTTTTGACGATAGTATTTAGTAGGCTGCTTTGAAATGTATTTATTCAAGCGTCCTTCTTTATTGAGATTGCATAGAAATAAGATGCAATGTGGATTCATTAAAAGATGCAATGCAGTTTTTTTGGTTTGGTAATTTTACGTCCATCTCTTGGACATGAGTTTATAATGCATATTACTTTGCAGAATACGCAGTGAAGTGTGGTGACTGTTGTTTTAGTAAGCAAGTTTTGGAGGCACTGCACCACCAAAAGTTGCAGGGCTATGGAGAAAATACAGGGAAGTGGGACTGATTGGATTTCTCTTTCAAAGAGCTGGCACAGACATGATGGGTCGAATGGCCTCCTTATGTGCTGTATGATTCCGTAATATCCTACAGACTGCAGCAAAATAAATGAATGCTCGATCATTTTTGGGATGTTAGTTGAAGGAGGAATATTGGTCAAGTCACCAGGAGAACTCCCTGTTCCTCTTTGAATAGAACCATTGGATCTTCCAGTGTCACTTTCCCCAGTGAGGTAGGATCTTGGGTTTATTTAAAGACAGCATCACTGCCGCACTCCCTCAGTACTGCTCTGGATTGTCAGCCTGGTTCTCGAAGCACCATATTACAGAAAACACTTGCACTGATACAATGGCCTTTCATCACCTCAGGATGTTCTAAAGTGCTTCAGTCAATGAAGTGTATTTTAAGTGCAGTCACTGCTGCAATTAAGGTCAAAAAGTCTTGGTGGTTGTGTGTTCAATTCTCTTGAGGTTTTTTGCTGTTGCTATTTTCGCCCATCAATAGCAATTACTTTAATTGTGACAGAACTGCTCTATATTTTAGCTAAATCTTGTAACAACAGTAATTATAGCGAATGCTGTACAGTTAAAATTGGTTTGGAAAGATGAATGTAATTTCACTTTCACAGTACAGCATATTGAAGAGGCATTTTAATTTCAAAAATTGATATAAGCTATTTAACGGGTACTATAATTGGCAAAATTGGTCCAGGCAAATTGCTCAGCGTGGTGAGGGGTCCACGTCATATGGAGCAAAACTGAGAAAGTAAGAAGGAGAGAATGTGGAACATCTTCACCAAAAAGGTAATCGTGTTACAAAATAAGTAAGCAGAAAAGGGCATTAAAATTAGACACCATGAATGGGGTCATGAGACATTTCGATTTGTTTCTGGAGAATGAGGGATTGATAGATATGGTGAGAAGGTGACCCCCAGGGATATGTACTAGGGCCACAGCTTTTCACTATATAATATAAATGACTTGAACGAAGGAGTAGAGAGCTATACATAGTCAATACTGAAGAGGATGGCAACAAATTACAGGAGGACATTAATAAACTTGCAGAATGAGCAAATAATTGGCAGATGAAGTTCAACACAGATAAATGTGCAGTACTAAATTTTGGTAGAAAGAATAGGGAGGTCATTTATTACTTGGAAGCACGAGTCTACATGCGACCAACGAACAAAGGGATCTCGGAGTACAAATACACCAGTCACTAAAAGTTGCACCATATGGTAGGAAGGCCATTTTTTTAAAAAAGCAAACCAAGCCCTAGGCTTTATTTCTAGAGGGATAGAATTGAAAAGTAGGGAAGTTATGTTAAAGCAGTATTGAACCTTGGTTAGACTACACTTGGAGTACTGCATACAATTCTGGTCGGCATATTATAAAAAGGATATAGAGGCACTGGAGTGGGTATAGAGGCATTTACAAGGTTGATCCCAGAAATGCATGGGTATACATGTCATGAATGGATGAACATGCTGAGCCTCTTTCTCTTGAAAAAAGAAGGCTGAGGGGTGACCCAATAGAAGTCTTTACAATAATGATAGGTTTTTATAGAGTGGATACAGAGAGAATGTTTCCTGTTGTGGGGAAGAACAAACTAGGGGCCATCAATATAAGATAGTTACCAAGAAATTCAAAACTGAATTCAGGAGAAACTTCTTTACCCAGAGAGTGGTGAGAATGTGCAACTCACGACTCTAGGAAGTGGCTGAGGCGAATAGTACAGATGCATTTCAGGGGAAGCTAGAGAAGCATATGAGGGAGAAAGGAATAGAGGGTTACAATGATAGATTTAGATGAGGAAAGCTGGGAGGAGGCTTGAGTGGAGCATAAATGCCAGCATGGCCTGTTGGAGCTGAATGGCCTGTGTCTGTGCTGTATATCCTACATAATCCTATGTAGGTCAGATTGAAGAATACAGTAAGAAAGTGGGATTGAGGGATGTGGGGAGGTGGGATTGAGGGATATGGGAGAAGGTGGGTAGGTGGGATTGAGGGATATGCGGAGAAGATGGGTAGGTGGGATTAGCAATATGGGCGAAGGTGGGCCAGTTGAGTTGAGGGATATTGGGAGAAGATAGATAGATGGGCTTGAGGAATATGGTGAGAAGATGGGTACGTCTGTGTAGAAATGCAGCAAGACCTGGACAATATCCAGGCTTGGGCTAATAAGTGGCAAGTAACATTCGCGCCACACAAGTGCCAGGTAAACGCCATCTCCAACAAGAGAGAATCTAACCATCTCCCTTGACATTCAATGGCATTATCATCGCTGAATCCCCCACTATCAACATCCTAGGGGCTACCATTGACCAGAAACTGAACTGGAGTAGCCATATAAATACCGTGGTTACAAGAGCAGGGCAGAGGCTCGGAATCCTGCGGTGAGTAACTCAGCTCCTGACTCCCCAAAGCCTGTCCACCATCTACAAGGCACATGTCAGGAGTGTGATGGAATACTCTCCACTTGCCTGGATGGGTGCAGCTCCAACAACACTCAAGAAGCTCGACACCATCCAGGACAAAGCAGCTCACTTGATTGGCACCCCATCCACAAGCATTCACTCCTTCCACCACCACAGTGGCAGCAGTGTGTACCATCTACAAGATGCACTGCAACAATGCACCAAGGCTCCTTAGACGGCACCTTCCAAACCCGTGACCTCTACCAACTAGAAGGACAAGGGCAGCAAATGTATGGGAACACCACCACCTGCAAGTTCCCCTCCAAGTCACACACCATCCTGACTTGGAACTATATCGCCGTTCCTTCACTGTCGCTGGGTCAAAATCCTGGAACTACCTTCCTAACAGCACTGTGCGTGTACCTATCCCACATGGACTATAGCGGTTCAAGAAGGCAGCTCAGCATCACCTTCTCAAGGGCAATTAGGGATGGGCAATAAATGCAGGCCTGGCCAGCGACGCCCACATCCCATGAATGAATTAAAAAAAGGGTGGAATTAATGGATTATGGGGAGCAAATGGGTTGGTGAGGTTGAAGGATATGGGAAAATGGTGGGTTGAATCAAATCAATTTTGCCGAATAGTCTTTATCTGTACCTCTCTCTTTGTTACATATTAGGGCATCTATTTTTAAGAACTCACCATGAAGACAAAGCCATGGAGATGACGGGTGGGAGGATGGGCAGTGGGGCAAGGTGGAACTTGGAGGCTTTAAGACAGCCAAATGTGCAAGTGCTCTTCTGTTGCCTGTCCTTCAAAGAAAGAAAGGACTTGCATTTATATCACTTCTTCCACAGCCTCAGAATATCCCATAATGCTTTTAGCCAATTAAATATTTTTGAAGCATAGTCACTGTCGTGATATAGGAAACACGGCAGCCAATCTGTGTACAACAGGATCTCACAAACAACAATGTGATAACCAGATAATATGTTTTTTAGTAATACTAGAGGGATGAATATTGTCCCAGGACACCAGGGAGAACTCACCTGCACTTCTTTGAAATACTTCAGATTCAAGTTCAGAGAGTTGATGGGATGGATGTGTCTTTGTCTGGGAAGTGTTTGTGTGTGACTTACTGTATCAGCTGTGGCTCAGTTGGTAGCATTCCCACCTCTGAGTCACAAGGTTCTGAGTTCAAGTCCTACTCCAGGGCTTGAGTGCAAAAATCAAGGCTGACACTCCAGTGTAGTACTGAGGGAGTGCTGCACTGTCACTGTCAGAGGTGGCATCTCTCGGATGAGACCTTAAACCAAGGCTGCATCTTCTTGTATAGGTGAATATAAAAAATCTTAAGGTACTATATTGAATAAGAGCGGGGGAGTTATCTCCGGTATTCTTGCCCATATTTATGTGGGCAGACAGTGGCATAGTGCAAAGTCATTGGACCAGTAATCCAGAGGCCCAAACTAATGCCAGAGGACGTGGGTTCCAATCCCACCATGGCAGCTGGTGGAATTTAAATTGAATTAATTAATAAATTCAAGTTACTTATTAAAGGTCTCGCTGTGTTAAGTTGTTTGAGTTCACGAAAACCATTCACACATAGTCTAATAATCGCAATGTTTATAGGCAAGGTTAAGGTCCTGTTGAATGAGAGGTTTTCAACAAGAGGTGAACAACATTCTTTCTCTCTGAACACAGACCCAATCCAAGAATCAAGTCTCAGCTTAATTAGCAGAAATCTGGAATTGAATGCTCAGTAATGGTGCCATGAAATGATCACCAATTGTCATAAAAACCCATCTGGCTCATTAATGTCCTTTAGAGAAGGAAATCTGCCATTTTTACCTGGTCTGTCGTGACTCTTAACTGCCCTCTGAAATGGCCCAGCAAGCCACTCAGTTGGAGGGCAACAAGTGCTGGCCTGCCAGTCACGCCCACATCCCATGATGATATTTTTAAAAAATGAAGGCTTAAAGATACCGTATGGGAACCAAAATGGCAGGGCACAGCTGAGACTTGATTCTTGGATTGGGTCTGTGTTCAGAGAGAGAGAATTTTGTTCACCTCTTGTTGAAAACCACTCATTCAGCAGGACCTTAACCTTGCCTATAAACATTGCGATTATTAGACTATGTGTGAATGGTTTTCGTGAACTCAAACAACTTAACACAGCGAGACCTTTAATAAGTAACTTGAAAGCCCTATTGACATTTTACAACATCAAAGCACATTGGCTGTTCATGAATTGATATCCTCCTGCTCTCCTGGTTTAAATGTTACATGAATTCAGTTATTATTGACACCCCAGCAGTTCTCTTCGCTTAGTTCTTCTACGCAGATCTTTCAGGGATCATTTTGTGGATAATAGCAACAAACAAATGAGCTTCAAGTTCTCGTCAGTTTTTACGAATTCTCCCTCCTTCACCTCCCCCCTTCTCCTCTCCACCCCCTTCTCTCCTCACCCTTCTCTCCTCACCCTTTTCTCTTCTCCCTTTCTCTTCTCCCTTTCTCTTCCCCCTTTCTCTTCCCCCTTTCTCTTCCCCCTTCTCTTCCCCCTTTCTCTCCTCCCCCCTTCTCTCCTCCCCCCTTCTCTCCTCCCCCCTTCTCTCCTCCCCCCTCCCCCCTTCTCCTCCCCCCTTCTCCTCCCCCCTTCTCCTCCCCCCTTCTCCTCCCC
This sequence comes from Heterodontus francisci, assembly GCF_036365525.1. Lineage (NCBI taxonomy): Eukaryota > Metazoa > Chordata > Chondrichthyes > Heterodontiformes > Heterodontidae > Heterodontus > Heterodontus francisci. The sequence goes on along the minus strand of NC_090380.1, from coordinate 118,194,372 downwards.
CCTTCTCCTCCCCCCTTCTCCTCCCCCCTTCTCCTCCCCCCTTCTCCTCCCCCCTTCTCCTCCCCCCTTCTCCTCCCCCTTTCTCTTCCCCCTTCTCTTCCCCTATCTCCTCCCCCCTACTCCTCCTCCCTTCTCCTCCCCCCCTTCTCCTCCCCCCTTCTCCTCCCCCCTTCTCCTCCCCCCCTTCTCCTCCCCCCCTTCTCCTCCCCCCCTTCTCCTCCCCCCCTTCTCCTCCCCCCTTCTCCTCCCCCCCTTCTCCTCCCCCCCTTCTCCTCCCCCCTTCTCCTCCCCCCTTCTCCTCCCCCCTTCTCCTCCCCCCTTCTCCTCCCCCCTTCTCCTCCCCCCCTTCTCCTCCCCCCCTTCTCCTCCCCCCCTTCTCCTCCCCCCCTTCTCCTCCCCCCTTCTCCTCCCCCCTTCTCCTCCCCCCTTCTCCTCCCCCCTTCTCCTCCCCCCTTCTCCTCCCCCCTTCTCCTCCCCCCTTTCTCCTCCCCCCTTTCTCCTCCCCCCTTCTCCTCCCCCCTTCTCCTCCCCCCTTCTCCTCCCCCCTTCTCCTCCCCCCTTCTCCTCCCCCCTTCTCCTCCCCCCTTCTCCTCTCCACCCCTTTCTCCTCTCCACCCCTTTCTCCTCTCCACCCCCTTCTCTTCCCCCCTTTTCCTTCCCCTTTCACCTCCCCCCTTTCTCCTCCCCCCTTTCTCCTCCCCCCTTTCTCCTCCCCCCTTTCTCCTCCCCCCTTTCTCCTCCCCCCCCTTCTCCTCTTCCCCCCTTCTCCTCTTCCCCCCTTCTCCTCTTCCCCCCTTCTCCTCTTCCCCCCCTTTCTCATCTCCCCCCCCCCCCCCAACACCACCCACTCCTCTCACCCACCCCCCACATACTCCCACTCCTCTCATGCCCTCGCTCTCCTCCCCTTACCACCCCACCTCAGGCCCTACCCCCACATCTACCCTCATGTGCCCTGAAATGCTAACTCTGTTTCTCTCTCCACAGATGTTGCCCGACCTGCTGGATATTTCCAGAACTTCCTATTTTTATTTATGCTTCAATGAAGTTTATGTTCAAAAATGGGTTTAAATTTGAAAGATTTTGCTTCTCCCTCCCTGCAATGGCTTGCAGCTGCAGGGCTCATACTGTAGTATTGCTTAACTACACCTATTTAAAGGGCAGTGTAATAGTGCTTTGACTCTCGCTGTGGCTCAGAGTAATTCAGACCAGAAAGATACCAGGTTTGACTTGGCTGGATATTCAAATTTCTACTGAGGCTTTTGCAACAATTATGTAGAATTTACAGCACAGAAGCATTGGCCAGCTGGTCCATGCCAGTGTTTATGCTCCACATGAACCTTCTCCCACCCTACTTTGCCTGCTCATTGGCCAGCAGCTCTTGGAGACGGGACTTCCTGCCTGGGGGCAGAATTTTTGCCCAAGGTCAATTAAAGGCCTGGGCTGCATAAAATCATGGAGTGGCTTCCAGACTCGGCACCAACGTTTCTGCCAGTGGGCGGGGCCTCGGGCCCAACATAAAATTCTGGCCATAGATAGGTTAAGTGAGTGGACAAAAATTTGGCAGATGAAGTATATGTGGGAAGATGTGAGGTTATTCACTTTGGCTGGATGAATAGAACAGCAGAATATTATTTACATCTAGAGATGCTGCAGATTGCTGCAGTCCAGAGGAATCTGGGTGTCCTTGTACCTGAATCACAAAAAGTTAGCATTCAGGTCGTCTTCTTCTTCTTCTTTGGCCTCCTTGTCTCGAGAGACAATGGGTAAGCGCCTGGAGGTGGTCAGTGGTTTGTGGAGCAGCGCCTGGAGTGGCTATAAAGGCCAATACTAGAGTGACAGATTCCACAGGTGCTGCAGAAAAATTTGTTTGTTGGGGCTGTTACACAGTTGGCTCTCCCCTTGCGCTTCTGTCTTTTTTCCTGGCAACTGCTAAGTCTCTTCGACTCCCACGACTTGTGATCAATGTCACAGGACTTCATGTCGCGTTTGCAGACGTCTTTAAAGCGGAGACATGGACGGCAGCAAGTAATTAGGAAGACAAATGGAATGTTGGCAAGGGGGATGGAGTATAAATGTGAGGAAGTCTTGCTGCAACTACAGGGCATTGGTGAGACTGCACCTCGAGGACTGTGTCCAGTTTTGGTCTCCTTACATAAGGAGGGATATACTTGCATTGGAAGTAGTTCAGAGAAGGTTCACTAGGCCGATTCCTGGAATGAAGGGGTTGTGTTATGTACACTTACTGGAGTTCAGAAAAATGACAGGTGATCTTATGGAAATATGTAAGATTCTGAGGGAGCTTGACAGAGTCGATGCTGAGAGGATGTTTCCCCTCGTGGGGGAATCTAGAACTAGGGGGCACAGTTTCAGAATAAGGGGTTCTGAAGAAGGGTGATGGACCTGAAACGTTAACTCTGCTTCTCTCTCCACAGATGCTGCCAGACCTGCTGAGTATTTCCAGCATTTCTTATTTTTATTTCAAATTTCCAGCATCTGCAGTATTTTGCTTTTATTTCAGAATAAGGGGTCTCCCTTTCAAGACAGAGTTAAGGAAGAATTTCTTCTTTCAGGGGGTCATTAATCTTTGGAATTCTCTTCCCCAGGGAGCAGTGGAGGCGGAGTCACTGAATACGTTCAAGGCTGAGTTAGACAGATTTATAAGGCCTGTTCTCTCATGAGTTCTGTTGTTGCTGACCTTCATTGCATCTGCTCTGTCCCTTCTCTGCAATCATTGGACAGCCTTTAGCCATCTAGGCTCCCGAAACCTCTCTAGCTCTCTTTAAGACTCACCTTACAACCCACCTCTTCGACCAAGTGTTTGGTTACCTAGTGGGACATTTCATTATTGGTTCAAATCCTTTGAGCTGAAATTTCTCATCATGGACGTCCCACTTTTTTGAGCCTATATTGGGAACAAATCTCCTCTAATCCCAGCCATAATGAGTGCATGCCTACATAGATTTTGAGGTGTGAGGGTAAAGGTCCAACTCAAACAAGATTGTTGGTAAACAGATGTAAAGGTTCCTTCAGATAGCAGCTACATTTCCCATCCTAGGGTAATGTGAATGGAGAAAACACTCCCCAGCTCACCAACAACAATTTGCTTTTAGGTAGCACCCTTAATGTGGTGCTTTACAGAAGCCAGGGAAGGAGACATTAGGCAGGTGACGAAAAGTTTTTTTAAATTTATTTTTATTCATCCCACACATGGGATGTGGGCATCATTGGCCAGGCCAGCATTTATTGCCCATCCCTGATTGCCCTTGAGAAGATGGTGGTGAGCTGCCTTCTTGAACCGATGCAGTCCATGTGAGGTAGGTACGCCCAAAGTGCTGTTAGGAATGGAGTTCCAGGATTTTGACCCAGCGACAGTGAAGGAACGGCGATATAGTTCCAAGTCAGGATGGTGTGTGACTTGGAGGGGAACTTGCAGGTGGTGGTGTTCCCATGTATTTGCTGCCCTTGTCCTTCTAGTTGGTAGAGGTCGCAGGTTTGGAAGGTGCTGTCTAAGGAGCCTTGGTGCATTGTTGCAGTGTATCTTGTAGATGGTACACACTGCTGCCACTGTGCGTCGGTTGTGAAGGGAGTGAATGTTTGTAGGTGGGGTGCCAATCAAGCGAGCTCCTTTGTTCTGGATGGTGTCGAGATTCTTGGGTTTTGTTAGAGCTGCACCCATCCAGGCAAGTGGAGAGTATTCCATCAAACTCCTGACTTGTGCCTTGTAGATGGTGGACAGGCTTTGGGAAGTCAGGTGGTGAGTTACTCACTGCAGGATTCCGAGCCTCTGACCTGCTGTTGTAGCCACGGTATTTATATGGCGACTCCAGTTCAGTTTCTGGTCAATGGTAGCCCCTAGGATGTTGATAGTGGGGGATTCAGCGATGGTAATGCCATTGAATGTCATGGGGAGATGGTTAGATTCTCTCTTGTTGGAGATGGTCATTGCCTGGCACTTGTGTGGCGCGAATGTTACTTGCCACTTATCAGCCCAAGCCTGGATATTGTCCAGGTCTTGCTGCATTTCTACACAGACTGCTTCAGTATCTGAGGAGTCACGAATGGTGCTGAATATTGTGCAATCATCAGCGAACATCCCCACTTCTGACCTTATGATTGAATGAAGGTCATTGATGAAGCAGCTGAAGATGGTTGGGCCTAGGACACTACCCTGAGGAACTCCTGCATTGATGTCCTGGAGTTGGACAAAGAGCTAGGTTTTATGGAGCATCTTAAAGGAGGAGAGAGAGTGTGGAGAAGTTAAGGAATGGAATTCCAGAGCTTAGGGCCTGGACATGAGTGGAGGATCCGCAAGAGGCCAGAATTGGAGCAATGTAGAGATCTCAAAGTGTTTTAGGGCTGGAGAAGCTTACAGAGATATGGGGTGGTGGGGGGGGGGTGGAATTTTTTGCTCTCCCCTGTGGCGGGTTTGGAGATAGGGAGAGTATAAAATCGGGTTGTGGGGGGGGGGTGGTGTTTCATGCCACCATCCCGCCTCTGCCAAAATTTAGTCCAGGGCTGGAAGGCCTATGAACGGCCTTCCTGCCCCGCTGCCAATTGAGGCTTTTAGCTGGGCAATTAACCCCCAATTAAGGGCCTCTTCCTGCTGCAGCTGCAATTGGCCGTGCAATCGGCGGCCCTGTTGCTGCACGGGAAGCATGGCACTAAAAACCATGTGGGCTGCTTCCCGGCTCTCGTGGAGGTTGTAGGGGCTGTCTCTCATTAAAAGGCACTTATTCCCTTAACAGGGGACCTGGCATCGGGAAGGGGGGGCCCACAGGGTCACACCCCCGCCCTTGCTGCTGCCAACCTCACATGACCCCCACCCCATGAGACCCCTCCCACCCTGACCTACCTGAGGCCTGGTTCTAGCATCATTCCTCAGCCTCCAGTAGGTGCACCCCAGTAGCGGCCACCGCCTCCATTGTGGTGGTGCAGCTATTGGCCTCTCATTGGTCAGCAGCTCTACAAGGGCAGAACTACTAGCGACAGGGTCCTTGATCCTATGGAAGGCCCACCGCTGTCCACATAAGGCCTGATTGGCACTAAATTCAGCGGGCGTTCCAGAGAAGAGGTGACATGGGGATAAAACTCCCCCCCCCATGGAGTAGGAGGTCATGAAGGGATTTGAATTCAAGAATGAGCATTTTAAAATCAAGGTGTTGCCAGACCAGGAGCTGATGTATGTCAGTGAGCACAGGTGTGATGGGTGAACGAGACTTGATGCGTGTTAGTATACAGGCAGCAGAGTTTTGTGTGAGGTGAGGTTTCATGGCAGACTGGATCTGTCACTATTAAAGATTATCAGAAAAGGCTGAACAGACTGTGGGGCTGTCTGCTCTAGAAAAGAAAAGGCTGAGGGGTGACCTGCTAGAGGTCTTTAAAATTATGAAGGGCTTCGATAGAGTAGACGTAGAGATGATTCTGCTTGTCCAAACTCAAGGACTATTAATATAAGATAGTCACTAATAAATCCAATAGGGAGTTCAGGAGAAACTTCTTTATCCAGAGAGTGGTGGGAATGTGGAACTCCCTGCCACATGGAGTGATTGAGGTGAATAGTATAGAAGTGTTTAAAGGGAAGCTGTATTCTTTTGGGCCTCCTTATCTCGAGAGACAATGGATACGCGCCTGGAGGTGGTCAGTGGTTTGTGAAGCAGCGCCTGGAGTGGCTATAAAGGCCAATTCTGGAGTGACAGGCTCTTCCACAGGTGCTGCAGAAAAATTTGTTTGTTGGGGCTGTTGCACAGTTGGCTCTCCCCTTGCGCCTCTGTCTTTTTTCCTGCCAACTACTAAGTCTCTTCGACTCGCCACAATTTAGCCCTGTCTTTATGGCTGCCCGCCAGCTCTGGCGAATGCTGGCAACTGACTCCCACGACTTGTGATCAATGTCACACGATTTCATGTCGCGTTTGCAGACGTCTTTATAACGGAGACATGGACGGCCGGTGGGTCTGATACCAGTGGCGAGCTCGCTGTACAATGTGTCTTTGGGGATCCTGCCATCCTCCATGCGGCTCACATGGCCAAGCCATCTCAAGCGCCGCTGACTCAGTAGTGTGTATAAGCTGGGGATGTTGGCCGCTTCAAGGACTTCTGTGTTGGAGATATAGTCCTGCCACCTGATGCCAAGTATTCTCCGAAGGCAGCGAAGATGGAATGAATTGAGACGTCGCTCTTGGCTGGCATACGTTGTCCAGGCCTCGCTGCCGTAGGGCAAGGTACTGAGGACACAGGCCTGATACACTCGGACTTTTGTGTTCCGTGTCAGTGCGCCATTTTCCCACACTCTCTTGGCCAGTCTGAACATAGCAGTGGAAGCCTTACCCATGCGCTTGTTGATTTCTGCATCTAGAGACAGGTTACTGGTGATAGTTGAGCCTAGGTAGGTGAACTCTTGAACCACTTCCAGAGCGTGGTCGCCAATATTGATGGATGGAGCATTTCTGACATCCTGCCCCATGATGTTCGTTTTCTTGAGGCTGATGGTTAGGCCAAATTCATTGCAGGCAGACGCAAACCTGTCGATGAGACTCTGCAGGCATTCTTCAGTGTGAGATGTTAAAGCAGCATCGTCAGCAAAGAGGAGTTCTCTGATGAGGACTTTCCGTACTTTGGACTTCGCTCTTAGACGGGCAAGGTTGAACAACCTGCCCCCTGATCTTATGTGGAGGAAAATTCCTTCTTCAGAGGATTTGAACGCATGTGAAAGCAGCAGGGAGAAGAAAATCCCAAAAAGTGTGGGTGCGAGAACACAGCCCTGTTTCACACCACTCAGGATAGTATAATCATGGGCAAAAAGGGATGAAAGGATATGTTGATGGGGTGGGAGGAGGCTCATGTGGAGCATAAACACCAACATAGACCAGTTGGGACAAATGGCCTGTTTCCATGCTGTACCTCTATGTAACTGTTAAGTTGCTTGAAGAAGAGTTTGGTTGTGCCAAACCTTTCACTGCAGTCTGTGTAAAGCTGCATTCTGCGAGCACGCCCACAGTACTTTCTCACTCAAAACACCCACCACCACCACCACCAAGGCCCCTTCTATAGCTCTTAGACACTAGGACTGATTAAGCATTCCTTAGGGCTGCCAGCACCCTTGATTGCTCTGGCAGTCTCCTGAATTGAGGATGTACCTCTAGGCGCTGCTGTGAACAACCCGAGCGACAATATAGGGACAAAGATTCAGGCAGTGCTAGCGCATTGAGGCAGAACTTCAGAACAGGCTAGCACAGAAGCAGTACCAATTTGGTAAATATTTCAGTGAGCGAGTGAACAATCTATCGAACAAGCTCCCTCGGGAAGCAGTGGAAGAAGTTAGTATTGATTCACTGAAATCCAAATTAGATTTCTTTCAGAAAATAATATTTTAGCGTTACAGTATATGAGTAATTTGTGACATGATGTGGAGGAACAGGTGACTTTGGACTGATGGTTCCCAAGTCTCTCCACCACTGGGGGTTTTCTCACCTCTTGTCTTGTTCTGTTTTAGACTAATTGATAGAGATTAGTTCACATGATTAGTCAACAACTCCATTATCATTGTATCATGTGACTACCAGAAGGGTAGAAGGCGACTAGATGGACTGGGTCTTTTTATGTTTAGCAGTTCCTATGTTTGTGATTATTAAGAATTGACTCTTCACTTTTTGTGAGATGTTGGGGGACGGGAGAGCATAGAGAACCATTCATGGGGGCAATAAGTCCACCCCTGTAAGTGAGTTTTAAAAAAAAACATTTTATCAGCACACAAGGATACTCAATTACATAGGACTCCATCATTAGAAAGTAAATGCAATAAGTGTTGTAAACTGTGAGCAAGTGTCAAGTAATGAAACCTCTAGAAATATGCCCAACCAGAATTGACAACCTTTTCGTTACTGCATCCAGCTTGTAATTGGGTGTGTTAGGAAATCCAACAAAGATCGTAGTTCTGCCATCAAAATTTAATTTGCAAGAGTCAGTTTTTCTCTCTCTGGGTCTCAGTTTCTCTTGCTTTTAGTCTAAGTGTTTCTCTCTCTCTCGTCTGTCCCTTGTGTACATGCTCTATATATGTTTCCCTGGCCTGGTCTAGATTGTGATTGGTTGCACAATCAATGTCTCTGTCTCAATGTCCCTTTTCTCTCTTTCTCTGCCTCTGTCTCTCTCTCTCTCTCTGCCTCTCTTTTCCTCTCTGTCTCTTCCTGTCTCACTGATGTTTGTTTCCCTCCCTCTGCATGTTTCTCTTCCTCTTTCTCTTTGTGTGTGTTTTTCTGTGCCTCTCCATTTGTTTCTTTCTCTCGCTGTCTGCCACTTGTGTACATGCTCTGTGTCCCTCTGTACCTTCAGTCCTCCCTCATTCTGGCAAACTATTTGAAGCTGATTTATGCTTTTCCTTCACAAGAGCCTTTCCAAAGGTTCGTACTGATTTCTGTTCCATAGATCTTGAAGAAATACGAATGCTTTGTTCTCTGCTGCACTGACAATTTCTGATCTGAAGTTTCTGCAGAGCCTTGTTTTGAGTTGAGCCCTCCATTCGTGCTTTGTTTGTGTAGTGTAGGAGGATGAGCTAGTGAAATAATGCATCTCTCAAAGGCTTTTAGATTTCACTGAGATGGTTAACGTGGATTACTATTAATTTGAGGGCTCAAGCTACTGCTAATTTAACTGTTTCTATCTGCACACACTTAGTAGTTGGACTTGGCTTTCAATGTTCCCTGCATGCTAACTTATCTGAGAATTCTTGGTTTGGGCAATTTCTCAAGAGTCTAGTCTCCCCTGTGCTTTTTGAACACATTCATTTTTGCTGATACTTTTGCTGCAGGAGCAGTACTTATTCCTCCACTTATAGAATCACAGAATGGTAACAGCACAGGGAGGCCATTCTGCCTGTCATGTCCATGCCAGCTCTTTGCAAGAGTGACTCAGCTAATCCTCTCCCTGCCTTTTCCCTGTAGCCCTGCAATTTTATTCTCCAGATAATTGTCTAATTTCCTTTTGAAAGCCATGATTGACTCTGCCTCCGTCACTCTCTCAGGCAGTGTATTCCATATCCTAGCTTCTCACTGCGTAAAAAAAAGTTTTTCTTCATGTTGCCTTTGGTTCTTTTGCCAGTCATCTTATATTGGTGCCCTCTGGTCCTCGACTGCTCCGCCAATGGGAAGTTTCTCTCTACTCTGTCCAGACCTCTCATGATTTTGAACACCTCTATCAAATCTCCTTTCAACATTCCTTTCTCTAAGGAAACAGCTCCAGCTTCTCCCATCTATCCTTGTAACTAAAGTCCCTCATCCCTGGAACCATTCTTGTAAATCTTTTCTGCTCCGTCTCCAATGCCCAGAATTGGACACACTATACCAGTTGAGGCAGAACTACAGTGTTTTATAAAGGTGCACCATAATTTCCTTGCTCTTCTAATGTATTCCTCTATAAAGTCAGGATCCTGTGTGCCTTATTAACCGCTTTCTCAGCCTGTCCTGCACCTTCAACGATTTGTGCATATATAGCCCCTTGATACTTCTGCCCCTGCACCCCTTTAGAATTGTATCCTTTATTTTATATTGCCTCTCCTAGTTCTTCCTCCCAAAATGTATCACTTTACACTATTCTGCATTAAATTTCATCTGCCACATGTCAGCCCATTCACCAGCCTGTCCATGTTCTCTTGAAAGTCTATTACAATCCTCCTCACAGTTCACAAAATTGTGCAGAAGAGGCCATTCAGCCCATTGTGTCCGCACTGGCTCTCTGAAAGAGCAGTTCCCTTTGTTCCATTCCCCCGCCTTCTACCTGTAACCCTGCACATTCTTCCTTTTCATACAACTAATTCCCTTTTGAATGCTGCAATTGAACCTGCCTCCACCACGTTCTCAGGCAGCACATTCCAGCCCTTAACCACGTGCTGCGTGAAAAAGTTTTTCCTCATGTCAGTTTTGCTTCTCTTACCAAATACTTTAAATCTGTGCCCTCTCGTTTGCGATCCTTTCACGAGTGGGAACAGTTTCTCTCTATCTGCTCTGTCCAGACCCCTCATGATTTTGAATACCTCTATCAAATCACCTCTCAGCCTTCTCTTCTGCAAGGAAAACAGTCCTAACTTCTCCAATATATCTTCATAACTGAAATTCCTTATCCCAGGAACCATTCTCGTGGATATTTTCTGCACTCTCTCTAATGCCCTCACGTCTTTCCTGAAGTGCAGTGCCCAGAACTGGATGCAGTACTCCAGCTGAGGCCAAACTAGTGTCTTATATAAGTTCAACATAACTTCTTTGCTCCTGTATTCTATGCCCCTATTAATAAAGCCCAGGATACTGTATGCTTTATTAACCACTCTCTCAACCTGTCCTGCCACCTTCAATGACTTATGCACATATACACCTCGGTCCCTCTACTCCTGCACCCCCTTTAGAATTGTACCCTTTATTTTATATTGTCTCTCCATGTTCTTCCTACCAAAATGAGTCATTTCATATTTCTCTGCATTGAACTTCATCTGCCACCTGTCTGCCCATTCCGCCAACTTATCTATGTCCTCTTGAAGTTCTTCACTATCCTTCTCACAGTTCACAATGCTTCCAAGTTTCGTATCATCTGCATTAATATCTATCAGGAAAAGCAAGGGTCCCATCACAGGGGAACTGCAAACCTTTCTCTAGCTTGAAAAATATCCATTAATCACTACTCTTTGTTTCCTGTCACTCAGCCAATTCCATGTCCATGTTGCTACTGTCCCTTTTATTCCATGAGCTACAAGTTTGCTCACAAGTCTGTTGTGTGGCACTGTATCAAACGCCTTTTGAAAGTCCATGTACACCACATCAACAGCATTGCCCTCATCAGTCCTCTCTGTTTCCTCCTCAAAAAACTCCAGCAAGTTAGTTAAACATAATTTTCCCTTAAAAAACCATGCTGGCTTTCCTTTATTGCATTTGTCCATGTGACTATTGATTTTGTCCCGAATTATGTTTTCTAGAATGCCTTTTGGAAGTCCATGTACACCACATCAACTGCATTACCCTCATCAACCCTCTCTCTTAACTCATCCAAAAACTCAATCAAGTTAGTTAAACACGATTTGCCTTTAACTTTAGCAAATCCGTGCTGGCTTTCCTAATTCACATTTGTCCAAGTGATTGTTAATTTTGTCCCAGATTATTATATCTAAAAGCTTTCCCACCACCAAGGTTAAACTGACTGGTCTGTAATTGCTGGGCATATCCTTACACCCATTTTGGACAAGGATGCAACATTAGCAATTCTCAAGTCCTCTGGCATCATCCTTCTATCTAAGGAGGATTGGAAGGTCATGGCTAGTGCCTCCACAATTTCCACTCTTACTTCCCTCCTGAGCAACACAGATGCTCAGCAGGATACAGTCCCAGGCATGTTGGCTACTGTTCTTGTCCCTTCCCTGTGAATCTTATGCAAAGTGAGTCACAACAATGGAGGACATCACACCGAAGCCTGATTCTAACCTGATCTGATGCTCATGCTCTCACACTTCCAGTCTAGCCAGAGTGGGAAGTGATCAGGTCTGTAGAAATCTTGGCTGACTTTTCACTTCCCTAACTCAAGCATGCTGCCTGCCAACACTGCCAGTCCACAGTAAACGATATACTTCTTGAAGCGTATTCACAATGTAGGGAAATGCAGCAACCAAATTACACAGAGCAAGGTCCCACAAACAACAAAATAATAAATGATCAGTCTGATTTTGTGATGTTGGTTGAGGAATAAATGTTGGCCAGGACACCAGGGTGAATTCCCCCACAGATCTTTGAAATAGTGGTATTGGACCTTGTGTACCCACCTGAGAGGGCAGAAAGGGCCTCAGTTTAACATTTCAACTGAAAGATGACCCTCTGGCAATGCAGCACTCCCTCAGTACTGGCACAGAGAGCGACAGTCTCAAGACTCTGATGTCTGAAGTGGGGCTTGAACCCATCGCCTTCTGACTCAAGAGGCGAGAGTGGGTTATTTAACCCAATGTGATGAGTTTCCCCAGTTGTGTATTCTGACAAGCCAGTTATATGGGCGTGTTGCTGGTTAAGATGCTATTCTTGAGAGAAAGGAGATCAAACAGTATTCAGTTTGAAGTGTTGCGCTTGGCTGTCAGTGATTGTAAACATACCTCCTTCATTGGATGCTAATGGTACTGTCATCACTAACCCATTCTATTGCTTAATACTCTTTGTAACCACAGCTGTAAGTCAACATTTGCTGAAAGTTCATTTCTGGAGCTTTTTCTGCTGTTTTTGCGCTGTTTGAATTTTACAGTAGTTGTTGACCACAATCAAAATTTAGCATTGTCATTTCTTTCATTTCTTTCTGATTTCTACCTTTCATTTCCTGCAACACTTGCCGAGTGGTGGCACCTCGCCCAGCGGGCCGTATTTCCACGTGCAAATCTACACAAATGAGTCAGCAGTTTATATACTTGCACTGGAGGCGGTGCAGCAAAGATTTATTCAGTTGGTCCCTAGGATGAGGGGGTTGTCCTATGATGAGAGGCTGAGTAAATTGGGCCTATATTCTCTGGAGTTTTGAAGAATAAGGGGCGATCTAATTGAGACATACAAGATTCTGAAAGGGCTTGATAGGGTAGAAGCTGAAAAATTGTTTCTGCTGGTCGAGGAATCTAGAACACGGGGGAACAGTCTCAGGATAAGGGGCCGATCATTCAGGATTGAGATGAGGAGAAATTTCTACACTCAAAGGATTGTAAATCTTTGGAATTCTCTTTCCCAGAGGGTTATGGATGCTCCATCATTGAATATATTTAAGTCTGGGATAGATAGACTTTTGGTCTCGCAGGGAATCAAGGGATATGGGGAGTGGGCAGGATATTGGAATTGAAGCCCATGATCAGCCATGATCATATTGAATGGTGGAGCAGGTTCGATGGGCCGTATGGTCTACTACTCCTATTTATTGTGTGTTCTTGTGTACAAGGGTGCCTGTCTATGTGTGGGAACAGATCATCTGGGATTGTTGACCTCAAAGCAGAGAAGGTTAATGGAAGATTTGATAGAGAAAATAAAGTGAAACTGTTTCCAGTGGCGGGGGGGAGGTCAGCAATCAGAGGGCATAGATTAAAGCGAATTGGTAAAAGAACAAGAGAAAACATTATTTTACACAGCAGGTTGTTATGATCTGGAATGTACTGCCTGAAAGGGCGGTGGAAGTAGATTCAATAGTAACTTTCAAAAGGGAACTGGATAAATATTTGAAGGAAAATATTTGCAGGATATGGGAAAAGAGCAGGAGAGTGGAACTAATTGGATAGCGCCTTCAAAGAGCCAACACAGCTATGATGGACTGAATGGCCTGTGTTGTATCAGTCTGATTCTATACTCATAGCTGAATCTAACTGTGTGTACATCTGCTTTATTCAGTAGGAGTCTCTGTATAATAATGGTTAGGATAATGACTATCCTCTCTCTCACCCACATGCTCCCACCCACCCCAAGATTAACCCAGGACATTGGACAGTTTTAGACCCCATACGCACCATACCGTCTGAGACCATCTTCTGAGTTAACTCAGCTCAGTGGGATTGAAACTTGTCTCTCAGTTCCTGATTGGCCGATGCGCTTACCATCTGAGCCACTGTTGCCAGAATCATTGCAATATTATTACAGATAAAATACTATCTCATTTTGGGATTACAGTACATAAGTAATTTGAGACTTAACGTGGTGAGTGTAGCAGGCTTGGGAGAAACAGGTCACGTTGGACCTATGGTTCCCTAAGTTCTCCACCACAGGGGTTTACCTCACCTCATGTCTTGGTCTTTTGTAGACTATAGGAAAGAACCTGCCCTTGGGGTGTCCCAAGGTGCTTTACAGTCAATGAAGTACTTTATGAAGTGTAGACACTGTTGTAACATAGGAAATGTTGCAGCCAGTTTGCACACCGCAAGCTCCACCCAACAGAAATGTAATAATGACCAAGTAATCTGCTTTAGTGGTGTTGGTTGAGGAATAAATATTGGCCAGGACATCAGGGAGAATGCCCCTGCTGCTCTTCAAATAGATAGAGATTGATTGCTATATTGGTCAACAACTTAAGTATTATTGTATCGCGCCAGGACGGTAGAAGGCGAATTAGATAGACCTTGGTCTTTTCTCGTCTAGCAATTCCTATGTTCCTAATTAACTCATAAACTCTCACCTCACAACAACTGCAGAGCTGATATTGTATGTTTGACATCTGTTCCCCTGTCAGAAATCAAACATCAGCATGTAAAGAATTGCAACCATAAGTGAATAAAAATTGTTTTTGATATCACCTACTCCTCGAGATTTAACAAACGCCAAATAAGAAAGAGCTTTCATTTATGCACCATTTTTGCACATCTCAAAAACATCCAAAAAACGGTTTGCAACCTGTGAATTACATTTAAAGTGCGGTGATTGTTGTTATGCAGGTACGTCCGTGTTCATTTAGTATATACTACAATCCCACGCACCGCAATGATGTGAATGAGCAATTGAGCAGTTTTTGACACTGGATAAGGGAGGAATGTTAGCTGGGCCAGAAAAAGGATGCTGTGCTTTGCGAATAGGGTCTCAGTTTTCAAAGGACGGCACCTCTGACAGTGCAGCGCAACCCAGGTGTTGGCACTGGGAATGTTAGTCTGGATTGAGTCTCTGGAATGGGACTGGAACCTGTGATCTTCTAAGAAAAAGCCACCCTGCCTGTTTGTTTATTATTTGTTCATGGGTTGTGAGGCGCCTTCTTGAACTGCTGCAGTCCTTGTGGTGCTGTTTGGAAAGGAGTTCCAGGATTTCAACCAAACGACGATGAAGGAACGGCCATATATTTCCAAGTCAGGATGGTGTGTGGCTTGGAGGAGAACTTGCAGGTGGTGATGTTCCCATGAATCTGTTGTGCTTGTCCTTCTAGGTGGTAGAGGTTACTAGTTTGGAAGGTACTGTCGAAGGAGCCTTGGCGAGTTGTTGCAGTGCATCCTTTAGATGGTACACTCTGCTGCCAGTGTATGCCGGTGGTGGAGGGAGCGAATGTTGAAGGTGGTGGATGGGGTGCCGATCAAATAGGCTGCTTTGTCCTGGATGGTTATGAGCTTCTTGAGTGTTGCTGGAACTGCACTCATCCATGCAAATGGGGAGTATTTCACCACACTCCTTGTGTCTTATAGATGGTGGACAGGCTTTGGGAAGTCAGGAGGTGAGTTACTGCCGCAGAATTCCCAGCCTCTGACCTGCTTTTGTAGCCATAGTAGTTGTGTGGCTGGTCCAGTTAAGTTCCTGGTCAATGGTAACCTCCCCTAGGATGTCAATGATGGGGAATTCAATGATGGTAATGCTGTTAAAGGTCAACAGGAGTTGGTTAGATTCTCTCTTGCTAGAGGTAGTCGTTGCCCGCCACTTGTGTGGCGCGAATGTAACTTGCCACTTAAGAGCCCAAGCCTGAATATTGTCCAGGTTTTGCTGCATATGGATACGAACTGCTTCAGCATCTGGGGAGTTACGAATGATACTGAACATTGTGCAATCATTAGTGAACATCCCCACATCTGATGTTTTGATGGAGGGAAGGTCATTGATAAAGCAGTTGAAAATGGTTGGGCCGAGGACACGACAACATCCTGGAGCTGAGATAATTGACCTCCAACAACCACAACCATCTTCCTTTGTGCTAGGTATGACTCCAACCAACAGAGTTTTCCCCGATTCCCATTGACTGCAGTTTTACTGGGGCTCCTCAATGCTACACTCGGGCGGCACAGTGGTTAGCACTGCAGGCTCATAGCTCCAACGACCCGGGTTCGATTCTGGGTACTGCCTGTGCAGAGTTTGTAAGTTCTCCCTGTGACCGCATGGGTTTTCACTGGGTGCTCCGGTTTCCTCCCACAGCCAAAGACTTGCAGGTTGATAGGTAAATTGGCCATTATAAATTGCCCCGAGTATAGGTAGGTGGTAGGGGAAGTGAGGGAAGGTGGAGATGTGGTAGGAATATGGGATTAGTGTAGGATTAGTATAAATGGGTGGTTGATGGTCGGCACTGGGCCGAGGGGCCTGTTTCAGTGCTGTATCTCTAAATAAATACTGTCTTGTTGTCGAGGGCAGTCACTCTCACCTGGACTTCAGCTGTTTTGGCCAAGTTTGAACCTAGGCTATAATGAAGTTTGGAAACAAATGGTCCTGGCTGAACCCAAACTAAGCATCGTGAGCAGGTTGTTGGTGAGTAAGTGGTGCTTGATAGCACTATCAATGACACCTTCCATCACTTTGCTGAGGATTAAGAGTAGGTTGATAGGATGGGTAATTGATCAGATTGGATTTGTTCTGCTTTTTGTGGACAGGACATACCTGCGCAATTTTCCACTTTTGTCAATTAGCTGCCAGTGTTGTAGCTATATTGGAACAGCTTGGCCAGGGGAGCGGCCAGTTCTGGAGCACAAGCCTTCAACATTACAGCCAGGATGTTGTCGAGACCATAGCAATTGCTGTATCCATTGCACTCAACCATTTCTTGATATCACCTGTACTGCATTTAATTGGTTCAAAACTGACTGATATCTGTGATGCTGGGGATCTTAGGAGGAGGCTGAGATGGATCTTAGGAGGGCGGCACAGTGGCGCAGTGGTTAGCACCGCAGCTTCACAGCTCCAGGGACCCGGGTTCGATTCCGGGTACTGCCTGTGTGGAGTTTGCAAGTTCTCCCTGTGTCTGCGTGGGTTTTCTCCGGGTGCTCCGGTTTCCTCCCTCAAGCCAAAAGACTTGCAGGTTGGTAGGTAAATTGGCCATTATAAATTGTCACTAGTATAGGTAGGTGGTAGGGAAATATAGGGACAGGTGGGGATGTTTGGTAGGAATATGGGATTAGTGTAGGATTAGTTTAAATGGGTGGTTGATGTTCGGCACAGACTCGGTGGGCCGAAGGGCCTGTTTCAGTGCTGTATCTCTAATCTAAAATGGATCATCTACTGGGCACTTCTGGCGAAAGATAGTTGCAAATACTTCAGCCTTTTCTTTTACGCTGATGTACTGATGTGCCATTATTGAGATTGGGGATGCTCATGGAGCCTCCTCCTCCCATTAGTTGTTTAATTGTCCACCACCACTGAGGACTGGATGTGGCAGGACTGCAGAGCTTCGATCTGATCCATTGGTTGTGGGATCGCTTAGCTTTGTCTGTCGCATGCTGTTTCCACTGTTAAGTACGCATGTAATCCTGTATTTTCCAGGTTGACACCTCATTTTTAGTTATGCCTGGTGCTGCTCCTGGCATGCCCTCCTGCACTCTTCATCGAACCAGGGTTGATCCCCTAGCTTGCTGGAAATGGTAGAGTGAGGGATACACCAGGTCATGAGGTTCCAGATTGTGGTTGAATACAATTCTGCTGCTCCTGATATCTCACGGTGCCTCATAAGTGTCCAGTTTTGAGCTGCTGAATCTATCCCATTTAGCATGATGGTAGCTCCACACAGTACAATGGAGGATATCCTCAATGTGAAGATGGATCTTCGTCTCCACAAGTACTGTGTGCTGGTCACTCCTACCAATACTGTCATGGACAAATGCATCTACGGCAGGTAGATTGGTGAGGACAAGGTCAAATTTTTTTTCCCCTTGTGTTGGTTCGCTCACCATCTGCCACAGGCCAAGTCTGGCTTTTATGCCCTTCAGGACTCGCCCATCTTGGTCAGTAGTGGTGCTACTGAGCCACTTTGGTGATGGACATTGAAGTCCCCCACCCAGAGTGTTACCCTTATTTCTTCTTCCAAGTGGTATTCAACTTGGAAGAGTACTGATCCATCAGCTGAGGGAGGGCAGTAGGTGGTAATCAGCAGAACGTTTCCTTGCCCATGTTTGATCTGATGCCATGAGAATTCACGGGGTTCAGAGTCCATGTTGATGACTCCTAGGGCCATTTCCTGTCGATTGTCCTGCTAGTGGGCAGGACATACCTCTGGATGATGATGGAGGAATCTGGAACATTGGCTGGAAACATATGATTCATTGAGTTGCTTGACTAGTCTGTGGGACAACTTTCTCAATTTTGGCACATGGTTAGTGAGGAGGACATTGCAGGGTCGAGTGGGCAGTGTGTGCCTTTGTCGTTTCTGGTCCCTTGGTCGGTGCCGGGTGGCCTGTAAAATTTCTTTGAATTTTCTGTAGTAGTTTCATGCACCTGAGTGGCTTGCTAGACCATTGCAGAGAGCAGTTGAGAGTCAGCCACATTACTGTGGGTCTGTATTTGCATATATTTGGGTCGGGGGTTGCATATAGCCCCAACCAGATAAAAATGGTGGATTTCCTTCCCCAAATGGTATTAGTGAACCAGATGGATTTTTACAGCAATCCAGTAGTTTCATGGTCAGCATTACTGATGGTAGCATTTTAATTCCAGATTTATTTAATTAACTGAATTTAAATTCCCCCAGCTGCCATGGTGGGATTTGAACTCATGTTTCTGGATCATTAGTCCAGGCTTCTACGTCACTAGTATAGTAACATTACTACAATGCTACCATGCCCAAAAAAACCTCTTAAAATTTTATTTTTGTTAAGTCCTAACTGAAGTAGAAGAAAACAAAATTTTCTTCAACTGCATCAATCAAAAAATAGTCTTGGCCACTTTATTTTATCTCTTTCCCTGCATTGCTGCCCTTCACATTGCTCTGCTAATGTTAATTTAATCCTGTGCAGCAGATGGCTAGATGAGGAAGTTGCTGAGCAATTTAACACTGGGACATGCATTTTCTGCTCTCAAGCATCTTGATCAGCACTGCCTCCACAAAGCCAAGTATAAACATAGCTTCAGTAATGTGTTGTTGTACCTGGATTTAAACTGCTACAGTCAACACTTTCACAAGCTGCTCTTTATTTTGTTTGAAAGACTTGCTGCATCTTCTTCTATTAATTCTCAGAATGTGGGCGTCACTGGCTAGGCCAGCATTTAATGACCATCCCTAGTACAACTGACTAGCTTGCTAGGCCACTTCAGACGGCAGTTATGCGTTAACCACATACAGGCCTAGACTGGGTAAAAATAGCAGATTTCCATCCCTTAAGGATATTAGTGAACTAGTTATGTAGATAGATTAGAAAGATAATCTTTTTCTCTTTCTAAAGAAGAAACAGAACATTTTGTAAATCAAGAGCACCTGAAAAGAGAGGTAAATATTTTGAGTGTGAATCCTTGGTTAGGACAGGGCGTTAGATTATTGAGCCCTCTAATGGAAATTGACAAAGGGATGGTGGAGGGAGGAAATAAGCTTGTATACCCAAACAACTTTAAAGACGTCTGCAAACGCGACATGAAGTCCTGTGACATTGATCACAAGTCGTGGGAGTCAGTTGCCAGCGATCGCCAGAGCTGGCAGGCAGCCATAAAGGCGGGGCTAAAGTGTGGCGAGTCGAAGAGTCTTAGCAGTTGGCAGGAAAAAAGACAAAAGCGCAAGGGGAGAGCCAACTGTGTAACAGCCCCGACAACCAATTTTATCTGCAGCCCCTGTGGAAGAGTCTGTCACTCTAGTATTGGCCTTTATAGCCACTCCAGGCGCTGCTCCACAAACCACTGACCACCTCCAGGCGCTTACGCATTGTCTCCCGAGACAAGGAGGCCAAAGAAGAAGAAGAAGACCCAAACAACAGCTGGAAAAGCTGTGAATATCATCCCCCAAGACTATTAAAAGAATAAAAGGCAGTGAAATTAGTTGATTAACACAGCAAAAGTGATGCACAAAATGCTAGAAGCGTCAGCAGACTTACTGCCCCTCTGTAGTTATTCCAGCTCCTCTCTCCTAATACTTCCGGGCCTTGGGAGTCCAGTGCCCCAGGATGGATAGACTTTTGAGCTGGTGTCCCAGGGGCTGGTGGATGAAAATGTGGAGTTTACAGGCAGGAACTGTGATGATGGCTTCGGTCTTCCCAGTACTACTGTTGGAAGTTGCATTTGTTGGATGTTAGATTGGATGTTTCATCTAGTCCTCAAAATCACTAAGCTTCTTGAAATGTTGAGGCCAAGCAATTATAGATTTGTTAAATATACAGTGCATGCAATAATAAAGCATAGACTTCATACACTCACACCTAATGATTGTGGCATTCAACATGTTACAGTTTTGAGCTCGGTATTCGTCGAATCCAAATTGACCACTTTTTAATCCCTTTCCCTTAGACATACTTTGGGACCTTCAGCATGTCTCCACATTACACGATCATATCAAAAGTTAAAAACAACTATATATAAGAAATTAATAATGTATATCTCATCAATAACTGTTTAACAGTTCATTTCCTCACTGTTTCCATTCAAATAACAATTATCGAATCAGAAATTGCATGTATTTGTTACGCCACTACTGAGGCTGCGAATTCTATATCAACCTTTGATTCTATATCATTTGGCACCAGCCCCTTGTTCTGAACTCTAATTAAGAAGATAGTGTTTTCCTCCCCCCGATGTTTTCTTTTGCAGTATTAACTGTTGTCCTTGCAGCTAAAGACCAGTGCTACAGTTCTCTCAAACTTGGGACTGGCATGCTTCCAATCAACATATCCCATTAAGCAGGTGATTACTTTGCGTGAAAAACCTGCTGGTGCTGTAAGGATGAGAGTTTTGTAGCCACCATTTTAGGATTGCTGTATATTACGATTTAAGAATTATACTGTTCCACTTAATAAATAACAGTTAAATGTTAACATTACAAATATTGAAGCACTCTAAATCCACAGCAGACTTATGAGAACAGAAAGAGGCCATTCAGCCCCATGAGTCTGTTCCACTATTCAATTAGATTGTGGCTAATCTGTTTTTTAACTCCATCTACCTGCCTTAGTTCTGTAACCCTTGTTACCCTTGCCTAACAAGAATGCATCAATCGCAGTTTTGTAATTTTCTGTTGATCCCCAGCCTCACCAGCTTTTCAGGAGGTGGGAGGGGGAAGAGTTCCAGATTTTCACTACCCTTTGTGTGAAGAAGTGCTTCCCGACATCAGCCCTGAACAGACTGGCTCTAATTTTAAGGATATGCCCCCTTGTTCTGGACTCCCTCCATCAGAGAAAATCATTTCTCTCTATTCGATCAAATCCATTCATTATCTTAAACACTTCATTAGATCATCCCCTAATCTTCTATAGTTATGTGAATGTAAGTCTAGACTGTACAACCAGTCCTCATAATTTAACCCTTTAAGCCCTGTAATCATTGTAATGAATCTGTGTTGCATCCTCTGCACGGCTAATATATCATTCCTGAGGTGCAGTGCCCACAGCTGAATGCAGTTCTCCAGATGGGATCTACCAGAGCTCTGTACAGCTGTAACATCCCTTCCACCCATTGTATTCCAACCTTTTTATACCTGCCCACTAGGTTTTTGTGATTTCTGCCTCTAAATCATGCTGCTCCTCCACAGTTCATACCTTCTTGCTATTTAGGTCGCTACCCTATCAACTCCTTTAATCATCTAAAACACCTTAATTGGATCACCTCTTAATTTTCCGTAGTCGGGAATTACAAGCCTAATTTGTGCAACCTGTCCTCATAATTTAACCCATTTAGCTCCGGTATTCTGACTTTTGCCACTCTGATTAACCCTTTGATGGTGGTGTTCCCATGTGTCTGCTGCCCTTGTTCCCGAGGTGGTAGAGGTCGCGGGTTCGGAAGATGCTGTTGAAGGAACCTTGGCAAGTTGCCACTGCGCACAGGTAGTGGAGGGAGTAAATGTTTAAGGTGGTGGATGGCGTGCTGATCAAGCAGGCAGCTTTGTCCTGGATGGTGTCGAGCTTCTTCAGTGTTGTTGGAGCTGCACACGTCAAGGCAAGCAGACAGTATTCCATCACAGTCCTGACTTGTGCCTTGTCGACAGTGGACAGGCTTTGGGGAGGTAGAGGGTGAGTTACTCACTGTAGAACTTCCAGCCTCTAATGTGCTCTTGTAGCCAAAGTAGTTATATGGCTGGTCCAGTTTCTGGCTAATTTTAACCCCCAGGATGTTGATGGTGGGGGATTCAGCAATGGGATTGCTGTTGAACATCAAGGAGGGATGGTTAGATTCTCCCTTGATGGTGATTGTCATTGCCTGGCACTTATGTGGCACGAATGTTACTTGTCACTTATCAGTCTAAGCCTGAATGTTGTCTGTGACTTGCTGCATGCAGGCACCAACTGCTTCAGTATCTTCGGAGTGGACGCTGTGCAATCATCAGCAAACGTCCCCACTTCTAATGTTATGAGGGAAGGAAGGCATTGATGAAGCAGCTGAAGATGGTTGGGTCTAGGACACTACCCTGAGGAACTCCTGCAGCAATGTTCTGGAGCTGAGATGATTGGCCTCCAACAACCACAACTTTGCGCTAGGTATGACTCCAACCAGTGGAGAGTTTTCCTCCTGATTCCTATTGAATTCAATTTTGTTGGAGCTTCTTGATGCCATACTCTGTTAAATGCTGCCTTGATTTCAAGGGTAGTCACTCTCACCTCATCTCTGGAATTCAGCTAATTTGTCCATGTTTAAACCAAAGCTGTAACAAGGTCTGGCCCCAAGTGGCCCTGACAGAGCACAGACTTATCGGTGAGCAGTTTATTGCTGAGTAAGTGCTACTGCTTGATAGCACTGTCGACGACAGCATCCAGCACTTTGATGATTGAAAGTAGACTGATGGGGCGGTAATTGGTGGAATTGGATTTGGCCGGCTTTTTGTGGACAGTACATACCTGGACAATTTTCCACATTGTTTCGTAGATGGCAGTGTTGTAGCTGTACTGGAACAGCTTGACGAGGGGCACAGCTAGTTCTTGAGCACAAATCTTCAGAACTAAAGCTGGATCCGTGATGCTGGGGACCTCAGGAGGAAGCCGAGATGGATCGTCCACTTGACGCTTCTGGCTGAAGATGCTTCCAAATGCTTCAGCCTTGTCTTTTGCACTGATGTGCTGGACTCCCCCATCATTGAGGATGAGGATGTTTGTGGAGCCTCCTTCTCCAGTTAGTTATTTAATTGTCCTGCACCATTCACGACTGGATGTGGCAGGACTGCAGAGCTTTGATCTGATCCATTGGTTGTGGGATTTCTTAGCTCTGTCTATCACTGCTGCATCCCCTATTTAGCATGCATGCAGACCTGTGTTGTAGCATTTTTCAGGTTGGCACTTCATTTTTAGGTGTGCCTGGTTCTGTTCCTGGCATGCCCTCATACACTCTTCATTGAACCAGGGTTGATCCCCTGGCTTGATGGAAGTGGTAGCGTGGAGGATATAGAAACATAGAAAATAGGAGCAGGAGTAGGCCATTTGGTTCCGCCATTCAAAAATGATCATGGCTGATCGTCTAATTCAGTATATGCTGGGCCATGAGTTAAAGATTGTTGTTGAATACAATTCTGCTGCTGCTGATGGCCCATAGCGCCCCATGGATGCCCAGTTTTGATCTGTTCTGTGTCTATCCCATTTAGCGTGGTCGTAGTGCCACCCAACACAATGGAGGGCATCCTCAGTGTGAAGACTTCTTCTCCACAAGGACTGTGTGGTGGTCACTCCTACCAATACTGTCATGGGCAGATGCATCTGAGACAGGTTGATTGGTGAGGGTGAGGTCAAGTAGTTAGAATATTCACAGAGGCAGGACTGTGTTGAATTGCTTGTTACAGGACCAGTGTATGATTTGGCAGCCACTGGTGGCCTGACCCAAATGGCTGTGAATCTGCAGTGAGTTTCAAAAAGCTATTGGACTACAATGGGGCACCACAGCTGAAACCAATTGTGGTATTGTTCCAGCTCTGAATTTCTAGCAGGCTTCCCCTCCTCTTCCTCCAATCCAGGGGGGCTGAGGGAGCTTCTACATAATAAATAACTGAATCATTGTCATTGATTTCTCTCTACTCTAGGATTTGTTAGTATAAGTGGCTGTAAAGAGAAGACTGAGGGGGCAACCTGATAGAGGTCTTTAAAATTATGAGGGGTTCATAGAGTTGACATAGAGAAGATGTTTCCACTTATGGGGGAAACCTAAACTAGGGACCATAAATATAAGGTAGTCTCTAAGTAATCCACTAGGGAATTCAGGAGAAACTTCTTTACACAGAGAGTGGTGAGAATGTGAAATTGCTACTACACAGAATAGTTAAGACAAATAATAGATACACTTAGGGTGGGAGCAGGCTCATGTGGAGCATAAACATTGGCATAGACCAGTTGGACTGATTGCCCTGTTTCTGTGGTGTAACATTCTATATATGCGCACTCTGAGATTTGTTACTATCCGTGTGCATGCTTGGATAATTTTGAGAGCACTTGTTATAAATCTCTTTTCTTTTCCTTAATCAGTTTGTCCAGGTATAAAATTGTGCTGGACACTGACGCAACAGACTATGGTGGTCACGGTCGATTAAACCACAACACGGAGTTCTTCACAGATGCCCAATGCCAGAACAATCGTCCCAATTCCATGATGGTAAGTAGGGCGACCAGTCACATCAGAAGGATTCCATTAAAGTGGGTGTGTCAACATATGAAAATGACAGGCAGCAAATGATCAGCTGGTCAATAAAGCCTGTTCCACATTCATGATGGCTGGGGCAGCATGTCTAGACACTTTCCCATGATGGCTGAGGCAGCATGTCTAGACACTTTCCCATGATGGCTGGGGCAGCATGTCTAGACACTTTCCCATGATGGCTGAGGCAGCATGTCTAGACACTTGCTCCCCTCCACAGCCATGTAATCTTCTGGAAGAGGCAAAAGAAAGAGGAAAAACCCAGGCCCTGTAGCGGGGAAAAAAAATCTGGAAAACCTGTCCTACTTCCTCAGGCGAAAGAAACCATTCCAGGAGATCAGAGATCATAGATTCTTTTATCGATTAGTCTATTTACCTTCTGCCCTAGCCCACAACCAGTCTAGCTCAAAGAATTACTGTGTCTGCTTGAACTGTGAGAAACAGCCAGCAGTTTATAGCAGTTTCCAAACCTGACTGTGTCTTGTGGGAGAATTTCAAGCAATACTAATACAAGGGTGAAGTACTGCTGGTTACACATCTGTTACTGAGGTTGGCAACTGTGGGTTCAATGTGATAAAATGAAAGTATCACATAAAGGGTATCTGCTTAAAGTGTGTTGGATATTTAAAAAGCCACTGTGGCAATTTGGCTGATCGGTTTTGTACTTTGAAGAAATAAATTGTATTTGTAACTCGTCTTTCACATCCTCGAGCACCAAAAGTCTTGCAGCAAACATGGCAGCCAGTTTGGACACAGAAAGGTCTCGGCAAATAAATGACAAGTTAATGTGTTTTTGGTGATATTGATTGAGGGAGTAATGTTGCCCAGGACATTGAGAGAACTCCTGTACCCTCCTTTGATCAGTGCCATCTGATCTTTAACTTCCAACTGAACAGGCCAGTGATAACTCAGTTTGACACCTCATATGAAAGACTTGACAATGCAAAGTCCCTCATTGGTGCTGATTTTATATTATGCGCTCCAAATCCTGGAGCAGGACACTCACTAGACTGATGTCACAAGTGGTGTCAGGAAACACAGCCTTAAATATATAGAACAGTTTGGCTATCTTTCTCTGAAAATCACCATTCTGTTTGTCTTGGTACCTCAAGTTGTTTTTGTGAAACACAATGCACCAGCAGTGTGGCAAAATATCGTCTATTAAATATAAAAAAGTCTATACTTCTTCATACTCACAAGTAGGATACCCATTGAGGACTTCAAACTACTCGAATCCAGCTGAGTTCTCAGAGCTGAGTACCATCAAACTAGTGAAAATGGTTCATATTTATCTACCAGGAGGGATAGTTCCTCGGCAATGTCAGGTGACCTTCTCTGAATCTATTAGTTCCAGACCATTGTTATGTGATCCTTATGTGCCACATCCTACTGCAATGTAGGTGGCAATGTTAGACCACATTTACATCATTTTGGCTGAAACGTGGATGGCCTTAATGATAAACTAACCTTGCACCATTGTTACCATTTTCTCTCTTCCCAGGATAATAAAAGACTTGCATTTATATAGTATCTTTCCTGATCTTAGGATGTCCCATAGTGCATTATTTTTTGAAGTGTGTCACTGTAGCAATGTAGGAAAACCTGTCAGCCAACTTGCACACAGCAAGGTCCCACCAACAGCAATATGGCATTGACCAGGTGATCTGTTTTAGTGATGTTGGCTGAGGGATAAATATTGATTATGACTTCCCTGCTCACCTTCGAATAGTGGCCATGGCATCTTTTACACCCATCCGAGAGGGCAGATGAGATTTCGGTTTAACATCATCCAAAAGATGGCACCTCCGACAGTACCACACTGGGAGCATCAGCCTGGATTATGCACTCAAGTCTTTGGAGCAGGACTTGAACCCACAACTTTCTGGCTCAGTGTGGTACCCATTAAGCCACATAAGAACATAAGAAATAGAAGCAGGAGTGGACCATAGAGCGCCTCAGGCCTGCTCTGCCATTCAATAAGATCATGCTGATCTGATCATGGCCTCAGTCTCAGCCTTGAATATATGGCCCAGCTTCCACAGCTCTCTGGGGAAGAGAATTCCAAGCACTAACGACCCTCAGAGAAGGAATTCCTCCTCAGCTCCTTCTTAAATGGGAGACCCCTTATTTTGAAACTGTACCCCCCTGGTTCTAAATTCCCCCATGAGGGGAAACATCCTCTCAGCATCTACCCTGTCAATCCCCCCCCCCCCCTCAGAATCTTATATATTTCAATAAGATCACCTCTCATTCTTCTAAACTCCAATAAGTACAGGCCCAACCTGCTGAACCTTTCTTCATAAGACAACCTCTTCATCCTAGGAATCAGCCTAGTGAACCTTCTCTGAAAGGTCTCCAATGCAAGTATATCCCTCCTGAAACTAAAACTGTACGCAGTACGCTGGGTGCGGTCTCACCAATGCCGTGTTCAGTTGTAATGAGACTTCCCTACTTATATATTCCATTCTATGTAATAAAGGCCAACATGCCATTTGCCTTCCTAAATACTTGCTGAACCTGCATGCTAACCTTTTGTGTTTCATCTACAAGGCCATCCAGATTCCTCTGTACCACAACATTCTGTAGTGTGTCTCCATTTAAATAATCTTTTGCTTTTCTATTCTTCCTACCAAAGTGGGTAACCTAACATTTTCCCACAACGTACTCCATCTGCCAAATTTTTGCCCACTCACTTAACCTATCTATATCTCTTTGTAGACCTTATATTACCTATGTGGCTTGGTATCAAATTTAGTTTGATAACACTCCAGTGAAATGCCTTGGGACATTTACTACTTTATAGGTGCTATATAAATACATAGTGAAATATAAAGTTGTTTTCAATCTATTTTGGACTGACAGACCTAAGATGTTTGACCTGCATTTCCTGCCGCATTTCAGACCTGATGTATCGGCACTTCATCTCCCATTTTAAATTTTATTTTGCTGTATATATGTTGTATGTACTAGGTTTATTCAATATCGAAAATTAAGGGGTGATTGAATTTTTGATTAAAGGATTTGATAGGGACAAACTATTTTCTCTTGTTTTAGGGGGCGGGGACGGTGGGGGGTGGAGTTCAGAACAAGGGGAATAACCTTAAAATTAGAGCCGGGCCGGTCAGGGGTAATGTCAGGAAGCACTTCTTCACTCAAAGGGTAGTGGAAATCTGAAACTCTGACCCCAAAAAGCTGTTGAGGCTGGGGGCCAGTTGAAAATTTCAAATCTTAGATTGATAGGCAAGAGTATTAACAGTTATGGAACCAAGGTGAGTTGATGGACTTAAGATACAGATCAGCCATGTTCAAAGTGAATGGGTGAACAGGCTTGCACGGAATAAATGATCACCTCTTGGTCATGTATGTGCATGCAAGTGTATCAGTGTCCCTCTCCTGTATCCTTTCACCCTCTCAAATACTTTCTTTTTTCGTCTTCCCATCACCTCATTGATGGAAAAGAAAACTTCCAGTAAAGGGGAAATGTGTCTGTTATATTTAAGGTGCTCATGGACCTGCTGTGCATTTCCTCATGTGTAAATTAGTTGGGACAGAATAACTGTTGTCTGTGTTCATTGAAGTTGGTATTGCGTACCTATAATTCTTTACCTGTGGCCCAGGGAGTGATGGGAGTGGGTGTTGTGGACGCAACTCCAAGATAAACTGAGGTGCCCATGAAATATACCACGTAACTGTGCCAACCTAGCATAGTTGCTAACAGAGTGTACTCCCTTTCCATTCTCATTTACCATGTGCTGCTGTAATCAGTTAGCTGTTGGTGACTGAATGCTGCTACTGCCACATCAATCATTTCCGAAGGACTGATGGAGGCTTGGAAATGGAATTCTGACAGAAAATAACCTGCAGATTTACTGCTTTGGGACGCTCCCTGCCTTCTCCCTCTTTCTACCAACCCCCCCTCCCCCCCCTCTCTTTTAACTCTTACTTCTCCAGCCTATGTCCCATTTTTGTAGAAATCAATGGGGACAAGTTGTTTTCTGCTCCCATGGTACTGCATAATATTGCTGCAGCAGTGTTTTATTTTCAATTGAGAATGAACTCCAGCTCTTGATTGTCCTTGCTGGCCATGAACAACATAGATAGCAGTATAAATCCCGCAGCGAGGATTCACACACTGACTGCTGAGGGTTTGTTGTCCTATTAGGCTGATTGATGGAGCCCTCCTTTACTTACAGATCATGTTGTCCTGGGTTTTATGATCTTTTAAAATGCAAATGATGGGTTCAAGGTGAGAGGGTGGACCTTTATTAAGTTTCCCTTCACAAGCGTTAATCTTATTAAAGGTAATTCTAGAGAGGGTCACCCTGCCTTCTCACTGACACTTTGTGCTGACATTGTCTCCTAGTTCTTCTTGAAGGCTGGACGAGGTTTTGTTCTTGCCGCACACAGTGACGGTTTTGGCGACCATGTAGCTTGATGCAAGGGCCTCATGGTGTTGCGATCTGTTTTGACCAGAGCAAGCGGCTTAGTTTGGCATGACGTCCTGCCTATTTCTACCCACATCTAGGAGCACAGGAGGAGACTATTCAACCCCTCACGCCTCTTTGTCATTCAGTTAGATCAAGGCTGATCTGTATCTTGATTCCATCTACCCCATCTGCCTTGGTTCCATAATCCTTAATACCTTTACCTAACAAAAATCCATCAATCTCAGTTTTGAAAATTTTAGCTGACCCCCAGCCTCAACAGCTTTTTGGGGGGGGATGAAGAGAGTTCCAGATTTCCACAACCCTTTGTGTGAAGAAATGCTTCCTGACGTCACCCCTGAAAGGCCTGGTTCTAATTTTAAGGTTCTGCCCCCTTGTACTGGTCTCCCCACCACCCCCTCAACTGGAGGAAATAGTTTCTCTCGATCTACCCTTTAATTGTCTTAAATCATCTGCTACCATAGTTCCTCGATTCTGGACAGAGTGTTGAAGGGGCTAGTGAAAATGATGGACTCTGGTAAACAAAACTGACTCGCGAGACGACCTTCTGGAATGCAGTTTGCTTGTGTGCCACAAGAATAAAATCACTGACCAAGTTTCCCTGGGCATCTCCTGCCTCCTCCTATTGACCAGCATTGTCACAGATACAAAATTAGTTCACCTGTTGAGTAGCATTGTTATAGACCTGGCAGTAGGCACTTCACAGCAGAGGTCACTAATTTGCAATAAGCAGCAGAAATCCTGTTTCGCCCTCACTCATTAACCAAGTGACATTGAGGACAATAATTAGCAGCACTGCTGCTCATGGATCCTGACCCCAGCAGGAGTTGGCACCTTCAGAAGGAATGAGAGAGCGTTAGAGGACATTTTATAATTACAGCTTCTAAGCCTTGTATAAAACCCTCAGTCCCAATGCATTACATCCTTTGGTTTAGATAAGGATCAATCCTGCAAGGTGAACTTTTACACACAGTCTGTATCTGCATTATTGGATTTAGCAAGGGGAAAAAATATGGTAACGTGTGAGAGCCAATAAGTAATCATGAATGCTCAGTGAAGGGCTTAAAGGAAGAAAGACCAGCTGGGAATTTGACTAGGCACAAGTGAGGGAGCTAGGTGAGTAGGAGCATGATGAGGGCATTCAGACCCTTGAGCCTGTTCTGCCATTCAATCATTTCATAGCTGATCTGTTTCTTAACTCCATCTACCCGCCTTGATTCCATAATGCTTAATATTCTTACCAAACAAAAATCTTTTAATCTCAGTTTTGAAATTTTCAGTTGGTTCAACTCCCCCAGCCTCAGCAGCGTTTTGGTGGTGGAGGAGGGGCGTTCCAAATTTCCACTGCTCTTTGTGTAAAGAAGTGCTTCCTGACATCACTCCTGAACAGCCCAGCTCTAATTTTAAATTATGACCCTTGTTCTGAGCTTCTCCCCAGCCCCAACTCCCACCAAATAGTTTCCCTCTATTCAGCAGCTCACCATCACCTTTTTTTTTTATTCATTCATGGGATTTGGGCGTCGCTGGCCAGGCCAGCATTTATTGCCCATCCCTAATTGCCCTTGAGAAGGTGGTGGTGAGCTGCCTTCTTGAACTGCTGCAGTCCTTGTGGGGTAGGTACACCCACAGTGCTGTTAGGAAGGGAGTTCCAGGATTTTGACCCAATGCCGGGTGGTCCATCCGTTCTCAAGGACAGTTAGGGATGGGCAATAAATGCTGGCCTAGTCAGCGACACCCACATCCCATGGACAAATAAGAACCCTATCGAATCCTTTAATCATCATAAACACCTTGGGAGGATCTTAGGATACAGCAAAGGTGGACCAAGAAACTGAAGGAGATCAACAACTAGCACAGTCGCCAAAATACCATCAACTAACCCTACAGGCCCAGGCGTACCTAGTTATCATCAACCATGAGGGACGATCTTCATTGATCATCAGAAAGTCAGATGTCGATTTGAAGAAAGAATTTGCATTTATATCGCACTTTTCATGACTTCAGGACATCCCAAAATGTTTTACACCCAGTGAAGTACTTTGGAACTGTAGTCACTTGCAGTGTAGGAAACATGGCGGCCAATTTGCACACAGAAAGATCCCGCAAACAGCAATATGATAATGACCAGGTAATCATTTTAATGATGTTGGCTGAGAGATAAATATTGGCATAGGACACCAAGTCGAACTCCCCTTCCCGTCTTCGAAACAGCAGCTGTGGGATCTTTTATCTGAGAGGGCAGACGGAGCCTCGATTTAATGTCTGATC
This sequence comes from Heterodontus francisci, assembly GCF_036365525.1. Taxonomy (NCBI): domain Eukaryota; kingdom Metazoa; phylum Chordata; class Chondrichthyes; order Heterodontiformes; family Heterodontidae; genus Heterodontus; species Heterodontus francisci. Next base: position 118,163,213 of record NC_090380.1, on the reverse strand, counting down.
TGAAAGGCAGCACTTGCGACAGTGCAGCCCTCCATCAGTACTGCATTGGGAACGTCAGCCTAGATTATGTGCTCAATTCTCTGCCAAAATGTATCCCTCAACCAACATCACGGGTGATCTGATCAATTTTGCACTGCTGTTTGTGGGAGCTTTCTGTGCAAAAATTGGCTGTCATGTTTTCTGCAGGACAACAATGACTATACTTCAAAAAGCACTTCATTGTCAGTAAAGTGCTTCAGGACACCCCGAGGTCATGAAAGGCACTATATTAATGCAAGTTCTTTCTTTTCCTTTAAACACCAGGAAACAATGTAAATGGCTACGGTGGTTGCACAGTAATTTACAGCCTTGCTCGTTTCTTGATGAGGTGTGCCATATGGCCATGTTTTAACAAGCTTTTTAATAGATTTTTGTTTCGTTTTACATCAGGGAAAATAAAGGATTTGCTTAATAAGGACATTTAATGGGGAGCCTGACTAGAGCCCTCACCTAATAAACCTTTCCAGGATATGATTAAATATAGCCCTGGAACTTTTATTATTCCAGTTCTAGATTTTACATTTTATGGGTGTTGATGAGAGTACCTTGAACTTTAAGCTGTAAGCTGTTAGAGGACAACTGGTAATTATAACTATGGATCAGCTACTGGCTACATATACAGATTCTCTGTAATGTTATGCGACCTTTGTGTATTTCAGTAATAATGGTTTGGGGCGAGATCCATACATTATAACACTAAAAGAAGAAAACAATTGAAGGAATAGGAAGGGAAAAAATCACTTTTCCTTTTATTCTATTCTAACAGGACTACGGGGAAAGAGCAGGAGAGTGGGAATAATTGGATAGCTTTACCAAAGAGCTGGCACAGGCACAGTGGGCCAAATGGCAGTCTCCTGTGCTATGCCATTCTATGATTCTTTTTTTAACCTTCTGTCTTGTCATGAAGGTGCTGAGTCTCATTGAGAAGAATGGACATGTTGGACTGAATAGCCTGCTCAGTGTTAGAACAATTCAAGGTCATTTATCTCGTTTGCTACTGTGTGTAAATTGGCTGCTGTGTTTGCCATTAAACAACAGCAATTCAAATTCAAAAGAAATTGATCAGCTGTTAAGTGCTAAGGCTGTGGAGGCAGTATCGAAATGCAAATTCTTGCTTCCTTACATTGTTCATGGCAGTAATTTATTTTCACAGCACCTGAGCACAACACTAAGAAATGCTGCGTGACAACTGCCACTGACCTCATTGCTACATATTCAGTGGTCAGAAATCAGCCAAAGTCAACTGAAAGGAGGATAGATATTGGCTTGGCCCAGCTGTAACACTCTTGCCCCTGAGTCAGAAAGTTGTGCTTTTGAGCCCTGCTCCAGGAATTATCTACACTGGTGTGGTAGCAGGGATTGGACATTGGAGTTTGCTGGCGTGCTTGCATGACCCTGAATGTGTGTTCAGAAAGATCCATGTCGGGTTTGGGTCATGTCGTGTCGACATTGCAGTCTTATGGTGGCTCATCTTTCTTGTTAAAAGACTCCTGTTGTTCCACTGGCTTTTTTTTCCCCCATAGGTTTGTGTCTGTTTTCTCAATGGAAAAATCTGGGTTTCTGTGATCCGGATGAAGCTGAAAGTACTAACGGTTTTGGCAGAACCTTTAGAAATCTTGTCAAACCGACCAACATTTTTGTATTGCAGTGAGACAACAGTGTTTGACTGTGGTCAATAGTCTGCTTTTTATTCACAAATATTGTTCTGTGCTTACATCTGTGTCTATTTAATCTTAGCTATAACACACAGTATTTCCCCACCCGTGCCATTCTCAGCACCAATCCTGAAATTGAGAAAGATTTTCATACTGTCCTTGCTCTGTAAGCCCCTCCAGCGCTATAACCGTCTAAGATCTCTGTTCTCCTCCAATTCTGGCCCCTTGAGCATTCCCAATTTTCATCACTTCCCCCATGGAGGCTGTACCTTCAGCTGCTGAGGCCCTAAGCTCTGGAAAACCCTCTCCGAAACCTTTCTGCTTGTTAAAACTTACCTCTTTGTATGTATCTCGATCATATTTTTGTCTGATAATGCTCCTGTGAAGCGCCTTATGACGTTTTACTAAATTAAAGTTGCTAGGTAATGCAAATTGTTGTACTGGAAGAACTTTGTGAGCCCAGGCTTCTAGTGTTGGCTTTGAACAACGTTTGTTCAATCCCACAGCCTGCACCAAGCCTCCATCTGAGGTGAGAGCACCTGCTGATTCCTGAAATTTTCTCTCCCTTTTTTTTATTTTTAGTTTTTTCTACTCTGTCCCTTGCCAACTTATAAAAGGGAAATAGAGCATTTAGAAAGCAGACAGTAAATCTGAAGCCAGTTTTGTGAGCAAAACCAACTTGTAAAAAAGTTCTGATGAAAGGTCACTGACCTGAAACGTTAACTCTGTTTCTCTCTCCTCAGATGCTGCCAGACCTGCTGAGTATTTCCAGCACTTTTTTGTTTTTATTTCAGATTTTCAGCATCGGCAGCATTTTACTTTTGTATTACTGTAAAAAAGTAGCTTTACAGACTGAAATCGTCTTGTTTGTATATAGTGATCTCTGGGTGTCTTTGAATTGGTGTAATGATCAAGTCAATAGATTTTGCTTACAGACCCTTCATCCGTATGCGTATCTGTTTATTTGCTGTAACATATTCTATGTTTGAAGTTAGACATCTAAGGATTGAGAGTCCCCATGCTGCAGATATGATCTATAATGCCGACATCTAGCATTGACTTATTTCAGTTGCTGTCATTCCTTGTTGTAAGCCCACCTTTTGTATTCAACAGCTTTCCAGCTTGATACTGCTTTCATAGAATCATAGAATGGGTAAGCACAAAAGGAGGCCATTCAGCTCATCATGTCCATACCAGCTCTCTGCAAGAGCACTCGGCTAGTCCCCCTCCCTGCCCTTTCCCTGTAGCCCTGCAAATGCTTTCTCTTCAGATAATTATCCAATTCCTTTTAGAAAGGCATGATTGAATCTGCCTCCACCACACCCTCAGGCAGTGCATTCCAGATCCAAACCACTCGCTGCGTTTAAAAAAAAGTATTTCCTTTAGTTCTTTTGCCATTCATCTTAAATCAGTGACTGGTTCTCGACCCTTCCGCCAATGGGAATTGTTTCTCTTTATCTACTCTGTCCAAACCCCTCATGATAGAAGTGTCCGCGTAACTGAAGTCCCTCATTCCTGGAACTGTTGTCGTAAATCTTTTTTGCACCTTCTCTAAAGCCTTTATATCCTTCCGAAAGTGCCGAGCCCAGAATTTGACACAATTCTCCAGTTAAGGTTGAACCAGTGTTTTGTAAAGGTTCCTTGCTTTTTAACTCAATGCCTCTATTTATAAAGCCCAGGATCCCCTATGTCTTATTGACCACTTTCACAACCTGCCCTGCCACCTTCAACAATTTTGTGCACATATACCCCCAGGTCCCTCTGTTCCTGATCCCCTTTTAGAATTTTACCCTTTATTTTATATTGCCTCTCCTCGTTCTTCCTCCCAAAATGTATCACTTCATACTTCCCTGCATTAAATTTCATCTGCCATGTGTCCGCCCATTCCACCAGCCTGTCTATGTCCTCTTGAAAGTCTATTACTATCCTCCTCTTCACAATTCACAATTCTTGCAAGTTTTGTGCCTTCTGCAAATTTTGGAATTATGCCCTGTACACCCAAGTTTAGGTCATTAATGTAGATCAAGAAAAGCAGAGGTCTAATACCGACCCCTGGGGATCCCCCTCTGTACCTTCTTCCAGTCTGAAAAACAACTGTTCACCACTACTCTCTGTTTCCTGTTACTCAGCCAACTTTGTATCCCTTCTGCCCAGTCCCTTTTATTCCATGGGTTTTAACTTTGTTCACAACTTCTTATGTGGCATTTTATCAAATGCCTTTTGCAAGTCCATGTATAACACATCAACTGCATTATCCTCATCAACCCTTTGTTACATTATCAAAAAACTCAATGAAGTTAGTTAAATGTGATTTGCCCTTAATTAATCCACGCTTGTCCAAATGCCTGTTAATTTTGTCTCAGATTATCATTTCTAAAAGCTTTCCCACACTCAGGCTAAACTGACTGGCCTGTAGTTGCTGGGTTTATCCTTACACTCTTGTTCAAAAAAAGAATGTAACATTTGCAATTCTGCAGTCCTCTAGCACCACCCCTGCTTCTAAGGAGGATTGGGAGATTATGGCCAGTGTCTCTGCAATTTCCACCCTTACCTTCGTATCATTGGATGCATCTCATCTGGTCCTGGTAACTTATCAACTTTAAGTACAGCCTGCCTTTCTAATACATCCTTTTCATCAATTTTTAGTCCATCCAGCGTCTCAACTACCTCCTTTTTCACGATGACTGTGGACAGTATCATCTTTTTTGATAAAGACAGATGCAACATACTCATTTAGTGCCTCAGCTATGCCCTCTGCCTCGATTGCATAAATCCCCTTTCTGGTCCCTAATCAGCCCCACTCCTCCTTTTATCACCCTTTTACTATTTATATTCCTATAGAAGATTTTTGGATTCCCTGTCAGTCTCTTCTCATACTCTCTCTTTGCTTGTCTTATTTCTTTCTTCATTTCCCTATATTTCTATATTCAGCCTAGTTCTCACTTGCATTATCAGTCATACATGCCCTTTTTCTGCATCCTCTTAGTGTCTATCTCTTTCGTCATCCAGGGAGCTCAGGCTTTGGTTGCCCTGTTTCCCCCTCATGGGAATGTACTTCGACTGTACTCGAACTATCTCCTCTATGGGCGGCACAGTGGCGCAGTGGTTAGCACTGCAGCCTCACAGCTCCAGCGACCCAGGCTCAATTCTGGGTACTGCCTGTGTGGAGTTTGCAAGTTCTCCCTGTGTCTGCGTGGGTTTTCTCCGGGTGCTCCGGTTTCCTCCCACAAGCCAAAAGACTTGCAGGTTGGTAGGTAAATTGGCCATTATAAATTGCCCCTAGTATAGGTAGGGAAATATAGGGACAGGTGGGGATGTGGTAGGAATATGGGATTAGTGTAGGATTAGTATAAATGGGTGGTTGATGGTCGGCACAGACTCGGTGGGCCGAAGGGCCTGTTTCAGTGCTGTATCTCTAAACTAAACTAAACTAAAGGCAGTTCATTTTTCCATTACAACTTTACTTGCCAATCTTTGATTTCAAATTACATGAGCCAGATTCATTCTCACCCCATTGAAATTGGCCCTCCTCTAATTAATTATTTTTACTCCAGATTTCTTCTTCTTCTTTCCCATAGCTAACCTAAACCTTATACTATGATCATTGTTCCCTAAATGCTCCCCCACTGACACTTGATTTACTTGACTCACTTCATTCCACAGAACCAGATCAAGCAATGCCACCTTTCTCATTGGACTGGAAACATAATGTAGAAAATTCTCCTTCATTAACTCTCTGCCCTTTACATTATTACCATCCCAGTCTATATTAGGATAGCTAAATTACACCATTATAACTATTGCTTTGTAACCTTTTACCTGGGTGAGGTTGCAGTTTACATTCAGGCTGCCTTACCCACAACAGAAGTATAGCAAGCTGTACACTTTCATTTGTTGAGCAAGTACTCGGCTGACTTGGTGTGTGTACGTACATGTACATGTGCATGTCTGTGTCTGTGTTTGTGTGCGGGTGTGTCTGCTGAATTGAATGGCCTTTTCAGTATCAATGACGTTGCTCTTTGCATCTTCTGTTTCAGGAACGCAGCCTCCATGTGCTGCACTTCCACTTTTCACAAGGAATTACCCATCCGGTTCAAAGAGATCCTACAGAATCCCCCTAGGAGTATCCAATTATTTCATAAATGATTTCAGGATTTTGTCTCCATGCTATCTGGGAGTCAATTTCAAAACAATTCTCATTCATTGTGTGAAAAATAATTTTCTGACAGCAGTACAAAAATTACCTTTACCTGGTTAGTCTGTCTGTCTGCCTAGTTCTACAGCCTTTACAAACTGGCACACCTCTGTAAGGTGATCTCTCAGACTCCCGTTTCCCAAGCTGAAAAATTGCCTAGGTTTCTCCAGTATTCAACAACAACTTGCATTTATATAGCACCTTCAGCATAGTAAGATTTCCCAAGGCACTTCATCGGAGTGTTATCAAATAAAATTTGGCATCAAGCCATATAAAGAGACATTAGTTCCAGTGACCAAAAGATTGGTCAAAGAGCTAGGTTTTCTGGAGCATCTTAAAGAAGGAAAGAGAGATAGTGAGGCGGAGAGGTTGAGGGAGGCAATTCCAGAGCTTAGGGCCTAGACAGCTGAAGCACAGCTGCCAATGGAAGAGCAATTAAATTCAGGAATGCACAGGAATCCAGAATTGGAGCGCAAACATCTCTGACATTTGTAGGGCCAGAGGAGGTTACAGATTTAGGGAGGGGCGAGGCCATTTGATCACAAAGATGAGAATTTTAGAATTGGGTCATGGGTTGGGGGAGAGCCAATGTAGATCAACTACTGGTACTAGGCATTAACCTCGAGGCTCTTAGAGTTAAAGAATCTTACATCATAGAATGAGGCCATTTGGCCCACTATGCCTGTGCTGGCTCTTAGAGCTATCCAATTAGTTCCACTCCTTCTGCTCTTAGTAGAATTATACAATCTTCCAGCATAGCAGGAGGCCTTCAGTGCTCAAAAGCCTCCTTTGTTTCTTGATGATTAGAATCAGAGATGGTGTTTAATGTGTGATCTGACCAGAGCCCTGTATGGCTTGATCACCCTGATTTGTATCTTACTGTTTTGGCCATGTGGTTAAACATCCTATTGGCTTTTGTTGATTGCTGTGTAGTAATTAGATATGTTGAGTCTACTAAGACATCCTCAGTCTCATTTAACTTCATCCTTGACTTTTTCGTCATCCTGCATTGTCTCGTTTTCCATCCAATTTGTGGTACTTCGTGCTTATTCAAATTAAGTAGCCTCTGCCATTGTTCAGCCAACTTGCAGATTTTGTCCAAGTCATTCTGTCATTTCAGAGCTGTCTGCTCTGATTCCACTGTTCCTCTTCAATTGGTATATTCTGCAAATTTGATCACTCTTCATTGAGTTTCTGAATCCACCTACTTGCACTAGTTTAGAAATAGTTAAGGTCTCAACACAAACACTAACAGACCCTCTTCTCCCCACCACCACCCTCCCCCAAACCTGATGTAATTCCTTTAATGGGCAGTTGTTCTCACAGGTTTGCCCAGAAACCTCACATAGAGTCATAGAGCCATATAATCATTTACGACATAGAAGGAGGCCATTCAGCCCATCAAGTCCATGTTGGCTCTCCATGGAGCAGTCCAGTCAGTCCCACTCCCCTGCTCGATCCCCGTAGCCCTGCAAGTTTATTTCCTTGAAGTGCCCATCCAATTTCCTTTTGAAATCATTGATTTTCTCTTTGGCTTCCACCACCCTCGTGGGCAGCGCGTTCCAGGTCATTACCACCTGCTGTGTTTAAAAAAAAAAAATTCTCCCTCACATTTCCCTGCATCTCTTGTCCAAAACCTTCAACCTGTGTCCCCTAGTCCTTGTACCATCAGTTAATGGGAACAGTTTTTCCTTATCTAATTTATCGAAGCCTGTCATAATCTCGTACACCTCTGTCAAATACCCCCTCAATCTCTTTTGCTCCAGGGAAAACAACTCCAGCTTTCCAACCTAACCTTGTAGCTAAAATCCCCTCATCCTTGGAACCATTCTGCACCCTGTTAAGGACCCTCATTTCCTTCCTAAGGTATGGTGACCAGAACTGGATGCAGTACTCTAGTGGGGGCCTTAGCAGAGCTTTATAAAGATGCAGCATAACTTCCCTGACTTTGTACTCTATGCCTCTATTTATGAAGCCCAAGATCCCATATGCTTTGCTAATCATTTTCTCAATATGTCCTGCCACTTTCAAAGATTGAGGTACATGCACCCCCCAATCCCTCTGTTCCTGCAGACTCTTTAGAACTGCGCCAGGAAGTCTATATTTCCTCACCTTATCCCTTCTGTCAAAATGCATCACCTTACACTTGTCTGTATTAAATTCCATCTGCCACCTGTCTGCCCATTCTGCTCGCCTAATTATGTCCTGTTGCAGGCGGTTTGTATCATCCTCACTGTTTGCCATTCCTCTCAGAGCTTTGAATTTAATTCAAAGACTTTCTTCTGGAACTTTATCAAAAACCTTTTTGGAAATCTAGGGCCTCCCCTGATGTCCACTTGGGTTGTCAGTTCTTCAGAGAAGTGGAGGAACATTGGGCAGGCAGGATCATCCTCTTCTGAATCTGTGCTGACCACTGTTAACTAAGTTATTGTTGTATAGATAATCCTCAAGTTTACTACTGATAATCGATTTCCAATATTTTACATGGACTGGAAATTAAGACTAATGGGTTTGTAGTTACCTGTGTTGTCTGTTTCACCTCATTTTGAATGCAGGCCTATTTCTGTTGGAGAGTAAAATGGGGCGGTGTGTAGTTTCCCGCCATAATGGCAGAATTATCGCTCACACTTCCAGACTTCTGGACTGTGGACAGCTGAGAATGACCCACACATCTGCTGTTTTGAGTATGGAAGCACCTTTAGAAAATGATCTGTACTATTCTTCGCAGCACTCAACTAATGTTCAGAATCACAAATTCTGTAATCAGTGCTGTCAGATAAGAAGGGAAGTAATGGTGCCTGCATCGATCATCGACAGTGTATTGTTATGTCGGGAGAGAAAGGATTCCCAGCTGACACCTACATCGAGTATGATGTCAATTCAAGATCATCATTAAATTAAGAGTGAGCATTTAGTCAGAGATGAGAAACAGTGTGTATTTTTGGTGCACACACATTGTACGTACACATAGACACACATACAGCACTTGCACATACACACACCACGTGCACACCGCACACCCACATATGCATATTGCATGTACACGTTCTGTGGGGATTCTCCTAAACTCCAGTTTGTAATGTCATTGGGAGATGCTAAGAAACCTGAGGGAATTAATGTAAGCGTGTTTCCCCCAGTATTGGCAGGAGATTCCCTGCAGAAATTCTACCCTGTATACACAACACATGCGCATGCACACATGACACTTGGACACGCACACACCAACTTCAGACACCCACACTTCACACACACAATCATAGAGTTACACGTGCTCTCACTCACACATACTTCACACTTGCACCCACACTTGCATACACCCCACCCTCACCCCTCTGACATATCCCGTCACCCACGCAACCCATCCCGTCTCTCACGCACCCTGTCCCCCACGCACCCCGTCTCCCACATACACCTCCCAGACCCCTCTCACACACATACCCCTCACGCACCCACCCCTCACGCACCCACCCCTCACGCACCCACCCCTCACGCACCCACCCCTCACGCACCCACCCCTCACGCACCCACCCCTCACACGCACCCACCCCTCACACGCACATACCCCTCACGAACCCACCTCTCACATACACAATTGATTTCCCCCTTTTTTGCTGGATTCATTTTATTCCCTTTGGAACTGCTTCACCTGACCATATACTCCAATTAATCCTTTATTCCCAGTCTCACCATTAACAATTCCTGTTAACACTATTTGATATAAAACTTACCTTCCTAAGTCCTTTTCTGAACCCATCATTTTATTTCTCATTTCACCTGTCCTCCTGACTCAGACAAAGTGTTGTCACTAGGATTCTAGCAACGGGTGCATCGAGACCTGAAATTTTCAGCAGCCATCTAAGCTCAGATTGTGTCTGGAGAGAACATTTTGAGCTGTATAATGCTGAGGTACAGTGCTGGTGAGGGCAGATCTATCACTGTATAATACTGAGGTGCAGTGCTGGTGAGGACAGGTATGCCACTATATAACATGGGTACAATACTGATGGATACAACTCTGTCACTGTACAATGGGATACAGTACTGGTGGGTACAGCCCTGTCACTGTATAACACTGGGGTACAGTACTGGTGGGTATGGGGCTTTACTGTGTAACCCTTCATGTGCCACTGCACATTGAGTATCAAGAAAGCATTATTAAACATAAAGTAATAAAAGTGAGATTTCTTCTATTTGCATTGTGTGTTAAATAAGCCCTAGTGACAACACTGATTTGTGTGGTTTTCTTTTCTTCATAGCATGTCTTAACTTTATTTTCCATTTGTTAACTGTTTCCACACCATTCTTTGCACTTTTCCCTGCTGTTTGTTCCTCTTTCCTGTTCCTTTATTTCTTCCCCCTTTTTCTTTTCCTTCCTCAGTTCCCCAGTGATGACTTTGACTTTTCCCAGAGGAGGGCCCATGCTTTTGAGGTAAGCCTGGGACTGGGCAATCATTGGAAGGGATGTTGGAGTGCTTGATTGCTAGAGTGCTGGGAGGGCAAGACCAGGACAATGGAAGAAGCTGGATACATGTTTGAAGACTAAAATATTCAGCAATATGAAAAGGTCATAGAGCCTAACAAATATGTCTTTTTGGTAGATTATTCCCACCTAACCACCTTCTCACTCTATCCCTCAATCCCACCTACCTCCCATATCTCTCAATCCCACCTACCCACCTTCTCCCCATATCCCACCAGACAGAGGAGAACTTTCTCCCTGATCCTCATTGTTTCATTCCCTAAAGGACACACCTGCCCTTTCCCCATACCCTTTTAAGTTGTGAAGGAGTACCTTGGGACAGCTAGGAAGGGTTAACCTGCAGTGACAACAAGGTGACTTTGAGGCATCTGAAATGGACAGGGGTGAGAGATGTGGAATGTCAGAAGCAAGGAATGGTGGGGACTGGGGTCAGAGTTATGGTGCCAGTCGGAGGAGAGAAAAAGTCAGTAAAAGTGCCTGTTCATCATCCAGTGAAGTCCCAGGGTTTTGACTGCTGCTTGTTGTCACGGAGAGATGGGTCATTATGTACAGCAAACTAGTTTCTGATCAGCAAGTGCTGTACACAGGGTCTGCTTAACGTGTGCAGTTGCCAACTATGATTGGATGTATTCCAGGAGGTCACAGGACCTCCTGCCACCAACTGTTCCACACTCCTACCATTGGTTGCCTGACATGTCCAAACTCATGCCCCTGCCTTCCCACAACCAAATGGAAAGTGAACAGACTGTTCCCTCCATTTCCAATACTTTTAGAACTAAGAAATAGTGTTCAAAGAAAGTGAAAAAAGACACACGGTTTTATTATGAATGGCCTTATATCCAGTCCTGGAGAGAAATCTTTAATTTCTGGAGACTCCAGGGCAGTTGGCAACGCTAATAAGGTATGGTTGGAATATTCTGGAAATAAGATGGAAGAACTGCAAATGCTGGAAATCTGAAATAAAAATGTAAGATCGTGCTCAAAGTCGTAGAGTCATTTACGGCACAGAAGGAGGCCAGTCTGCCCATCAAGTCCGTGCCAGCTCTCCATGGAGCTACTCAATCAGTGCCACTCCCCCGCTCAATCCCCATAGCCCTGCAAGTCTATTTCCTGGCCATCCAGTTTCTTTTTGAAGTAATTGATTGTCTCCGCTTCCACCACCCTTGTGGACAGCGAGTTCCAGGTCATTACCACTCGCTGTGTAAAAAAAGTTCTTCCCCATATTTCTCCTGCACCTCTTGCCCAAAACCTTCAATCTCTGTCCCCTAGTCCTTGTACCATTAGTTAATGGGAACAGTTTTTCCTTGTCTGACTTATCTAAGCCTGTCATAATCTCGTACACGTCTATCAAAACTGCCCTCAATCTCCTTGCTCTAAAAACAAACCTAGCTTTTCCAATCTAACCTTGTAACTAAAATCCTCTATCCCTGGAATCATTCTGATAAATCTTCGCACCCACTCAAGGACCCTCGCATCCTTCCTAAAGTGTGGTGACCAGAACTGGAACGCAGTACTCTAGTTGGGATCTAACCAGAGCTTTATAAAGATGCAGCAGAACTTCCCTGCTTTTGTACTCAATGTCTCTATTTATGAAGCCCAAGATCCCATATGCCTTACCAACAGCTCTTTCAATAAGTCCTGCCACCTTCAAAGGTCACTCAGTCTGTGGGCCATGAAGGCAAATCGAGACCTTCCTGATATGTACGCATCAGACCAGTTCTAAAGAATGACCTGGTATGTTTAGTTTTAGTTTAGTTTAGAGATACAGCACTGAAACAGGCCCTTCGGCCCACCGAGTCTGTGCCGACCATTAACCACCCATTTATACTAATCCTACACTAATTCCATATTCCTACCACATCCCCACCTGTCCCTATATTTCCCTACCACCTACCTATACTAGGGGCAATTTATAATGGCCAATTAATCTTTCAGCCAGCAAGTCTTTGGCATGTGGGAGGAAACCGGAGCACCCGGAGGAAACCCACGCAGACACAGGGAGAACTTGCAAACTCCACACAGGCAGTACCCAGAATTGAACCCGGGTCGCTGGAGCTGTGAGGCTGCAGTGCTAACCACTGCGCCACTATGTCTTGTTACTGAAGCTGAGTTACCTGTGAGATATTCTGAAGTTTTGTTTGGTCCACTTTTGAAGGGGAAATGGGCAGAAACGGTCTCTCGGAGATTAATTAGATGGGGTGGAGGTCAGGATACAAACCCCTACAGGGTTTGTTCTGGAATCTCCACAATGATTAGTCTTCATGAGAACTGCTGTGAGCAAGGCCCGGGAGAAAAATCGGCAGGGAACCAAACAGAATTATATATTTTTTTTTTTTGAACACTTCCATTTATTGGTTATAAAAATATCAAGATGGTGGGGGAGTGGTTAAAAGAGTGTGTGCCATTTTCAGTTGGCTGTGGGAAGATGGGAGGACAGACCAATGGCGGGAATGTAGTGGGTGAGGCAGATCAAGGTGTGAGGTCATGTGATAAATCCTCCGAAATATTCCCAACTTGAGTTGGCGGAGTTTGCGATGGAAAAGATTGCATGCAGACTGCAGAAGGACAACTTTGTGCCTTTACTCACCTCTCAAGTTATGTTACTCTGCCACCTAGTGACACCTATTTTAGCAAGAGACTGAGTTTCAACTTGGGATTGATTCAACTGAAGTGCACTGCTTAATTTTAGTATAAATCGTGTTTTTTTTTTAAAGTTAATTTCAAACTATCTGGGTTTATTTATTAGTATAATTTAAAATTCATGCCCTTTCCCTGTTCCCCAACAGTTTTCAACTCCTGCCTTCCTTACTTGTGTTCAGTTCTAAGTATTATGTAAACTTATTTCATGCTATGCCTTGCTGCTAACTTTGTGTTAATCATTAATTTTTTTCCTCACTTCTGGTTTCCTGCTATGTGCTTTTCACCACCCCTTCCCCCATTGCATTATTTCTTCCTTTTTATTCCTTTCCCAGCTCGTGAGTTATGGAGCTTTGCACTATTGTGAAAATTACCTGAAGGTAAGGATGAATGGGGGCAGAAGAGCTCAGTCCCTGCCTGAGGAGGAGCTAGAACAAACAGAGCAATTGGACAAGGGCTCAACACCTGGGAAGCCTTGGTCTGAGACTAATTCCTGCTATTGGCCAGATAGATCTGAACGTAGGAACAGGAGGAGGCCATTCAGTTCCTCAAGCTTAAACTGTCATTCAATCAGATCATGGCTAATCTGTAGCTCAGCTACATTTATCTGCCTTTGCTCCATATCCCTTGATACCCCTTACCCAACATAAATCTGTTGATCTCAGTCGTTAAGATTTCAATTGTCAGGAGAGGACATTGTTTAAGTGTGGAAAAGGATTGTATGCAGAGCATTCGTTTGTGTGAGAGCTCTTGTTTCCATAGAAAGCTTTATGCGTATAGGACTTGTCAGTATTACCACAGTTTGCATTCACTCGTCTCCCTCAGAAAATGCCAATGAGTTACAAAGATTCAGTACAATGAAAATTGCGCACACAACCATAGAAATGTTATGGCACAGAAGGAGGCCATTCAGCCCATTGTGTTTGCGCCAGCTGAAAAAACTAGCCGCCCAATCTAATCCCACCTTGAGGGTCTCTGCCTCCACCACCAATCTGGACAGTGAATTCCAGACACCCACCACCCTCTGGGTGAAAAGGTTTCTCCTCATGTCCCCTCTAATCCTTCTACCAATCACCTTAAATCTGTGCCCCCTGGTAACTGACCTCCCCGCCAGGGGAAACAGGTCCTTCCTGTCTACTCTATCTAGGCCCCTCATAATTTTGTACACCTCCAGTCACCCCTCAGTCTCCTCTGTCCTAAGGAAAACAACCCTAGCCAATCCAATCTTTCCTCATAGCTGCAACTTTCAAGCCCGGGCAACATCGTCCCTTGGGGGAGGAATGAGCTTCTGTCATTCTGTACACTCGTTCAAACAGAACCAATTGATAAGGTGGTGGCAAGCTGCCTTCTTGAACTGCTACAGTCTTAACTTGTGCGGGTACACGCAAGGTGCTATTTGAGAGGGAGTTCCAGGATCTTGACCTAGCGATAGTGAAGGAACAGCGATTATAGTTCCAAATCAGGATGGTGTGTGACTTGGAGGGGAACTTGCAGGTGGTGGTGTTCCCACACGTCGGCTGCCCTTGTCCTTCTAGGTGGAAGAGGTCACGGATTTGGAAGGTTCTGTCCAAGGATGCGTGGTGAGTTGCTGCAGTTCATCTTGTCGATGGTACATACTGCTGCCACTGTGCATCAGTGATGGATGGGGTGTCTATCAAGTGGGCTGCTTTGTCCTGAATGGTGTTGAACTTCCCGAGTGTTGTTGGAGTCACACTCATAACTTGTGCCTTGTAGTTGATGGACAGGCTTTGGAAATTCAGGAGATGAGTTACTTGCCACAGAATTCCCAGCCTCTGACCTATTCTTGTAGCCACAGCATTTATATGGCTGCTCCAATTCAGTTTCTGGTCAATGGTAACCCCTAGAATGTTGATAGTGGGGGATTCAGCGATGGTAATGCCATTGAACATCAAGGGGACATGGTTAGATTCTGTCTCACTGGAGATGGTCATTGCCTGGCACTTATGTGGCGCGAATGTTACTTACCACTTATCAGCCCAAACCTGGATGTTGTCTAGGTTTTGCTGCATATGGACACAGCCTGCTTCAGTAATTGAAGAATTGCGAATGGTATTGAACATCGTACACTCATCAGCAAACATCCCCAGTTCTGACCTTATGATGGAGGGATGGTCATTGCTGAAGATGGTTGGGCCTAGGACAGTGCCCTGTGGAACTCCTGCAGCAATGTCCTGGGGCTCAGATGATTGACCTCCAACAACCACAACCATCTTCCTTTGTGCTAGGTATGACTTCAACCAGTAGAGAGTTTTCCCCCTGATTTCCATTGACTTCAATTTGGCCAGAGGCTCCTTGATGCCACACTCGGTCAAATGCTGCCTTGATATCCAGGGCAATCACTCTCACCTCACTTGTTGAGTTCATCTCTTTTTTTCATGTTTGGACCTAGGCTGTAATGAGGTCAGGAGCCAAGTGGCCCTGGCGGAACCCAAACTGAGCATCAGTGAGCAGGTTGTTGCTGTTTAAGTGGTACTTGATAGCACTGTCGATGACACCTTCCGTTACTTTGCTGACAATCGAGAGTAGACTGATGGGGCGGTAATTAGCCAGATTGGATTTGTCCTGCTTTTTATGGAAAGTACAGACCTACGCAATTTTCCACATTGTTGAGTAATGCCAGTGTTGCAGCTGTACTGGAACAGCCTGGCTCAGGGCGCAGCTAGTTCTTGAGCACAAGTCTTCAGAACTACAGCTGGGATGTTGGCAGGACTCATAGCCTTTGCAGTATCCAGTGCCTTCAGCCGCTACTTGATATCACGTGGAGTGAATCGAATTGACTGAAGGTTGGCATCTACGATGCTGGGGACCTCAGGAGTAGGCCGAGATGAATCATCCACTCGGTACTTCTGGCTGAAGATCGTCGCAAATGCTTCAGCCCTTTCTTATGGTGAGTATAATGTGGGAGACCAGCCAAGAGTGCATTGGAATAGTCAGTTCTAGAGGTAACAAAGGCATGGATGAGGGTTTCAGCAGCTGATGAGCTGAGGCAGGGCAGAGTTGAGTGACTTTACAGAAGTGGAAATAGCCGGTCTTAGTGATAACACGAATATGTGATTGGAAACTCATCTCGGGGTCAGCACCAAGGTTGGGAACAGTCTGGTTCAACCTCAGACAGTTGCCATGGAGACGGATGGAGTTGGTGGCGAGTGAGCAGAGTTTGTGGCAGGAAATGAAGAAAATGGCTTCAGTCTTCCCCGTATTTAGTTGGAGGAAATTTCTGCTCATCCAGTAGTGGATGCCGGACAAGCAGTCTAATAATTTAGAGACAATGGAGGTGTCAAGGGAGATGGTGGTGAGGTAGAGTTGGATGTGGTCAGTGAACACGTGAACCCTAATGCTGTGCTTTCGGATGATGTCAGTGAGAAACAGCATGTAGATGAGAAATAGGAGGGAGCTAAGCATAGATCCCTGGGGACGCCAGAGGTAACAGTGCAAGAGCAGGAAGAGAAGCCATTGCAAGTGATACCCTCTGGCTACGACTGGTTAGATAAAAATGGGACCAGGTGAATGCAGTCCCACCCAGCTGGACAACGGTGGTGAGGCAGTGGAGGAGGATGGTGTGGTCAACTGTGTCAAAGGCTGCAGACAAGCCGAGAAGGACGAAGAGGGAAAGTTTACCTTTGTCACAGTCACATAGGATGTCATTTGTGACTTTAATAAGAGCTGTTTCAGTACTGTGGCAGGGGTGGAAGTCTGAATCCCTTCAGCACGGATTTGGGAGGCAACAACATGTTCAAGGACTTTGGAGAGGAAGGGGAAGTTGCAGATGGGGCAGTAGTTTGCAAGGATGGAGGGGTCGAGGCTTGGTTTTTTGAGGAGAGGACTGATGATGGCAAATTTGAAGGGAAGAAGGACAAGGGAGAACTGTTAGCAATGACAACTAAAAAACAATGTCCTTGTGACAAATTTATCCAGCTTTCTGAATGCAGCCTGTTTGTTGGCTCAGTCTCTGTTTAGAATCCTAGTCGCTGGTGACTCAAATTGGTGCTTTTGGGCAGGTTTAATCATGGAGCAGTCTTTGCAATCAAGATCGGCCAATGATTGGCGTAATCCAGTGTTGTAGCGTATAAATGGGAGGAGGCCATTCAGCCCCTCAAGCCTGTTTCTGCCATTCAATTAGATCACGGCTGATCTGTGTCTTAACTCCATCTGCCTTGGCCCTTTAATATCCTTACCTAACAAAAATCTATCAATCTCCGTTTTGAAATTTTCATTTGACCCCTCGCCTCGAGTGTATTTTTTTTAGCGGGAAGAGTTCCAGATTCCCACTATGCTTTGTAATAGAGTCATAGAGTTATACAGCACAGAAACAGGCCCTTCGGCCCATCATGTCTGTGCCGGCCATCAAGCACCATCAACATAAGCATTCGAATCCCATTTTCCAGCACTTGGCCCGTAGCCTTGTATGCTATGGCGTTTCAAGTGCTCATCTAAATACTTCTTAAATGTTGTGAGGGTTCCTGCCTCTACCACCTCTTCAGGCAGTGCGTTCCAGATTCCAACCACCCTCTGGGTGAAAAAAAATTTCCTCAGATCCCCTCTAAACCTCCTGCCCCTTACCTTAAATCTATGCCCCCTGGTTATTGACCCCTCCGCTAAGGGAAAAAGTTTCTTCCTATCCAACCTATTAATGCCCCTCATAATTTTGTATACCTCAATCAGGTCCCCCCTCAGACTTCTCTGCTCTAAGGAAAACAACCCTAGCCTATCTAGTCTCTCTTCATAGCTGAAATGCTCCAGCCCTGGCAACATCCTGGTGAATCTCCTCTGCACCCTCTCCAGGGCAATCACATCCTTCCTATAGTGTGGTGCCCAGAACTGTACACAGTACTCCAGCTGTGGCCTAACTAGCATTTTATACAGCTCCATCATAACCTCCCTGCTCTTAGATTCTATGCCTCGGCTAATAAAAGCAACTATCCCATATGCCTTCCTAACCACCTTATCTACCTGTGCTGCTGCCTTCAGTGATCTATGGACAAGTACACCAAGGTCCCTCTGACCATCTGTACTTCCTAGGGTCCTACCATCCATTGTATATTCCCTTGCCTTGTTAGTCCTCCCAAAATGCATCACCTCACACTTCTCAGGATTAAATTCCATTTGCCACTGCTCTGCCCATCTTACCAGCCCATCTATATCATCCTGTAATCTAAGGCTTTCCTCCTCACTATTTACACCACCACCAATTTACGTGTCATCTGTGAACTTACTTATCATACCTCCTATATTCACGTCTAAATCATTAATGTACACAAACAGCAAGGGTCCCAGCACCGATCCCTGTGATACACCACTCATCACAGGCTTCCACTCGCAAAAACAACACACCACCATCACCCTCTGCCTCCTGCCGCTAAGCCAATTTTGGATCCAATTTGCCAAATTGCCCTGGATCCCATGGGCTCTCACCTTCTTAACCAATCTCCCATGCCGGACCTTATCAAAAGCCTTACTGAAATCCATGTAGACTACATCGACTGCTTTACCCTCATTTACACATCTGGTCAGCACCTCGAAAAATTCAATCAAGTTAGTTAGAAACGATCTCCCCCTGACAAAGCCATGCTGACTATCCCTGATTAATCCCTGCCTCTCCAGTGGAGATTAATCCTGTCCCTCTGAATTTTTTCCAATAGTTTTCCTACCACTGATGTTAGACTCACCGGCCTGTAGTTACCTGGTTTATCCCTGCTACCCTTCTTGAATAATGGTACTACATTCGCAGTCCTCTGGTACCTCTCCTGTGGCCAGAGAGGATTTGAAAATTTGTGTCAGAGCCCCTGCTATCGCCTCCCTTGCCTCACATAACAGCCTGGGATACATCTCATCTGGGCCTGGGGATTTATCCACTTTTAAGCACGTCAAAACAGCTAATACTTCCTCCCTTTCAATGCTAATATGTTCAAGTATATCACAAACCCCCTCCCTGATCTTTACACCTACATCGTCCTTCTCCATAGTGAACACAGATGAAAAGTAATCATTTGAAACCTCACCTATGTCCTCCGGCTCCACACACACACAGATTGCCACTTTGTCCCTAATGGGCCCTACTCTTTCCCTGGTTATCCTCTTACGCTTAGTATACTTATAAAATGCCTTAGGAATTTCCTTTATCTTGCCCGTCAGTGTTTTTTCATGTCCCCTCTTTGCTCTCCTAATTACTTTTTAAAGTACCCCCCTACACTTTCTATACTCCTCTAGTGCCTCCGCTGTTTTCAGCGCTCTGAATCTGTCATAAGCCTCCTATTTTTCCTGATCCAATCCTCTATATCCCTTGACATCCAGGGTTCCCTGGACTTGTTGGTCCTACCCTTCACCTTAACGGGTACATGTTGGCTCTGAACTCTCACTATTTACTTTTTGAATGACTCCCACTGGTCTGATATAGACTTTCCTACAAGTAACTGCTCCCGGTCCACTTTGGCCAGATTCTGTGTTATCATATTGAAATCGGCCTTCCCCCAATTCAGAACCTTTACTTCCGGTCATCTTTGTCCTTTTCCATAACTACCTTAAATCTTAGACTTATGGTCATTATCCCCGAAGTGCACTGACACTTGTCTAGCTTCATTCCCTAGGATTAGGTCCATACTGCCTTCTCTCTTGTAGGACTTTCTACTGTGGAGGGGCAAAAGGATTTGGATTTCTACGTGCTAGCTGTGTGAAGAAGCACTTTCTGACATCTCTTCTGATCAACCTAGCTCTAATTTTAAGGTTATTCCCATTGTTCTGAACTCCAAGCCCTCCACCACCACGCCCCCCCCCCCCCCCACCCCCACCAGAGGAAATAGGTTCTATCTATCCTATCAAATTCTTTAATCAACTTCAACACCTCAATTACATCCCCTGTAATCTCTACTTGAGTGAAAACAAGCCTAGTATATGCAAACTGTCCCCATAATTAAACCCTTCTAGCCCTGGTATCTTTATGTTGTTGCATGGCCTCTAAGGCTAATATATCCTCCTTGAGGTGTACATTTAATAGCCAATGATGTGTGCAATCATTTGCACAGTGAAACATGGGGTCAGTGAGGATGCACATCAGGACTGGCTTTTGCCTACGTCTGGACTAGTGTCTGACTGTAAAAGCTATTGACCATTAGTGCCGCAGTCTGTCATTTAGAACACTGCGTTCTCAGTGCTGAGTTACTGTCCTCTGCTGGCATGGGAGCCCAATTAAAATGCCTTCTGGAAGCGGTTTTTACTTTGCTAAGTTCTTTTCTTTGCACATCCAGGGCTGTATATTTGGGCAAATTCCTGCAGCAATTATTTTCAGTCATTTACTAAATTTCTAAAGTAACTCTGCATGGTTGAAAACCAATAAAGACAAATTGCTACCCTGGCTAGAATTCACCCCAGGTCTCCAAATAGCCTTGGGATCAAAACAGCTTTCCCCATTTATCAGAAATCTGAGATTCCACTCTCCATGCAGACTGCATGAAATCTTTCTGTGCCTGTGTTATAGTTTATTTTTTTAATCACTGTGTTGGCTAGCTAGCTACAGAAGCAGAGCTACCATTCAGCCCCTACACTCCAGTTTAAGAAAAAAAAGACTTGCATTTATGTAGCACCTTTCATAACCATAGGACCTCCCAAAGTGCTTTGCAGCCAATGAAGTACTTTTGAAGTGTAATCACTGTTGTAATGTGGGAATACAGCAGTCAATTTGCACACAGCAAGATCCCACAAACAGCAATGTGACGCTGACCAGATAGTCTGTTTTTTTAAATATTGATTGAGGGATGAATATTGGCCAGGACTCCAGGCAGAACTCCCCTGCTCTTCTTTGAAATAGTGCCGTCCATCTGAGAGGGCAGATAGCAACATAGAAAAATAGGGCAGGATTAGGCCAATCGGCCCTTCGAGCCTGCTCCACCATTCAAAACGATCATGGCTGATCATCCATACTCAGTAACCTGTTCCCACTTTCTCCCCGTATCCCTTGATCCTATTAGCCCTAAGAACTATAACTCTTTCTTGAATACATTTAATGATTTGGCGTCAACTGCTTTCCATGTTAGAGAATTAGATGGGGGCCTCGGTATAATGTCTCATCCGAAAGGCAGCACCTCTGACAGTGCAGCACTCCCTCAGTCTGGCAGCTTGATTTTTGTGCTCATGCTCTGGAGTGGGACCTGAACCCACATCTTCCTGACTCGGATTGCTACCAACTGAGCCACAGCTGGAAGAATGAGAAGTGATCTCATTGAAACATGTAAGATTCTAAGAAGTTTTGAAATGGTAGATGCTGAGTGGCTGTTTTCCCTGTCTGAAGAGTCTGGAACTTGGGGGAATAGTCTCAGGATAAAGGACGGCAATTTCAGACCGAGATGAGGAAAAATTTCTTCTCTCAGAGGGATGTGAATCTTTGGAATTCTCTACCCAAGATTTACGGCAGGAACGAGGGACTTCAGTTATGTGGTGAAGCAGGGGTTGTTCGTCTCAGAGAGGAAAAGATTAAGTGGAAATTTATTCGAGGTGGTCAAATTATGAGCAGTTTTGATAGTCAGTAGGGAGATACTGTGTCCACTGGTAGGAGGGTCAGTAACCGGCCTTTTAGCCGTCCATTCCTCTTTTTTGGGAAATCGAGATCTTTCTGTATCATGATATATTTTTGTCTACACACCTTCTACTGATCTGTCTTTTCTCCATCAGCAGCATTGTTGAGTTTACTGTCGGCAGACCCATCTCATCCAGTTTAAGTCGGCCTTTTCTAAATCTAGATTCTTAGTAACTCTTTCATGATTCTCCCTTTTAACCACAACAATGAATTTAATCATATTATGACCGCTATTAGATAAATGTTCACAAACCCTTAGGCCCTTAACTAAATCTGGCTCTTTGTTTAATCTCATATAGTCTGCCGCCTTGTTGCTTCTAGGATATATTTTTGCAGAAAATTATTCTGAACACACTCAAGAATCTTTCTGACAAGTCTCCAACCCCTGCCTCTGGCAGGGTTACACTGGGATTACCACTCTTTGTGTGAGCCAGGACTGTCCCATCACCACCAATATAATGACATTTATATCTGGTTCCCGTTCATCCCAGTCCGAACTGAGCAGGAATGAATTACTTCAACGAACGGATTCACATTTTATTTATTTATAAAGCTATTGGACAGAGTGAGTGACCTCTGGGCCTTCTGAAATCGTGACCTCTGGGCCTTCTGAAATATTGATGTGCTGCCATTACTTTATGCAGCATTTTAAGTTGGTCCAGAGAGCTCTAAAACCAGTCCATAGAGAGACTGAAGATCTCGGGTGCCCTTAAAGGTCACGTGTCCTTTAATTACTGAAGTGCTGCTATTTTTAGCACTGTAACTTTTGTTTTTATTTGTTGAGTTATATTTCAAATATGATGCTAAAGTTGATTAAAAGATGACCTGCTTTGTTTCTTTTGTCTGCATATTTCAGATTTTGGATTTGAACATGTTGTCGATCATGTGGGAACAGGAAGAGACCATTCCATTAGATCATGGCTGATTCTTACCTCTATCCCATTTACCAGCCTTTTCTCTGTAATCCTAGATGCCCTTACCTAATGAAAATCTCTCGATCTCAGTCTTGAAAACTCCGATTAACCCCCAGTATTTTGGAGCAAGAGAGTTGCAGATTTCCACTACCCATTGTGAATTCCCCCACCAGATGAAACATTTCTCTGCATCTACTCTATCGAATATGTTTAGCATTTTAACGACCTTGATTAAGTCGCCTTCAAGTTTCTAAACACGACAGTACAAACCAAGTTTATGCAATCTGTCCTCATAATTTTTCCTTTTAAGCCTGGTATCATTCTGGTGAGCTTCCTGAGGTGTGCCTGATACTGAACACTCCAGATGTAACTAGTGGGGTGCCACAGGGTTCGGTCCTTGGGCCCCAACTATTTACATATATATTAATGACTTGGATGCAGGGATAGAAGGTACTATAGCCAAATTTGCAGATGACACTAAAATAGGTGGAATAGTAAGTTGCAATAAAGAAATAAGAAATTTACAAATGGATAGGTTAGGTGAAGGGGCCAAAATTTGGCAGATGGAGTTTAACGTGGGTAAGTGTGAGGTTATCCATTTTGGTCGGAAGAATAGAAAGGCAAATTATTATCTAAATGGAGAGGAACTTCAGAGTGCCTTGATGCAGAGGGATCTGGGTGTCCTCACGCAGGAATCGCAGAAAACTAGTTTGCAGGTGCAGCAGGTGATAAGGAAGGCAAATGGAATTTTGGCATTTATTGCTAAAGGAATAGAGTATAAAAGTAGGGAAGTGTTGCTGCAACTGTACAAGGCATTAGTGAGACCGCACCTGGAATATTGCTTACAGTTTTGGTCCCCTTACTTGAGGAGGAATGTAGTTGCATTGGAGGCAGTTCAGAGGAGGTTCACTAGATTGATTCCAGAGATGAGATGTCTTATGAAGAGAGATTGAGCAGTTTAGGCCTTTACTCTCTAGAGTTTAGAAGAATGAGAGGAGATCTAATTGAGGAATATAAGATGATTAAAGAAATTGACAAAGTAGACATAAAGAGGATGTTTCCTCTGGTGGGGCAATCTAGAACGAGAGGTCATAGTTTTAGGAAAGGGGTAGCAGATTTAAAACAGAGATGAGGAGAAATTACTTCTCTCAAAGGGTCATGAGTCTGTGGGATTCACTGCCCCAGAGTGCGGTGGATGCCGGGACATTGAGTAAATTTAAGTAGGAGATAGACAGATTTTTAATTAGTAAAGGGTTGAAGGGTTATGGAGAACGGGCAGGAAAGTGGAGTTGAGGCCGAGATGAGATCAGCCATGATTGTATTGAATGGTGGAGCAGGCTCGAGGGGCTGAATTGCCTACTCCTGCTCCTAGTTCTTATGACCAAGGCTGCCTACAGCTGAAACATCACTTTCATATTTCAACCCTTGGAGATAAACATTCCATTAGTCTTTTTTATTACTCTCACTACCCTGTGCGCTAGCTTTTAGTGATCTGTGCATGTGGAAACCCTAATCCTTGTGCCCCTCCACAGCTCCTAGTCACTTACTGTTTAGAAAATATTCTGATTTGTCCAAATGGATGACATTACAAAATGGATGACATCAAACTTCCCCATATTGAACCTCATTTTCCCCAGTTTTGCCCACTCACTTCCTCAGTCTAACACAGATATTGGTTTCTCAAATCTTTTGATTTCGCTTCTGACTTTCTCCTGAAGATGGTGACTTACATTTGGGGGTCCCACACAAATAGCTGCCCCTCTCTGTGACTAATATTTGCAGGTTGATGTGCACAGAGAGTGTGAGCAGACTATTATCACGGGACTAGAGAGGTTCACTAGGTAGTGATCATGGTCCTGATCCAGTTTCTTGGTTCCCATTCCACCAGCAGACCCGGTTTCTTGGTTCCCATTCCACCAGCCGACCCGGTTTCTTGGCTCCGATTCCACCAGCAGACCCAGTTTCTTGGCTCCCATTCCACCAGCAGGCTCATTTAGCTCCCATTCCACCAGCAGACCCGGTTTCTTGGTTCCCATTCCACCAGCAGACCCGGTTTCTTGGTTCCCATTCCACCAGCAGACCCGGTTTCTTGGTTCCCATTCCACCAGCAGACCCAGTTTCTTGGCTCCCATTCCACCAGCAGACCCAGTTTCTTAGCTCCCATTCCAAACTCGTTCCTGTGTATGACATTAATTGTAGTTTCTGTGTTTTAGGTGTATATACCCAGCAGGACTGCCATCATTCTTGCAAGGATGGACATTGGCAAATGAAGCTCGGCAGAGTGACAGGAGCCTCATGCCAAACAGGAAGACTTTCCCTGCCCACCACATCCCGAGCATCATCAACCCATTAACAAATGTAACATTTGATTTTTTGTTGTAAATTGTGAGCACAAGCGCTTTTACCCTATAGGAATGCAGCTGTACAAAGACACATGGCTCTCTCTATCTCTCTGTCTCTCACACACACACTCTCTTTGCATTGCCTGCCCGACCGACAGTACACCCTTAAAAATGTTAGTTTCTGAATGGTGAAGGCAGACTCACACTTGTAGTCTAGATCTCGACATTAGACAGTTACAGCCCAGCAGGACAGTTTTAGACCAGCTGCTGCATCGCAGCTAGAACGGGACAGAAACTCACTGTAACACCAATACAAGTAATAATAAAACGCTTCTATGGGCTGGGGAGTGGTCGGGCGAGAGTGCTTCCCTGTATAAGGAAATATTCCTGCCTGTTCGAAGGTTACAAGGGTTGAGTTGGCCACCTCTTGGTGTTTTGGAAGCTGCCTTTCACTGAGTTGAACTGAACTTCCGTCTTGAACAAGGGAGCTGGAGGTCAAAGGTGACTGTTTCGGTTCTCATCCCAGTCAGCCCCCAGCACACTCCTATAACTTCCTTCTGATCGATGGCATGAAGATGTTGGGTTGTTGAGAGCATGTCACCAATCACCGTCTGCTGTGACCCTGCTTTACCAGCTTTAACCACTCCACCTTGCAGCCACCCACACTGAATACATGGGTCAGTTTTTGGAAGGAGAGCTGCAACATTGGGCCAGGAATTGTAGATGGTGACACAGCAGTTCTCCCTCGATAGAGTAGAGTACTTCACCCTTTTAATTCACAGATAGAACTTGTTTGAATTAGGGATTGTTATATTTTTAAGAAAGTGGAGCACAAAATTCAAATTAAGCATAACCTTATAAACTTTTAAATTGCACCAGTAGAAACGCGGAGTGAATAGAATATGAGAGACTGTAGTGGTATACTGCTAAGGTTTCTGGCTTTCAATACACTTCTCAATCCCTCGTTAAACTCTTGCATATAATGAAGCAGACACTGATAAACTGGACCTGTGTTGCTGTGAGATTAAACAGATACCTCATCTTGCAGTAAAGAGGAAAGCAATTCATTTCTTGGAGTTTCATTTTCCCCAAGCATTTTCCTGTTAAGATGTTTGTGTAAAATTCATTTACAGTTTTCAGTTGTGACTCAGTGGGTAGCAATCTGAGTCAGAAAGTCGTGGGTTCAAAGCCCACTCCACTCATTTGAGGCCCTAATCCAAGATGACATTCCCAGTGCTAGTACCAAAGGGGTGCTGCACTGTTGGAGGGGCAAGACTAAGGGAGCGTTGCACTATTGGAGAGGCAGACAGAGGGAAGAGCTGCACTGTCAGAGGGTCAGGGCTAAGGGAGTGCTGCACTGTCAGAAAGACAGGACTGAGGTAGCGCTGCAATGTCAGTGGGTCAGTACAGAGAGAGCGCTGCCCCATCTGGGGGTCAGTACCGAGGGAGCGCTGCTCCATCTGGGGGTCAGTACAGAGAGAGCGCTGCCCCATCTGGGGGTCAGTACGGAGGGAGCGCTGCCCCATCTGGGGGTCAGTACGGAGGGAGCGCTGCCCCATCTGGGGGTCAGTATCAAGGGAGTCCTACAATGTCAAAGTGCTGTCTTTTGGATGGGACATTAAACCAATTCAAAGAGCAGAGTGTTCTCCTGGTATCTTGGGCCAAAGTTCATCCCTCAACCATCAACCCCAAAAACAGACTAACTGACCCCATTCAGTTTATTTTGAGATCTTGCTGAAAGTTGGGGCTAAATAGCAACATGACAGTGTAGTAAGGCTGTGAAAAACCATAAGGGGGCCTGTGGGCATGATGGTGCATTCAACTCAATTAAAATGAACATGTTAACAACTGCATGAAAATAACATACTATAAAATAATGTACTGCATGAAATTAAACTCACTCGCCAGTCCCTTGATTTAACAACAATACCAATGATGAAAGGGGTTCGTTCGGTGATTTGCAAAGTGGGTTGTGGCACGAGGTTAAGGGCTGGCAATGCACAGCATGTCTGACTGATGGTCAGTATCTGAAAAGGGATAGTACCTGCTGTGCATTTTGGTAATTTCAGTTTTTGTTATCTGCACCTTGGCCGGCATTCTGAGTCTGAAGCGGAAGTAAGTTTCAAGGGAGTAAGACCAGGATGGAAGGCCTCTACTTTAATGCCAGGAGTATTGCAGGTAAAACAGATGAGTTAAGGGCAATGATTGACACGTGGAATTGTGATATAGTAGCCATCACGGAGACATGGTTGAGGGAGGGCAGGATTGGCAGCTCAGTATCCCGGGATATAGAATCTTCAGGCGAGACAGAGGAGGAGGTAAAAGAGGAGGGGGCATTGCAATATTAGTTAAGGAGTCAGTTACTGCAGTAAGGAGAGATGATTTCTTGGAGAGGGCATCAAATGAAGCTTTATGGGTAGAGTTTAGGAATAAAAAAGGGACAGCCACAGTGCTAGGTGTTTATTATAGACCCCCAGATAGTCAGCGGGAAATTGAGGAGCAAATATGTGCGCAATTTGCAGAGGTGTGTGAAAATAATAGGGCAATTATATGAGGTGATTTCAACTTTCCCAACATTAATTGGGATAGTCATCGTGTTAAGGGCTTAGATGGAGTGGAGTTCTTAAAATGTATACAGGAGAACTTTTTAGCTCAATATGTAGAGGATCCAACAAGGGAGGGTGCAGTGCTGGACCTAATTCTGGGGAATGAAGGTGGACAGGTGGTTGATGTGTTGGTGGGGGAGCATTTTGGTGATAGCGACCACAACATGGTACAATTTAAGCTTGTTATGGAGAAAGAAATAGACAAGTTGCAAAAAAAGGTTTTGGATTGGGGGAGAGTGAACTTTAGTAAAATAAGGCAGGATCTGGCCAAGGTCGACTGGAAAGAGTTACTTTTCGGGAAATCTACAGAAGAGCAGTGGGGGGCATTCAAAAAGGAAATGGGGAGGGTACAGGCCCAACATGTTCCCTCTAGGGTAATAGGTAGGAGCAACATGACCAGAAACATTCAGGGTACGATGAGAACGAAAAGAGAGGCTTTTAGCAAATACAGGGAGAGCACATCAATGGAAGCATTAGTGGAGTCCAGAAAGTGTAGGATGGAGCTTAAGAAAGCAATTAGGAGAGCAAAGAGGGGATATGAGAAAGCTCTGGCTGGTAAAAGTAGGGAAAATCCCAAGATATTCTATAAGTATATCAATGGGAAGAGGATAACCAGGGAAAGAGTAGGACCCATTAGGGACCAAGGGAGAAATTTGTGGGTGGAGCCAGAGGACACTGGTAGGGTGTTGAATGAATGCTTCACATCTGTCTTCACCCAAGAGAATGAGGCTGTAGATATGGAACTCAGAGAGAGAGAGACTGTGAGGTTCTTGAGCAAATTGTCATAGGGAGTGACAAGGTAGTGGAGGTTTTGGAAGGCTTAAAAGTGGACAAATCTCCAGGTCTGGACAATTTGTGTCCCAGGATGCTGTGGGAGGCGAGGGTGGAGATTGCAGGGGCTCTGATCCTATGTTTTTAATTCCTCTCTGGCCACGGGGAAGGTGCCAGAGGACTGGAGAGCAGCTAATGTGGTCCCACTATTTAAGAAAGGTTGTAGAGATAAGCCAGGGAACTACAGACCAGTGAGTCTCACATCAGTGGTAGGGAAACTATTGGAGAAAATTCTGAAGGAGAGAATCTATCACCACTTGGAGAGGCAAAATTTGATTAGGAATAGTCAGCATAGCTTTGTCAGAGGGAGGTCATGCCTAACTAATTTGATTGAATTTTTTGAGCATGTGACCAGGTGTGTAGATGAGGGTAGTGCAGTTGATGTAGTTTACATGGATTTCAGCAAAGCCTTTGACAAGGTCCCACATGGGAGACTTATCAAGAAAGCAAATGCACATGGGATACAAGGTAACTTGATAAGGTGGATTCAAAATTGGCTTAGCTGTAGGAGACAGAGAGTGATGACAGATGGCTGTTTTAGTGACTGGAAGCCAGTGTCCAGTGGTGTACCACAGGGATCTGTGCTGGGTCCCCTATTGTTTGTCATTTATATAAACGACGTAGATGACTATGTGCGGGGTAGGATCAGTAAGTTAGCGGATGACACAAAGATTGGCCGAGTGGTTAACAGTGAGGTGGAGTGTCTTAGGTTACAGGAAGATAGAGACGGGATGGTCAAATGGGCAGAAAAGTGGCAGATGGAATTTAACGCTGAAAAGTGTGAGGTGATACACTTTGGTAGGATTAATGTGACACGGAAGTATTCAATGAATGGCCTGACACTGGGAAGTTCCGAGGAACAAAGGGACCTTGGCGTGTTTGGCCATAGATCTCTGAAGGCAGAAGGGCAGGTTAATAGGGTGGTGAAAAAGGCATATGGGGCACTTGCCTTTATCAATCGAGGCATAGATTACAAAAGCAGGGAGGTCATGTTGGAGTTGTACAGAACTTTGGTAAGACCACAGCTGGAGTACTGTGTGCAATTCTGGTCGCCACATTATCGGAAGGATGTGATTGCATTGGAGGGGGTGCAGAGGCGATTCACCAGGATGTTGCCTGGGATGGAACATTTAAGCTATAAAGAGAGGTTGGATAGGCTTGGGTTGTTTTCACTGGCGCAGAGAAGACTGAGGGGTGACCTGATCGAGGTGTACAAGATTATGAGGGGTGTGGATAGGGAGCAGCTGTTTCCCTTAGTTGAAGGGTCAGTTACGAGGGGCGGGAGGTTTAAGGGGGATTTGAGGAAGAACTTTTTTACCCAGAGGGTGGTGATGGTCTGGAATGCACTGCCTGGGAGGGTGGTAGAGGCAGGTTGCTTCACATCCTTTAAAAAGTACCTGGATGAGCACTTGGCATATCATAACATTCAAGGCTATGGGCCAAGTGCTGGCAAATGGGATTAGGTAGACAGGTCAGGTGCATCAGTGCAGACTCGATGGGCCAAAGGGCCTCTTCTGCACTGTATTATTCTGTGATTCTGTGAAGCCACGAGCAGGTGATATTTCTGAAGTGCAATATTTCAAAGTATCTCCAGCACAGAAACAGGCCATTCGGCCCAACTGGTCTATTCTAGTGTTTATGCTCCACATGAAGCGCCTCCCAGCCCACTTCATCTCACCCTATCAGCATATCCTTATATTCCTTTCTCCCTCATGTACATTCTCACCACTTTGGGTAAAAGAGTTTCTCCTAAATTCACTATTGGATTTGTTAGTATGATATTTATGGCCCCTAGTTTTGGACTTCCTTACCAGTGAAAACATCTTTGCAATGTCTGGTTAGGATTGTTGCGTGTGAGCTGTGATAAACTACTGCATGAGAAAACAACATTTTAAAAATGTGCTTGAACTCGGAAACTGGTGGGTTCACAGCTCGGGTTCCCAGTGTTTGTTCTGCAGCTGCTGACAATCCAAGGAAAGCCACAATAACTATCAGTCACCATCATGGGACAGAGGAAAGTGGGGAAAAGATAATTCCTCTTCTTTTGAGAACTGGACATGACTTGGCTTCCAATTTATATTTTAGCAATCCATGTGTATCCCATCCACAAGATTGGCAAGCCCTCTTGTTTAGATGTGGCTGACACTCCCTCTTTGCTTCTCCCTACTGTTCTAATGGAATTTGCCATATGCAGTATCTCAAAGGCTGAGGTGCGTGAGGACTGTCAGAGAATCTTACAGCACAGAAGGAGGCCATTTAGCCTTCTAATTATTCCCACTCCCCATAGCCCTGCAAATTTTTCCCCTTCAAGTATTTCTCCAATTCCCTGTTGAAAGTTATTATTGAATCTGCTTCCACTGCCCTTTCAGGCAGCACATTCCAGATCACAACAACTCGCTGTATAAAAAATAATTCTGCTCCTTCCCGTCTAGTTCTTATATAAATTACCTTAAATCTGTGTCCTCTGCTTACCAATCCTCCTACCAGTGGAAACAGTTTCTCCTTATTTACTGTATCACAACCTTTCATAATTTTGAACTCATTCTTTAAAAAAGGAACACTGGCATTTATATAGCGCCTGTCATGACCTCAGGGCATTCCAAAGCATGACATCCACCTGAGAAGGCAGGCAGGGTTAATGTCTCATCCAAAAGGCATCAGTTCCAGCAGTGCAGCACTCTCAGTACTGCAGCACTCTCTCAGTACTGCATTGGAGAGTCAGCCTACATGTTTGTGCTCAAGTCTCTGGAGTGGAACTTAAACCACAACTTTGAGTCAGAGGCAAGAGTGACCAACTGGGCCACTTCCAATCACAGCTTCTTGACTCACTTCCAGAGCCCTGATAAAAAGAAAACATTTCTGTAGTGCCTTTCGTGACCCAAAATGCTTTACAACCAATCAAGTACTTTTGGAGTGTGGTTGCTGGTGTAATGTGTGAACACTGTAGCCAGTTTACACACAGCAAGCTCACAGTTCTGTGTAATGAGTGAACCCTCACCCCACAGTTTAAGCATTGCTATATAATCCTATCTTCCCAGTAAACATATCCTGTGCAATATTATTCAGTGAACACATCTCATCAAATTGCTTGCCTTGCACTTTTAACAGAGCATATGCTGCTTATTGTTAGATTTTTGCAGCCTCTCGGAAAGCATTTAGTCTCGAGGTGTTGTTTGGTGAATGGATTTTATCAAACTGTCTTAACTCCCAGCTCCTCATCAACACCCCTTGATTTTTTTTTTCAGCCACGGATGTATCGAAGTTCAGTACATTCCCACAGTCCTAACACTCTCGTTAGTGGTTCAGATCCTCGGGGGCAAAGCTAGAATGAACATTGATACTGAATCCACAATTAATGAAGACCATTTATAACCTAGCT
This sequence comes from Heterodontus francisci, assembly GCF_036365525.1. Lineage (NCBI taxonomy): Eukaryota > Metazoa > Chordata > Chondrichthyes > Heterodontiformes > Heterodontidae > Heterodontus > Heterodontus francisci. Next base: position 118,131,548 of record NC_090380.1, on the reverse strand, counting down.
GAGACCTTAATCTGTAATAAAAACAGAAAATGCTGGAAACCCCCTCAGCAGGTCAGGCAACAGCTGTAGAGAGTGAAACAAAGTTAACATTTCAGGTCAATAACCTTTCATCAGAACTGGAAGATGTTAGCAATTTAGCAGTTTTAAAGCAGAAAATGGGGACAGGAAAGGCACTCCTGGGTTTGTGGAAGGCAGGAATGATTAAATGGCAAAAGGGACGATGGTGCAAGGCAAAAGAAGGTGCAGTGGAAGAGGTAAATGAACAAAAGGTGGGTTTAGAGATGATGTAAATGGCAGTAGCAGAATAGCAGAGGGGGAGGGAACCACAGGGAAGTGGATAATACTCGTGGCTCTGGAACATGCTGGGGAAATGTGGGTGGACCCAGGGGGTACTGATCACCCCCAGTCATGGATGGACAGACAATAAAATACTCCAAGGTTAATCTGTGTTCCTTGAGCATTCAGGCCTGTGCAAGGGGATTGAATGAGACTCAGTTTGAAGTGGCCTAGCTTTATACCCGATCCAGTCACCCTGCGGGTTGGAGGAAGCCTTCATATTGGAGACCAGGCTGGGTTGGACCGTTGTCTCCTGACTACAGAAGGAGTGCAGGGAGCTGGGATTGAGTTAATCGCCTTCCATGCAGCCTTGTGATATTCCCACACGTCATACAGTGAGGGCACAGGGTGCGGGGTGGCGAGGGAAAATGGGAGGAAAATACAGGAGTGTGAAGAAAACTAAGAATGTGCATTTCTGTAACACCTTTCACAGACTCAAGATGCTCCAAAGCACTTTACAGCCAATGAAATACTTTTGAAGTGTAGTCACTGTTGTAAAAGAGGAAATACCAAAAGACTTGCAGGTTGATAGGTTAATTGGCCATTATAAATTGCCCCTAGTATAGGTAGGTGGTAGGGAAATATAGGGACAGGTGGGGATGTGGTAGGAATATGGAATTAGTGTAGGATTAGTATAAATGGGTGGTTGATGGTCGGCACAGACTCGGTGGGCCAAAGGGCCTGTTTCAGTGCTGTATCTCTAAACTAATCTAAACTAAACATCAGCCAATTTGGGCACAGCAAGATCCCAGAAATAGCAGTGTGACAATGACCAGGTAATTCTTTTTACTGATGTTGGTTGAGAGGTAAATATTGGCCTGGACTCTTGGGAGAATCCCCCTGCTCTTCTTCAAAGTAATAGCTACAGGATCTTTTACATCTACCTGAGAGGGTAGACGGGCTCAGTTTAACATTTCATTTGAAAGACAGCACCTCTGACACTCATGCTCTTCCTCAGTACTGCATTGGAAGCGTTACCCTAGATTCTGTGCTTAAATCTTTAGGGTGAAATTGAACCCACAACCTTCTGACTTGGAGGTAGGAGTGCTACCCACTGAGCAACAGCTGATAGTTAATAGACAATTGAGCCTACAAGGAATGTTCTGCTATAAATCTGCAGGAAGCAGAATTCAGTTATAATTCAGTTATACTGTCAAATGCTTTATTGTGATTAAAATGTTATAGTATTTGTGGTCAGAATTAATTTTCTGCTGATCTGTGTAATATGTCTTGTGAACAAGTTGAAAATGTTTAGTTTGTTCAGTGGTCCCACCCACTGGGGAATAAAGAGTGGCAGATTCCCTCTCCCTGTCCTGTTTTAATTGCTACTGTTTTACATTTCAGATGTCACTTTTCCCTGCAGCATCCGAAGGAGTTTCATTACAGTGCAGGTTAACAAGGCTATTAATAGATCAAAAAAGCACTGCAGGTCATTTCTAGAGCAATAAAGACTATAGCAATCCAATAGTCCTCTGGTCAGCAATGTTGCTAAATTGCTCAACTTATATTGAACCTTGGTTAGACTGCACTTACAAGTACAATGCACAGTTCTGGCCTCCATATTGTATTGAGGCACTGGAAAAGGCACAGAAAAGATTGGCAAGGTTGATGCCACAAATGAGAAGTTATAACTATCAAGAAAGATTGAACGGGCTGGGACCCTTTTCTCTAGAAATGAAAGGCTGAGGTATGACCCAGTAAAGGTCTTTAAGATAATGAAGGGAGTTGATGGAGTAGATATAGAGAAGGGAGGGGGTCCAAAACTAGAGGTCATAAATATAAGATAGTCACTGATAAATCCAATGGGGAATTCAGGGGAAACCTCTTTACTGAAAGTGTGGCTAGAACGTGGAACTCACTACCACAGGGAGTAATGCAGGCGAATAGCATGGATGCACTTAAGGAGGAGCCAGAAAGGCACATGAAGGAGAAAGAAACAGATGCTAAATGGATAGTGTAGATTAGAGGAGGGGTGGGAGGAGACCCCTATGGCATATAGACAAGTCAGGCTGAATGGCCTGTTTCTGTGCTGTAAATTTTGTGTAACTCTGAAGCAATTTCAAATGTTGGCAATGCACAAAAGTTCTCTCATCACTTGGGAGAGAGAAAAGACAAGCTCACAAGGGAATGAAGACCCTTTAACCAGCAGCTCATCAGAAGTTGCCAACCCTCCAGGATTGTTCTGGAGACACCCAAGAATTAAAGACTGATCTCCCATCAAAACTCAAGAAAAATCACAACAACATTGAAGAAAATTGTGTTTCTTTTTGCATGTTCTTTGAACACTTTTATTCATTATAAAATATTGGGGTGCGGCAGTTGGAGTTGGGAGGCCATGTGATGAAATTCCAGGAATACATCCAACCAGTGTTGCTGACCAGAGGACTATTGGATATCGATTGTTTACTCACAAATACCATTTTTCCATGCAGCTCAGAAAATGAATACTTGAAATGAAAGAGCTGCAGGGTTCATGGAAATCAAAGAAATTAGAATCATAGAAATTTTCAGGGCTATGGGGAAAGAACAAGGGAGTGAGTCTAATTGGACAGTTATATCAAAGAGCCAGCACAGGTATGAGGGGTCGAATGGCCTCCTCCTTTGCTGTATGATGATTCCATGATCAGGGATTCAGGAAATTCTCCTGTATCAGTCTTATTGCTCCACCGACTGCACAGTAACTGCACTTCACTGTAGAACTGGGGCTCACAAAGAAAACGTTTGCACGTGAACCAAATACATGGGGCTGGAGATGGGTTGGAATGGTGAGTTGGGGAATGGCAGTGAATTTTATTGCAGAAAAATGCGAGGTAATGAGATCAGAAAAGGCATAAAAACAATTCTCATTTCACATCAGGTTCTTTTGCCTTTTACTTTAAATCTGTGTCTCGGGTTACTGCGTCCTGTGTCCTCCTGCCATCAAATTCATTCATAATTTTGAACACAAGAAATGATATGTTCAAGACATTTAAGAGCTGTTTCCTACTGCAGCCTCTTGTCTCACTGCTGGGCCTGGATTTACTGTCCTGTTGCCGCTTTCAGTGATGGGTGGGCAAAATTGCGGCAGTCCCACCTATGAGGTTAGCAGCGGCACCGCCGCGATTACACGGTGGGCAGCCAGCCAATCACGTGGCAGGGCCGGCATTGGCGACTGTTAACGGCGTGTCCTGATTATGGATTGTAGCGTTCCCCCCTCTCCCCCAACAGTATCCACTTGCCGAGTTCCCTCACATCTGCAGATTAAGCTCAGCGGCAATGTCCGATATGAAAAAAGAGCCCACAAGATAGCAACAGATAACTTCCCTAACCTTCGCAGGCACCAATGACTCTCGGTGGGCCTGCTTTTCAAAGACAGGAAAGTGAAGGCACGTGAGTGCCACACGTCATGCATAAGATTGCGAACGCCTGGTAGGATCGCGGCGAATTAGATACAAATTAATGCAAAACAGTATGTAACAGATTTAAATTACGATCACCTCGTGGTGGAGGTGGTGCCATGGAACTTCACTGCCTCCAAGAAAATTGGAAACTGGCATTACTGGGTCGGGTTCCATGGTGGACAACTCCACGGCAATTCTCTGTTTCCCGCACCCCCCCCCCCCCCACCCGGCCGAAAAACCCACCTTCTAGTGGAGCATAAAATCCAGCCCCTGGAGCCATTAGTCAAACCTTCTATTGAGAAACAAAGGAAGAACCTGTATTGCTGTAGCGCCTTTCATGACCTCAGGATGATGATAGCATTTTACAGCCAATTATGTGTAGTCACTGTTATTGGGAAACGCAGGAGCCAATTTGCCCACAGCAAGCTAACAAATACTATAAGCTGCCAGTTCTACATAAGAAATAGGAGTAGGCCATTCGGCCCCTCGAGCCTGCTCCACCATTCAATAAGGTCATGGCTGATCTGATTGTGGCCTTAACTCCACTTTCCTGCCAGCCCCCCCCCATAACCCCTAACTCTCTTGTAGGTCAAAAATCTGTCTAACTCAGCCTTGAATATATTCAATGACCCAGCCTCCACTGCTCCCTGGGGAAGAGAATTACAAAGATTAATGACCCTCTGAGAGAAGAAATTCCTCCTCATCTCCATCTTAAAAGGGAGACCCCTTATTTTAATATTGTGCCCCCTAATTCTAGATTCCCCCACAAATGGAAACATCCTCTCAGAATCTACCCTGTCAACCCCCCTCAGAATCTTAGGTTTTAATAAGATCACCTCTCATTCTTCTAAACTCCAATGGATATAGGCCCAAACTACTCAACCTTTCCTCATAAGACAACCCCTTCATTCCAGGAATCAGCCAAGTAAACCTTCTCTAAGCTGCTTCAAGTGCAAGTATATCCCTCCTTACGTCGAGACCAAATCTGTACAAAGTCCTTTTTATTCTTTCATGGGATATGGGCATCGCTGGCTAAACCAGCATTTATTGCCCTTGAGAAGGTGGTGGTGAGCTGCCTTCTTGAACCACTGCAGACCATGTGGTATAGGTACACCCCCCCCTATGCTGTTAGGCAGTGGGGTAGTGGTAATGTCACTGGACTAGTAATCCAGTGGTCTTTTCTGGGGATGTGGGTTCAAATCCCACCATGGCAGCTGATGGAATTTAAATTCAATTAATAAAATAAAATTTCAAAAGCTAGTCTCAGTGATGTTGACTATGAATCAATTGTCATAAAAACCCATCTCGGTCACTGATGATCTTTAGGGATGGAAATCCTTACCTGGTCTGGCCTACAGGTGAATTCAGACCCATAGCAATGTGGTTGACTCTTAATTGCTGTCTGAAATGGCCTAGCAAGCCAATCAGTTGTACCAAACTCACCAGTGCCCTGTACAGTTCTCGCAAGACTTTCCCGCATTTATCTCCATCCCCTTGCCAACATGCCATTTGCCTTCCTAATTACTTGCTGTACCTGCACGCTAACTGTTTGTGATTCATGTACAAGGTCACCCAGATCCCTCTGTACCGCAGCATTCTGCAGTCTCTCTCCATGTAAATAATATTCTGCTTTTATATTCTTCCTGCCAAAGTGGACAAGCTCACATTTTCCCGCATTATACTCCATCTGCCAAATCTTTGCTCATTCACGTAACCTATCTTTGTGTTGTGAGCAAATTTGGCTACAATACACTTGACCCCTTCATCCAAGTTATTAATATAGATTGTAAATAGTCGAGGCCCCAGCACTGATCCCTGTGGCACTAGTTACAGTTTGCTAACCTGAAAATGCCCCTTATTGAATGTCTTTTGGAAATCCAAATACACAACATCTACTGGTTCCCCTTTATCCACCCTGCTTGGTACATCCTCACAGAACTCTAATCAATTTGTCTAACACGATTTCCCTTTCATAAAACCATGTTGACTCTGCCTGATTGCATTATGATTTTCTAAATATCCAGTTACTACTTCCTTAATGGATTCTAGCATTTTCCTAGTGTCAGACGTTAGGCTCACTGGCCTATAGTTTCTCGTTTCTGTTCTTCTCCCACTCCCCACTACCACCCCCCCCCCCCCCCCCCCACCCACCCACTCCTCACTTTCTTGAATGCAGGTGTTACATTTGCGGTTTTCCAATTCGCTTGGACTTTTCAAGAATCAGAGAATTTTGGAAGAATGCAACTAATGCATCCACTATCTCTGCAACCACTTCTTTTAAGACCCTAGAATGCAGGCCATCAGGCTAGAGGATTTGTCAGCCTTTAGTCCCATCAGATTTCCTAGTGCTTTTTCACCAGTGATAGTGATTGTTTTAAGTTCCTCTCTTTTGCCGCTCGATTTTCTGCTACTCTTGGAATGCTTTTTGTGTCTTCTACTGTGAAGACAGATACAAAATATTTGTTTCAAGTCCCATTATTCCCCAGTCACTTCCTCTAAGGGACCAACACTTACTTTAGCTACTCTCTTCCTTTTTATATATTTCAGAAGCTTTTACTATCTATTTTTTATATTTCTTGCCAGCTTACTCTCATACTCTAATTTCTCACTTTTTTTTAGTCATTTTCTGCTGGTTTCTAAATTTTCCCAGTCTTCTTGCTTACCACTAATCTTTGCAGAATTGTGCGCCTTTTCTTTCAATTTGTTACCATCCTTAACTTCCTTAGCCATGGATGGTGCATCCTTCTCATAAAGTCTTTATTTCTCAATGTGTGTAACAGGGGCAAACCCTCACCCACAGTTTAAGCATTGCTAGATAATCCTATCTCCCCAGTAAACTGAGCCTGTCCGATATTATTCTGTGAACACTTAACACATTTCATCAAATTCCTTGCCCTACACTTTTAATAGAACATATGCTGCTTATTGTTAGATTTTTGCAGCCTCTCTGAAAGCATTTAGTCTTGAGTTGTTGTTTGGTGAATGGATTTTTGTCAAACTTATTATGACCAGGTGAGAAAGAGGTCTCGGTTTCGGGTTCCCCTTCAGCCTTCACCTGGTCTTACTATAACAATATTTAATTTTAAACACACCATGCTTTTAGCTCCCCCTTGGTGAATCATTGTTCACCGCTTTTCAAGTATAAGGCAAAGAAACCAGCATAAACAGACTTTCTTAGGTTTAAAGAAGAAAAGTTGAAATTTATTAAACTTAAACTCTAATTCAGTTAATGCCTACGGATACAAACCGCGCCCCACGCCAGCATGCATACGCGAGACACACATGTAAGTAGAGACTGAAAAGAGCAGAAGAAGAATAAAGTGGAAAGGTTTGAGGCAATATCTGAAGAGTTGTTGTTACAGTTCTTCGAGCTCCCTGTAGAGTCCTTGATTGCAGGTAGATCTTGCTTTTTGTTGGGGCCCAGTATTCTTCTTAAACTTTGTTCACTGTAGGAGACTTTTCTCTCTTGGGGTTCATGTGTCTTCAATGGATTTAGGGGCTTGTGAGAAAGAGATGGGAGCAGACAGGAGAGAGATCTCAGTCCAGGAGCAAACAGCTTTCTGCCCAAACTGTTTGTACAAATTCAAAAAAACTCAGGTTGCCCAGCAGGTTAGTCATGTGACTAGCTGGTTTAACCATGTCCGTTTGTGTATTCAGCCAGTTTAGCAGTCAACCTGGAATGCGAGCTCCCCCACCTTCAGCGTCTGGTGATCAAAAGTCCATTTCGGTTGAATGTCAGGGAATGGCTGCTTTGTCCTTCCAAACACTGTCTGTTAATATGCAAATGTCTTTTCCAGCCACAGCTGATCTGTTTCACATGTCCTTTGTTAACTCCAGTAACAGTTTAAAATCAATGTTCATGTGCTTCATTCTTGGCAGGTGGGAGTTTAGCATGACACTGTCTAACTCCCAGCTCCTCATCAACACCCTTTGATTTTTTTTTTTTTGCAGCCACGGATGTATCGAAGTTCAGTACATTCCCACAGTCCAACACTCTCATTAGTGGTTCAGATCCTCGGGGCTAAAGCTAGAATGAACATTGATATTGAATCCACAATTAATGAAGACTATTTATAATCTGGTTGAGACCTTAATCTGTAATAAAAACAGAAAATGCTGGAAATACTCAGCAGGTCAGGCAACATCTGTAGCGAGTGAAACAGAGTGCATGTTTCAGGTCGATGACCTTTCATCAGAACTGGAAGATGTGAGCAAAACCTGGGGATAAAAATCACAGCAACATTGAAGAAAATTGTGTGTTTCTTTTTACATGTTCTTTGAACACTTTTATTCATTATAAAATATTAGGGTGGGGCGGTTAGAGTCGGAAGGCCATGTGATGAAACTCCAAGAATATTTCCAATCAGAGTTGGTGAACAGAGGACTGTTTGATATGGGCCATTTACTCACAAATGCCATTTATCCATGCAGCTCAGGAAATGAATACTTAAAACTAAAGATCTGCAGGGCTCATGGAAATCATAGAAATTTGCAGGACTATGGGGAAAGAGCAGGGGAGTGGATCTAATTGGATAGTTCTATCAAAGAGTTGGCACAGGTACGAGGTGTCAAATGGCCTCCTCCTTTGGTGCCAGTAAATCTCTTTGGGGCTCGAAAGGAACTTGGAGTGGGAGGGGAAGTATCCAGCTGTCCTGGTCCACGTGGCTACCAATGACATAGGTAGGACTGAAAAAGAGGTTCTGCTGAGAGATTATGAGCATAGAAACATAGAAAATAGCAGCAGGAGTAGGCCATTCGGCCCTTCGGGCCTGCTCCACCATTCAAAAAAGATCATGGCTGATCGTCTAATTCAGTACCCTGTTCCCGCTTTCTCCCCATATCCCTTGATCGCTTTGGCATTAAGAAATATATCTATCTCCTTCTTGAATATATTTAATGACTTGGCCTCCACTGCCTTCTGCAGTAGAGAATTCCACAGGTTCACCACCCTCTGAGTGAAGAAATTTCTCCTCACCTCAGTTCTAAATGGCATATCCCATATCATGAGACTGTGAACCCTGGTTCTGAACTCCCCAGCCATCGGGACCATCCTCCCTGTATCTAGTCTGTCTAGTCCTGTTAGAATTTTATAGGTTCAGAGGACTCGGAGGGCAGAGTTCCAGACTGGTAAGTATAAAAAACTTACCTCGGGGATTCTCGGAGCAGACTCGGAGGGTGGAGTTCCGGACCGGTATGTACAAAAAACTTACCGTGGGGATTCTCGGAGAAGACTCGGAGGGTGGAGTTCCGGACCGGTATGTACAAAAAACTTACCGTGGGGATTCTCGGAGAAGACTCGGAGGGTGGAGTTCCAGAGCGGTAAGTATAAAAAACTTACCTCGGGGATTCTCGGAGCAGACTCGGAGGGTGGAGTTCCGGACCGGTATGTACAAAAAACTTACCGTGGGGATTCTCGGAGAAGACTCGGAGGGTGGAGTTCCAGAGCGGTAAGTATAAAAAACTTACCTCGGGGAATCTCAGAGCAGACTCGGAGGGCGGAGTTCCAGAGCGGTAAGTATAAAAAACTTACCTCGGGGATTCTCGGAGAAGACTCGGAGGGTGGAGTTCCAGAGCGGTAAGTATAAAAAACTTACCTCGGGGAATCTCGGAGAAGACTCGGAGGGCGGAGTTCCAGAGCGGTAAGTTACCTCGGGTAGGGGAAAAAAACTGAAATAGTGATGTCACAGGAAAGCTGTGACCTGATTGGCTGGTAGGGAATCTGTACCGAATTTGAAAATAAAACTGATAAAAATTGATTAAAACACTAATTAACTAATTAATAAGTAGAGTAACTAAACCAGAGGGAGGAGATTACTGTATTAAGTTAGCATTCAGTATTTATTGTAGAAATCTAGCACGAGGGACCACACAGTGAAGTGTATCATAATTTAGTAAGGATTTAATAAGTATTTATTTATTTTATGTTCATTAACTAATTAGTGCTAAGAATGATAGTTAGAGGGGTGAAGTGTTTCACCTGTGAGATGTGGGAGGCCCGTGATGCTTCCAGCGTTCCGGGCGACTACGTCTGCAGGAAGTGTACCCAGTTGCAGCTCCTCACAGACCGCATGGATCGGTTGGAGCGGCAACTGGATGCACTTAGGAGCATGCAGGTGGCGGAAAGCGTCATAGACAGGAGTTTTAGAGAAGTGGTTACACCCAAGGTGCTGGCAGATAGATGGGTGACTGCTAGAAGGGGCAGGCAGTCAGTGCAGGAATCCCCTGTGGCTATCCCCCTCTCTAATAAGTATACCGTTTTGGATACTGTTGGGGGGGATGGCATATCAGGGGAAAACAACAGCAGCAGCCAGAGCAGTGGCACCACGGCTGGCACTGTTGTTCAGCAGGGAGGGACAAAGCGCAGAAGAGCAATAGTTCTAGGGGACACTATAGTCAGGGGCACAGATAGGTGCTTCTGTGGACGTGAAAGAGACTCCAGGATGGTATGTTGCCTCCCTGGTGCCAGGGTTAAGGATGTCTCTGAACGGACAGGGGGCATTCTGAAGGGGGAGGGTGAACAGCCAGAGGTTGTGGTACACATCGGTACCAATGACATAGGCAGGAAGAGTGATGAGGTCCTGCAGGGGGTGTTTTAGGGAGTTAGGTAGAAAGTTAAAAGACAGGACCTCCAGGGTTGTAATCTCTGGATTACTCCCTGTGCCACATGCCAGTGAGGCTAAACACGTGGTTGAGCAGCTGGTGTAGAAGGGAAGGTTTCCGATATCTAGACCATTGGGCTCTCTTCAGGGACAGATGGGACCTGTACAAAAAGAACGGGTAACATCTAAACTGGAGGGGCACTAATATTCTGGCTGCAAGGTTTGCTAGCGTCACTCGGGAGGGTTTAAACTAGTGTGGCAGGGGGGTGGGAACCAGAGCAGTAGGACAGCTAGTGAAATAAATGAGGAGGACATAGTAAATAAGGCCAGTAGGACTAAGAGGAAGAGCAGGCAGGGAGATGTTGCTGAGCACAGCAGGACTGGTGGTCTGAAGTGCATTTGTTTCAATGCGAGAAGTATAACAGGTAAGGCAGATGAACTTAGAGCTTGGATTAGTACTTGGAAATATGATGTTGTTGCTATTACAGAGACTTGGTTGAGGGAAGGGCAGGATTGGCAGCTAAATGTTCCAGGATTTAGAAGCTTCAGGCGGGATAGAGGGGGATGTAAAAGGGGTGGGGGGTTGCATTACTGGTTAAAGAGAATATCACAGCTGTACTGCGGGAGGACACCTCAGAGGGGTCATGCAGCGAGGCAATATGGGTGGAGCTCAGGAATAGGAAGGGTGCAGTCACGATGTTGGGAGTTTACTACAGGCCTCCCAACAGCCAGCGGGAGGTAGAGGAGCAGATATGTAGACAGATTTTGGAAAGATGTAAAGGTAACAGGGTTGTGGTGGTGGGTGATTTTAACTTCCCCGATATTGACTGGGACTCACTTAGTGCTAGGGGCTTGGATGGGGCAGAATCTGTGAGGAGCATCCAGGAGGGCTTCTTGAAACAGTATGTAGATAGTCCAACTAGGGATGGGGCCATTCTGGACCTGGTATTGGGGAATGAGCCCGGCCAGGTGGTCAAAGTTTCAGTGGGGGAGCATTTCGGGAGCAGTGACCATAATTCCATAAGTTTTAAGGTACTTGTGGATAAGGATAAGAGTAGTCCTCGGGTGAAGGTGCTAAATTGGGGGAAGGCTAATTATAACAATATTAGGCAGGAACTGAATTTAGATTGGGGGCGGCTGTTTGAGGGTAAATCAACATCTGACATGTGGGAGTCTTTCAAACGTCAGCTGATTAGAATCCAGGACCAGCATGATCCTGTGAGGAAGAAAGACAATTTTGGCAAGTTTCGGGAACCTTGGATAACACGTGTTAGCGGGAATGAATCTAGAAGAATCACTCGACACTTAGATCTGCTCCAATGTCAAACAGTTTATTGAGTTACGCCAGCGGGGAGCAGGTCACTGGTCTGTCCAGATGCCTCTCCACCGAACAAAGGAAAATCCACAACAGATATACAGTTACTCAGCCCATCCCGGCTGGACATAATCCAATCATAACGGTTATTGATTACATATATTACATTCATTACCAATAAAATTATTAATTATGCATCATGTGGTTGTGGGGATAGCTCATGGTACGCCCCTGACCATCTCAGCTTGTTTACCAAACCCCCCTTATCAACTATCCTTGAGTCTTCACAATGAATCCTTCTACCTCTATCAGGCCTGCATTCCTAGTTGCTTTGTGTAGTCCGCAATTAGACAGAGCAGCTGTCTTAGGGACTGATATGGGGGGCCCTCCTTGGTCAGGCTAATTGCCTGTGCTAAGCAGTACCATGGTCAAGGCTGCAAGCTAACTAACTTGTCCCACAATGCCTTGGGTAAATACCCCATTTTGTAACAATATGTGGCTAAACTTTCATCTTATATATATGTGTGTATTTATTTAGCTGCATCAGCCACAATTTTTCCCTCTATAACACGGGATATTGTGAGCCTAGTCAAAAAGAAAAAGGAAGCATTTGTAAGGGCTGGAAGGCTAGGAACAGATGAAGCACTTGAGGAATATAAAGACAGTAGGAAGGAACTTAAGCAAGGAGTCAGGAGGGCTAAAAGGGGTCATGAAAAGTCATTGGCAAACAGGATTAAGGAAAAACCCAAGGCTTTTTATACATATATAAAGAGCAAGAGGGTAACCAGGGAAAGGGTTGGCCCACTCAAGGACAGTGATGGGAATCTATGTGTGGAGCCAGAGGAAATGGGAGAGGTGCTAAATGAGTACTTTGCATCAGTATTCACCAAAGAGAAGGACTTGGTGGATGATGAGCCTAGGGAAGGGAGTGTAGATAGTCTCAGTCATCTCATTATCAAAAAGGAGGAGGTGTTGGGTGTCTTGCAAAGCATCAAGGTAGATAAATCCCCTGGGCCTGATGGGATCTACCCTAGAATACTGAGGGAGGCAAGGGAAGAAATTGCTGGGGCCTTGACAGAAATCTTTGCATCCTCATTGGCTACAGGTGAGGTCCCAGAGGACTGGAGAATAGCCAATGTTGTGCCTTTGTATAAGAAGGGTTGCAAGGATGATCCAGGAAATTATAGGCTGGTGAGCCTTACGTCAGTGGTAGGGAAACTATTAGAGAGGATTATTCAGGACAGGATTTACTCCCATTTGGAAACAAACAAACTTATTAGCGAGAGGCAGCATGGTTTTGTGAAGGGGGGGGGGTCGTGTCTTACTAATTTGATTGAGTTTTTTGAGGAAGTGACGAAGATGATTGATGAAGGAAGGGCAGTGGATGTTATCTATATGGACTTTAGTAAAGCCTTTGACAAGGTCCTGCATGGCAGACTGGTACAAAAGGTGAAGTCACACGGGATCAGAGGTGAGCTGGCAAGATGGATACAGAACTGGCTCGGTCATAGAAGACAGAGGGTATCAGTGGATGGGTGTTTTTCTGAATGGAGGGATGTGACTAGTGGTGTTCCGCAGGGATCAGTGCTGGGACCTTTGCTGTTTGTAGCATATATAAATGATTGGGAGGAAAATGTTGCTGGTCTGATTAGTAAGTTTGCGGATGACACAAAGGTTGGTGGAGTTGCGGATAATGATGAGGATTGACAGAGGATACAGCAGGATATAGATCGGTTGGAGACTTAGGCGGAGAAATGGCAGATGGAGTTTAATCCGGACAAATGTGAGGTAATGCATTTTGGAAGGTCTAATGCAGGTGGGAGGTATACAGTAAATGGCAAAACTCTTTGGAGTATTGACAGGCAGAGAGATCTGGGCGTACAGGTCCACAGGTCACTGAAAGTGGCAACGCAGGTGGATAAGGTAGTCAAGAAGGCATTCGGCATGATTGCCTTCATCGGTCGGGGCATAGAGTATAAAAATTGGCAAGTCATGCTGCAGCTGTACAGCACTTTAGTTAGGCCACACTTAGAATATTGCGTGCAATTCTGGTCGCCACACTACCAGAAGGACGTGGAGGCTTTGGAGAGGGTACAGAGGAGGTTTACCAGGATGTTGCCTGGTCTGGAGGGCATTAGCTATGAGGAGAGGTTGGAAAAACACGGATTGTTTTCACTGGAATGACGGAGGTGGAGGGGCGACATGAAAGAGGTTTACAAAGTTATGAGCGGCATGGACAGAGTGGATAGTCAGAAGCTTTTTCCCAGGGTGGAAGAGTCAGTTACTCGGGGACATAGGTTTAAGGTGCGAGAAGCAAAGTTTAGAGGGGATGTGCGAGGCAAGTTTTTTAGAGGGTGGTGAGTGCCTGGAACTTGCTGCCAGGGGAGGTGGTGGAAGCAGGTACGATAGCGACGTTTAAGAGACATCTTGACAAATACATGAATAGGAAGGGAATAGAGGGATATGGGCCCCAGAAGTGCAGAAGGTGTTAGTTAGGCAGGCATCAAGATCGGCGCAGGCTTGGAGGGCCGAATGGCCTGTTCCTGTTCTGTACTGTTCTTTGTTCTTTGTTTCTATGAGATCCCCTCTCATTCTTCTAAACTCTAGTGAATATAGGCCTTGTCGACCCAATCTCTCCTCATATGTCAAACCTGCCATCCCAGGAATCAGCCCAGTAAATCTTTGCACTCCCTATATGGCAAGAACATCCTTCCTCAGATAAGGAGACCAAACTGCACACAATACTCCAGATGTGGTATCACCAAGGCCCTGTATAACTGCAGTAAGACATCCTTGCTCCTGTACTCAAATCCTCTTGCAATGAAGGCCAACACATCATTCGCCTTCCTAACTGCTTGTTGAACCTGAATGCTTGCTTTCAGTGACTAGTGTACAGGGACACCCAGGTCTCGTTGCCCCTCCCCCTTTCCCAATCTATCACCATTCAGATAATAAACTGCCTTTCTCTTTTTACGACCAAAGTGAATAACGTCACATTTATTCATGATATCTTGCATTTGCCATTCATTTGCACACTTTGCCCAACTTGTCCAAATCACATTGGAGCCTGTTTGCATCCTCCTCACAGTTCCCCCCACCCCCTCTCCAGCAGCTAGGTGATAAATTAAAAAGCAGAACCACAAAGGTAATAATCTCTGGATTACTATCTAAACCACAAGCAAATTGGCATAGGGTAAATAAGATCAGAGAGTTGCATGCATGGCTCAAAGGTTGGTGTGGGAGAAGTTGGTTTTGATTCATGGGGCACTGGCACTAGTACTGGGGAAAGTGGGATGGTCTTTATCTGAACCATGCTGGGACCAGTGTCCTGGTGAATTGTATAACTAGGGCGGTAGAGAGGGCTTTGAATTAAATAGTGTGGGGGAGGGTTCACGTGGAGGGAGATTTGGAAAGTTAAAGAGAAAGGACAAGGCAACAGTGCGAGATAATGGTACATGTTATACTAACCAGTGTGACAAGAGGGACAGAGCATATAGACATAAGAGTGCACCAGCAAATAAGGTCAAAGTAGGCAAAAACAATAAGACAGAATTAAAAAGCTCTTTATCTGAATGCTCACAGCATTCGTAACAAGATGAATTGATAGCACAATTAGAAATAAATGAGTATGATATGATAGCCATTACAGAGACATTGTTGCAAGGTGACTGTTATGGACAGGTGGGAAGTATTGTGGGTGACTTCCACTTTTCACCTCTCAACTGACCGCAGATAGTGTTTTTAAAATCGTGTTTTAGTCCCTGAGTGTTTTAAGGGTCAACTAAATAGACAAACGACAGATTTTATTGTAGGTTAAAAAAGAAAGTTAAGTATTTTTTACACAATAACTGAAAAATGTTCATGACTTCACCCACTCATGCATTCACACACATACACATACAAGAAAGATAGAGAGTTGGGGGTAGCATGCAATTAGAGTCCAATCGTAAAAGAGTTCATTTAAAAAAAAACCTTTAGAAGCTTTTTGGGAGGAGATCTTTCAGTGGTGCAGGCATGAATTTTCTTTGTTTTGAAAAGGATGAAGTGTCACAGGATCCTTATGGTTCAGCTTCAATCCGAAGTCAATGATGGAAATCCAGGTTCACTTTCGCAGATGGGGAGATCCAAAGTCACCTTGTAATTTCTCTGCTGCAGTAGTTAAAATGTGTTATTGCAGGGCTCCTGCTTAGCTGGAACTGTCTCACGGCTGTTCTGGCTGGAAAAAGCTTTCTCTGGCTGTTCTGCCTCTCCCTCTCCAGAGAGATACCTTTTAAGGTAGAAACCTGTCAGGTTGGGATGTCGGTCAAGTGAATAAGGGCTCTCTCCCCTGGGGTGATTCATATAATGTTCCAGGATATGGGAAACATTGTTACACGATGGCATCTGAATATCATCCTTTCTGCTAAAGTAGTGCTATTTCACACCTATTAGTTGGCTGCAGAGTCAGTCTATCTGTAAAAGTCTTTGTTAGCTCTATTATAATTATTTGTATGGAATCGACTGTTTTCTATTTCAATGTGGTTTCCCCAAAGCTAATTCAGTTGTGGATAATGGGTTTTGTCTTCAACAGATAGTATGTTTATTGACAGTACAGGAGGGGTCACCTGACCTCTACTCCATCTTGCCTGTAGCACAAATGTGTCCATTTTTTGTAGTTCAATTCAAGAGTTGGCTTTTATTTCATAATTCCTCCAGTTCATTTCATATCCTATCACTATTCCATCCATGAGCATGACATGACCAAGGCTGGGACCTGAATATTCAAGGGTATTTGACATTTCAGAAACTCAAGAGGAGAGGAAAAGGAGGAGGTGTAATTCTGTTAATAAAGGATGACATCAGTACAATAGTGAAAAATGATATTGGTTCAGAAGATCAGGATGTACAATCAGTTTGGGTAGAGGTAATAAATAGCAAAGGAAAGAAGTCACTGATGGGAGTAGTTTATAGGCCTCCGAATAATATATTCAAAGCAGGACAGAGTATACATCAAGAAATAAGGGGGGCTTTCAAGAAAGTTACGGCAATAATTCTGGGTGATTTTAATCTTCACATTGATTGGACAAATCAACTTGGCAAAGGTAGCCTGGAGGATGAGTTCATAGCGTGTATTTGGGATAGTTTCTTAGAACATAAATCCTAGAACCTACCAGGAACCAGGCTAGTTTGGACCTGGTAATGTGTAATGAGACAGGCTTAATTAAATACCTCATAGTAAAGGATCCTCTAGGCAAGAGTGATCATAACATGATAGACTTTCAGATTCAGTTAGAGGGTGAGAAATGTGGATTCATAACTAGTGCCTTAAACTTAAATAAAGGCAATTACAAGGGTATTGTTGCAGCCACATAGTGCGCCATAGGTGGATCGCACTGTTCAACTCCCCACGTGACTGCAGCAAGTATGTTTTTATTAGGGTTTAGCCCCTTGATGTTTTATTTTTTCAAATAAACAGACAGCGACCGGGTTTCCTTGTAGGTTTTAAAAAGCAGAAAATCAATTGTTTATTGATCACAATGCCTTATCCCAAAATTGTTACAACCACATCCACTCATGCATTCACTTGTGCGCGCACACGCACACGCACACGCACACGCACACACAAAGAGACAGATAGAGAAGGGAAAAAGGAAGGTGACTTTTAGTTGGGGGAAGAGGTCATGACACACCTGTTGGATTCTTTTTGAAATCAAGTCCTGAATGGGTGCAGGCCTGAGATGATTGTAGATTTCTCTCTTGATTGAAGATTCAGTTAAAGACGATGAGTAACTTCTAGTTCTCACTGCTGTATAATGTAGATGTAGGATTCTACAGCAGGACATGTGCCTGCTGGCTCAGCTGGAACACAAGTTGTTAGGATGTTGCTTCTCTCTCTCTCTCTCTCTCTCTCTGGCTGTCTTTTTTAAGGTAAAACTGTGTCATCTGTCACCTCTTGGTAGGAGACATTCTCATCTCTTACTCATGGTGATCATACAATGGTGCAGCACGTGGCTACTTCACATGTTCTTTGTTTCAGAAAAGACATTCAATTCTGGAATGTCTTTAGGATGGGATGCAATTGACACCTCTTAGCTTTGAAGACTTGTCTTTTGTCTTTGTCAGACAGTTTGAATACACAAAATGCCAATCCCTTTTCCTTCAATGGCCATTGTGGACCATTGTTCACTTTTTACACTAAAGGTTCATTTTTTAAAAGACAAAGTCAGTTTTTCATAACTCTTCAGAGTTAGTCCATAATTTGTATCATCGTACTTCCGGTGTGCAGGACAGTATGAAGACAGAGTTGGCTAAAGTGGACTGGAAAAATAAGTTAAAAGGTAAGAATGCTAAAGAAGCAGCAGCAGACATTTATGGAGCTATTTCATATATCTCAACAAAGGTATATTCCATTGAGGAAGAAAGTCTCTACCAGAAGGATGCACAATCCATGGCTAACTAAGCAAGTCAAGAGTGGTATCAAATTGAACAATGCCATGAAGATTGGTGGTAGGTCAGAAGATTGGGAAAATTTTAGAAACCAGTAATGGATGACTTAAAAAAAGGAGACATTAGAGAATGTGAGAAAACTGGCAGAAAATATAAAAACAGTAAAAGCTTCTACAAATATATAAAAAGTAAGGGAGTAGCTAAAGTGAGCATTGGTCCCTTAGACAGTGTGACTGGGGAATTAATAATCGGAAGGAAGGAAATGGCAGAGGCTTTGAACAAGTATTTTGTATCCGTCTTCACAGTAGACACAAAAAGTATCCCAAGAATAGCAGAAAATCAAGAGCAAAAGGGAGGGAGAAAGTTAAAACAATCACCATCACTAGAGAAAAAGTAATGGGAATATTAATGGGACTAAAGGCTGACAAATCCCCTGGACCTGATGGCCTGCAGAAATGGTGGATACATTGGTTGCAATCTTCTAAAATTCCCTCGATTCTGGAAAGGTCCCAGTGGATTGGGAAAATGCAAATGTAACACCTTTGTTCAGGAAAGGAAGGAGACAAGAAGCTGGGAACTGTAGGCCAGTTAGCCTAAGGTCTGTAACAGAATCACAGAATTGCTACAGCACAGAAGGAGGCCATTCGGCCCATCATGTCCTCATGCGCTTTCTGAAAGAGCAATTTTCAGTGCCATTCCCCAGCTTTCTCCCCATAACCCTGCACATTCTTCCTTTTCAGATAACTATCCAATTCCCTTTTGAAAGTCTCGATCGAACCTGCCTGCACCATACTCTCGGATTACAGATCCTGACCACTTGCTGCGTGAAAAAGCTTTTCCTCGTGTCGCCATTGCTTCTTTTACCAATTACTTTAAACCTGTGCCCCTATTGTTCTTGCCCCTTTCACGAGTGGGAACAGTTTCTCCCTATCTACTCTGTCCAGATCCCTCAGGTTTTTGAATATCTCGATCAAATCTCCACTCAGCCTTCTCTTCTCCAAGGCAAACAACCCAAACAGTCCCAGTCATTAGGAAAATTCTCGAATCCATTATTAAAAAGGTAGAAGCAAAAATTTGACAGATGGAGTATAATGTGGGAAAATGTAAGGTTGTCCATTTTGGCAGGAAGAATATAAAAGCAGAATATTATTTACATGGAGAGAGACTGCAGAATGCTGCGGTACAGAGAGATCTGGGTGACCTTGTACATGAATCACAAAAAGTTAGTATGCAGGTACAGCAAGTAATTAGGAAGGCAAATGCAATGTTGGCATTTATTGCAAGGGGGATGGAGTATAAAAGTAGGGAAGTCTTGCCACAACTGTAAGTTTCAGGTAGATGTAAACTGAATAGAGATGAGACAGAGCGTATCCAACCCATTACAGAGATACAGCACTGAAACAGGCCCTTCGGCCCACCGAGTCTGTGCCGACCATCAACCACCCATTGATACTAATCCTACACTAATTCCATATTCCTACCACATCCCCACCTGTCCCTATATTTCCCTACCACCTATCTATACTAGGGGCAATTTATAATGGCCAATTTACCTATCAACCAGCAAGTCTTTGACTTGTGGGAGGAAACCGGAGCACCCGGAGGAAACCCACACAGACACAGGGAGAACTTGCAAACTCCACACAGGCAGTACCCAGGATTGAACCCGGGTCGCTGGAGCTGTGAGGCTGCGGTGCTAACCACTGCGCCACTGTGCCGCCCCTCACCATGGGATAGACCTACAAGGTACAGACTCAAGTTCTGTGATCAAATCAGAGAGTTTATTTAGGCTTAACTGAGACACACAAAGTTAATACTTAACAACAACAATAGGTATACAGCAACACTCAGCACTAACACTTGCTTCTGAGCTTGCTGGGGCATAGACCTCTCTCCTTCTTCTCTTGCTGTGTTCTGTTGACCGTAGTCTATCTTCTCCTTCTAAGTGTGCCAACAATGTTCTGTTGACCCATGTAATGGCCAGGTGAGGAAGGGGGTCTCAGGCTCCCCTCTCGCTCTTCCTCTTATTTGACCGCAAAAGGGTTTATTCCTTTTTAAACAGTGATTTTCCTTCCCACCTCAGTGAGGGTTTTACTTTTTTCCTTTAATATGATCGTGAAAGAACCAATCAGACAGGTTTTCTTGAGTTTAAATAAGAAAGAGCTGAGTTTATTATTCATAGCACTCTAATCCCAATTTAAAAATACCAAAAAATAAGCTACACATTCACGCACACATTCACACGAGAATCACACACACACACACACACAAATAGATTACAGAGGGAAAAATAGATTTGGTGGGGTTGGATTAAGGTCCAGAATAAATCAAACTTAAATACACAGTCTGTGAAGTGGATGATCCGGTAGTCCTCGGCTGAAGCTGTATTCTTGAAGTCCTCGCTGGTCAAAGTGCACTTTGTGGTTGGCCTGCTTTGCTCAGGGTTTCCCTGAAGGCAGAATTGCAGTTGGTTCTCTTCCCCTGATCTCTGGCTGTAGCAGTCTGTAGGCTTGGAGGGTCCCCCAGTCAAAGACGGTTTTCAAACAATGTTTTCTGGGGAGAAAGAGAGGGAGAGAAAGGGAAGCCTGCAGCCTTCTCTGCTGTTCCACAGTCAGTTACTAATTGTCTCCTTGTCTATGTAACATTTCCCAGTTTCTTCTGGGATGGACAGACAGTCACATGGTTCTCTCAATCCCCTTTGTTTTGAATCAGGCCCAAAGTCTAAAACCCCAAACCTTTCTCAGGTGGGGTTGTCAGGCTTTACCTACTGGAGGGATGTCTCCATTCATGAATGTCTCGAGACGGGTTGGAATGTCTCACTAATGAGGGTGATCCGGTTAATCTACTTATTTAGCCAAAGCATTGTTCTGGCGACTTCTTGTTAGACTTTTTTGTCACCAGTTCAATCTCTTGGCAGTTCAGATGCAAATTGCAGTGGTCACCTTGGCTGCTAGTTTTTTAAAAGTTTGCTTGTTGGATTTTTCCAGAAAAATTCTAATGTAAGTTTCCAACCGAAGAAATTAATATTTCTCATTTGGCATATAGGGTCTTCCTGACTATAGTGTGCAACAATGTCCCGTAATCCCCTCTTATTTTTCTTGGGATGCTAGGATCTTACCATATTAGGTTATGAATTGTTCCAAGTACACTAATTGGTCCAGGTTGACATCATTGTTAGACCCTAATTAGTTAGTGGTTCAATCTACACACTTTACAGATGCTTTCTGTTTCTTTCTATTTTAGCAAGAGTCCTAAAGGCCACATTCTTGCTGATACTATCCATTTTTACAATTTTGCAGTTTCACATTTATCTCATCTCGCTGAGGTCTTCAATCCATCTCTCCCATTGTTCTTACACTAGGTTTAAACAGAGTATAGCCTTGAAAAACCATTTCATAATAAAGCAAACATTAGCTCAAACAGACTTCAATATATTGGTGTACATAGCATATAATTAGTCCTATTAGTTTACCTGTCCTTATTGTTCACAAATGTAAAACATGTCATGACGACTTCCCCTTTTTATTGTGTCTACGTGCAGCTTCCACACACATATATCTCAACATGACATTTTGACATATTTCAATGAATCATGCTTTGTAATCCAATCTTCACATTACATTTAGCCTTACAGAAAAAGTATTAAAAAGTTATTCATAAAAGTAAGCCATGAAAATGCTCTAAACCTTGTAAAACTGTACAGGGCATTAGTGCGACCACACCTAGAGTACTGTGTATAGTTTTGGTCTCCTTATTTAAGGAGGGATAGACTTGCATTGGATGCAATTCAGAGAAGTTTCACTAGGCTGATTCCTGGGATGATGGGATTACCTTAAGAGGAAAGGTTGAGCAGTTTGGACCTATACTCATTGGAGTTTAGAAGAATGAGAGGTGATCTTATTGAAATATAGAAGATTCTGAGGCTTGACATGGTAGATGCTGAGAGGTAAATCTAGGGGGCACAGTTTCAAAGTAAAGTGTCTCCCATTTTAGGCAGAGATGAGGGGGAATTTCTTCTCTCAGAGGGTCGTTAATCTTTGGAATTCTTTTCCCCAGGGAGCAGTGGAGGCTGGGTCATTGAATATATTCAAGGCTGAGTTAGACAGATATTTGATTAACAAGAGAGTCAAGCGTTAAGGGGAGCAGACAGGAAACTGGAGTTAAGACCACAATCCGATCAGCCATGATCTTATTGAATGACGGAGCAGGCATGAGGGGCCGAATGGCCTCCTGCTTTGCTGTATGATGATTCCATGATCAGGGATTCAGGAAATTCTCCTGTATCAGTCTTATTGCTCCACCGACTGGCTCGGTCAGTAACTGCACTTCACTGTGGAACTGGGGCTCACAATGAAAACGTTTGCAGTTGAACCAAATACATGGGGCTGGGGATGGGTTAGAATGGTAAGTTGGGGAATGGCAGTGAATTTTATTGCAGAACAATGTGAGGTAATGAGATCAGAAAAGGAAATAATCAGTGGGATTATAAAGAATGGCTGCAGGGTACAGGCACAGGAGAAAGAGCCGGGGGTTACTGGAGCTGGGCTGATTGAAACCCCACAGCACACTGCCAATGCAGTGCTCCCCTGGTTGGTCTGCCACCTTCCACCCTCCTCAAACCTGAGCTCATCCAAAACTCTTCTGTCTGTATCCCAACTCATACCAAGTCCCTTTCACCCATCACCCCTGTGCTCGCTGACCTATACTGGCTCCTGGTTAAACAACACATCAATTTTAAAATTCTCATCCTTGTTTTTACATCCCTTCAGGACCTCGCCCCTCCTTATCTCTGGAATCTCCTCCAGCTCCTACAACCCTCCAAAATATCTGCACTCCTCTAATTCTGGCCTCTAGAATATCCCCGATTTTAATCGCTCGACCATTGGCGGCCACACCTTCAGCTACCTGGGCCCCAAGCTCTGGAATTCCCTCCCTAAATCTCTTTGCTTATCCAACTCGCTTTCCTCCTATAAGACAGTCTTAAAAACCTTTGACCAAACTCCTGGTCACCTGACCTAATATCTCCTTATGTGGCTCAGTTCAAATTTTATTTCATAATTTGGCTTGGAATGTTTGGTAAGTTGTAATGAACTGGAAATGGATCCTGGGAATATTTAACCAGAGTAATCGAGCACATTTTCCAGGAGGCGATTGTGGGGTAGGTTTGGATCTGGGAATAGCACGCACCGGAACCCAAAGGCTTGAGGATGGATGGAAATTGGCCCTGAGGCCTGATCAGCAGACGAGGGGTGAGATATCGGCCCCTGCACAAGTAGCACTCTTTTACCAAGATGTCAGATCACCTTCCTCACTGGCACTGGCTGTCCCAAAGAGGCAGAGCAGGATACAGGGAGAAGTGGAGCAGGTTACTGGGGAGGGGAATGGGGTACAGGGGAAAGGGAGCGGGATACCGGGGAGGGGATCAGGGTACAGGGGAAAGGGAGTGGGTTACTGGGGAGGGGAATGGGGTACAGGGGAAAGGGAGCGGGATACCGGGGAGGGGATCAGGGTACAGGGGAAAGGGAGTGGGATACGGGGGAGGGGATCAGGGTACAGGGGAAAGGGAGCGGGTTACTGGGGAGGGGAATGGGGTACAGGGGAAAGGGAGTGGGATACAGGGGAGCGGATCAGGGTACAGGGGAAAGGGAGTGGGATACGGGGGAGGGGATCAGGGTACAGGGGAAAGGGAGTGGGATACGGGGGAGGGGATCAGGGTACAGGGGAAAGGGAGTGGGATATTGGGAAGGGGATTGGGGTACAGGGGAAAGGGAGTGGGATACAGGGCAGGGAATGGGGTACAGAGGAAAGGGAGTGGGATATGGGGGAGGGGATCAGGGTACAGGGGAAAGGGAGTGGGATACGGGGGAGGGGATCAGGGTACAGGGGAAAGGGAGTGGGATATTGGGAAGGGGATTGGGGTACAGGGGAAAGGGAGTGGGATACAGGGCAGGGAATGGGGTACAGAGGAAAGGGAGTGGGATATGGGGGAGGGGATCAGGGTACAGGGGAATGGGAGTGGGATATGGGGGAGGGGATCAGGGTACAGGGGAAAGGGAGTGGGATACAGGGCAGGGAATGGGGTACAGAGGAAAGGGAGTGGGATATGGGGGAGGGGATCAGGGTACAGGGGAAAGGGAGTGGGATACAGGGCAGGGAATGGGGTACAGAGGAAAGGGAGTGGGATATGGGGGAGGGGATCAGGGTACAGGGGAAAGGGAGTGGGATACAGGGCAGGGAATGGGGTACAGGGGAAAGGGAGTGGGATATGAGGAGGGGATCAGGGTACAGGGGAAAGGGAGTGGGATACGGGGCAGGGAATGGGGTACAGAGGAAAGGGAGTGGGATATGGGGGAGGGGATCAGGGTACAGGGGAATGGGAGTGGGATACGGGGGAGGGGATCAGGGTACAGGGGAAAGGGAGTGGGATATTGGGAAGGGGATTGGGTTACAGGGGAAAGGGAGTGGGATATGGGGGAGGGGATCAGGGTACAGGGGAAAGGGAGTGGGATACAGGGCAGGGAATGGGGTACAGAGGAAAGGGAGTGGGATATGGGGGAGGGGATCAGGGTACAGGGGAATGGGAGTGGGATATGGGGGAGGGGATCAGGGTACAGGGGAAAGGGAGTGGGATACGGGGCAGGGAATGGGGTACAGAGGAAAGGGAGTGGGATATGGGGGAGGGGATCAGGGTACAGGGGAATGGGAGTGGGATATGGGGGAGGGGATCAGGGTACAGGGGAAAGGGAGTGGGATACGGGGCAGGGAATGGGGTACAGGGGAAAGGGAGTGGGATATGAGGAGGGGATCAGGGTACAGGGGAAAGGGAGTGGGATACGGGGCAGGGAATGGGGTACAGGGGAAAGGGCGTGGGATATGGGGGAGGGGATCAGGGTACAGTGAAAAAGGGAGCAGGATATTGGGAAGGGGATTGGGGTACAGGGGAAAGGGAGTGGGATATGGGGGAGGGGATCAGGGTACAGGGGAAAGGGAGTGGGATATGGGATATGGGGGAGGGGATCAGGGTACAGTGAGAAAGGGAGCAGGATATTGGGAAGGGGATTAGGGTACGGGGAAAGGGAGTGGGATATGGGGGAGGGGATTGGGGTACATGGGAAAAGGAGGCAGGATACGGGGGGAACTGGAAGGGATACAGGGTGGGTTACGGAGAGGGGAGAGTTACAGGGGCAGGAGAATGGGAAGGGGAGGGAATTGGAGCAGGGGAAGAGGAAAGGAGAGTGGTGTAATTGGTGGGTGCAGAGGGGCCCATTAACAGATGAGAGCCCACTAATTAACATAATTACAGTGATCAACGCATGTATGAAGCATCTACCTTGGACATAGATTTAACAATGGCCTCACAGATTAGACACAGATCATCCCACCAATAAATTGGGCAGTACCACATCTGTTTAAAACACAAAAACCTTTTAATTTGGGAATGGGTGATTGAGGGATTGGGCCATAGATTAGAACACAAACTTGCCTTGAATCCTGCCCACATTGAGCATTGTGTTCGCCAGGGCTGAGTCGGCATTACAAGACCGTTTGTATCAGAAGGGAAAGGGTACAGGGAAAGAGGGAAAGGGAGCTGGATATGGGGGAGGAAATGGGGTACAGGGGAAAGGGAGCTGGATACGGGGAGGGAATGGGGTACAGGGGAAAGGGAGTGGGATACGGGGGAGGGAATGGGGTACAGGGAAAAGGGAGCAGGATACGGGAGAGGGAATGGGGTACAGGGGAAAGGGAGCTGGATACGGGGAGGGAATGGGGTACAGGGGAAAGGGAGTGGGATACGGGGGAGGGAATGGGGTACAGGGAAAGTCAGCGGGATACGGGGGAGGGAATGGGGTACAGGGGAAAGGGAGCAGGATACGGGAGAGGGAATGGGGTACAGGGGAAAGGGAGCTGGATACGGGAGAGGGAATGGGATACAGGGGAAAGGGAGCAGGATACGGGAGAGGGAATGGGGTACAGGGGAAAGGGAGCTGGATACGGGAGAGGGAATGGGATACAGGGGAAAGGGAGCTGGATACGGGGGAGGGAATGGGGTACAGGGGAAAGGGAGCGGGATACGGGAGAGGGAATGGGATACAGGGGAAAGGGAGCAGGATACGGGAGAGGGAATGGGGTACAGGGAAAGGGAGCTGGATACGGGAGAGGGAATGGGGTACAGGGAAAGGGAGCGGGATACGGGGGATGGAATGGGGTACAGGGAAAGGGAGCGGGATACGGGGGATGGAATGGGGTACAGGGGAAAGGGAGCGGGATACGGGGAGGGAATGGGGTACAGGGGAAAGGGAGTGGGATACGGGAGAGGGAATGGGGTACAGGGGAAAGAGAGCTGGATACGGGGGAGGGAATGGGGTACAGGGAAAGGGAGCTGGATACGGGGGAGGGAATGGGGTACAGGGGAAAGAGAGCTGGATACGGGGGAGGGAATGGGGTACAGGGAAAGGGAACAGGATACGGGAGAGGGAATGGGGTAGAGGGAAAGGGAGCGGGATACGGGAGAGGGAATGGGGTACAGGGAAAGGGAGCTGGATACGGGGGAGGGAATGGGGTACAGGGAAAGGGAGCTGGATACGGGGGAGGGAATGGGGTACAGGGAAAGGGAGCGGGATACGGGAGAGGGAATGGGGTACAGGGAAAGGGAGCGGGATACGGGAGAGGGAATGGGGTACAGGGAAAGGGAGCTGGATACGGGGGAGGGAATGGGGTACAGGGAAAGGGAGCTGGATACGGGGGAGGGAATGGGGTACAGGGGAAAGGGAGCGGGTTACGGGGGAGGGAATGGGGTACAGGGAAAGGGAGCGGGATACGGGGGAGGGAATGGGGTAAAGGGAAAGGGAGCGGGATACGGGGGAGGGAATGGGGTACAGGGAAAGGGAGCGGGATACGGGAGAGGGAATGGGGTACAGGGAAAGGGAGTTGGATACGGGGGAGGGAATGGGGTACGGAGAAAGGGAGCGGGATACGGGGGAGGGAATGGGGTACAGGGGAAAGGGAGCGGGATACGGGGGAGGGAATGGGGTACAGGGAAAGGGAACGGGATACGGTGGAGAGAATGGGGTACAGGGAAAGGGAGTTGGATACGGGGGAGGGAATGGGGTACGGAGAAAGGGAGCGGGATATGGGGGAGGGAATGGGGTACAGGGGAAAGGGAGCGGGACACAGGAGTGGGAATGGGGTACAGGGAAAGGGAACGGGATACGGTGGAGAGAATGGGGTACAGGGGAAAGGGAGCGGGATACGGGGGAGGCAATTGGGTACAGGGGAAAGGGAGCGGGATACGGGGGAGGGAATGGGGTACAGGGGAAAGGGAGCGGGATACGGGGGAGGGAATGGGGTACAGGGGAAAGGGAATGGGATACGGGGGAGGGAATGGGGTACAGGGGAAAGTGAGCGGGATACGGGGGAGGCAATGGGGTATAGGGGAAAGGGAGCGGGATACGGGAGAGGGGAATGGGGTACAGGGGAAAAGGAGCGGGATACGGGGGAGGGAATGGGGTACAGGGGAAAGGG
This sequence comes from Heterodontus francisci, assembly GCF_036365525.1. Taxonomy (NCBI): domain Eukaryota; kingdom Metazoa; phylum Chordata; class Chondrichthyes; order Heterodontiformes; family Heterodontidae; genus Heterodontus; species Heterodontus francisci. Next base: position 118,103,970 of record NC_090380.1, on the reverse strand, counting down.
AGCGGGATACGGGAGAGGAGAATGGGGTACAGGGGGAAAGGGAGCGGTTCAAGTTCCAACTCCAGGGACTGGAGAACTATATCCAGGTTAACACTCCAGTGCTGTACTAAGGGAGTGCTGCACTGTCAGAGGTGCTGTCTTTGAATGAGAGGCGAAACTGAAGATCCATCAGTTCTCTCAGGTGAACATAAATGATTGGAGATAGTGTAAGAGTGTCCTCACCAATGCCCTCACCAATATTCATCCCTCAACCAACATCAGGAAAAAGTAAAATATATACTCGATCAATTAGCTCATTGCTGTTTGTGCAAACTTGCTCTGTGAAAATTGTCAGCCTTGTTTCTGACATTACAACAGTGACTACAATTCCATAAAGTTCTTCATTTGCTGGGAAGCAGTTTGGAACATTTTGAGATCAGGAAAAATACTCGGGAAATTAATGATCTTTCCTCCTCACTGAAACTCAATCTCTCCTAATACTGTTATGACTGAGGTGGGAGGAGTGCATTGTTTATTCTAGTTCCGCTTATCCACAGGTCACAACTTAAAATTTTTTCCCAATTGCCGATACGGTCGATCATAGACTCTATTTTTTGTCCTAGAGTAAAACACACCAACCAGGTTTCCTTCATAAACAACAAAATTATCAGTTTATTGTAAAACAGGTCTTAACCAGTAATGAAACCATAAACACACAGATTGAAATATTAAAGTTCCCCTTTTACCTTAGCCCCTCACACACACACACACATAACACCGGTTAACAGGAAAAATAAAGGAATTTTTGTTTTCAGAACTCTATTACAGACAAAAAAACACGTGCTGAATACTTGCTCATTCTTGAAGAAACAGCAGATGAGATATGTTGTGTTCCAAAACTGACTTTTGAGTACACGTAGAAGGGTCACTGGGATCCTTTGGAACAGTTCTTTTCAGGCCGCGTTGAGATTTAATTTAGCAGGCTTTTCTTTAAAGACAGGAGATGAGATAAATTGACACAATAGACTTCTCGGGGTCTTTTAGAAAGGTGCTGGAAAGCTGAGCTGGGTTGTGCTCTTCTCTCCTTACTTGGGAATTCTTTTCTCACCTTGGAAGTTCTCTCCCTTTTTATACAGTTCAACCCCAACTCAAAACAATTCAAAAGCGAAACTGACAACAGGAGGTCAACCTTTGACCGCCATCAATTTTGACCTGTCACTTCTTTGTAAACAAATTCTCCAGGTGTACAAATTTCTCTGCTGTATATTGAGCTGGAAGTCAGATGGTTTCCCAGAAAGTCTTGTATTCCTCACAAGACCTCTCAGTACCCCTTTTACGAAACATTTCTAGGGACTGTTTTTATGAGTCAAGTGGTCTTTACATGACCCTCTTTGAAATCTCTAAAGTTTAATATTTCTTCAATCTTTCAAAAATGAATCCTCAAAATCTATATATTTAACAAAATACAGAGGCTCTTTCACAACAAGGCCCTAAGTGATGTAGAATTGCAAGAGGTAAAAACATAAGAAAATAAAAAGTCAGTGAGAGGGCCGCACAATCAAGAGGTCAGTCACACAGTGACAGGGCAGCACTATTGAGGGGTCAGTCACACAGTGACAGGGCCGCACTATCGAGGGGTCAGTCAGTGACACAGTGACAGGGCAGCACTATTGAGGGGTCAGTCACACAGTGACAGGGCCGCACTATCGAGGGGTCAGTCAGTCACACAGTGACAGGGCCGCACTATCGAGGGGTCAGTCAGTCACACAGTGACAGGGCCGCACAATCGAGAGTTCAGTCAGTCACACAGTGACAGGGCCGCACGATCGAGGGGTCAGACACACAGTGACAGGGCCGCACTATCGAGGGGTCAGTCACACAGTGACAGGGCCGCACTATCGAGGGGTCAGTGACACAGTGACAGGGCCGCACTATCGAGGGGTCAGTCACACAGTGACAGGGCCGCACTATCGAGGGGTCAGTCAGTCACACAGTGACAGGGCCGCACTATCGAGGGGTCAGTCAGTCACACAGTGACAGGGCAGCACTATCGTGGGGTCAGTCACACAGTGACAGGGCCGCACTATCGAGGGGTCAGTCAGTCACACAGTGACAGGGCTGCACTATCGAGGGGTCAGTCACACAGTGACAGGGCTGCACTATTGAGGGGTCAGTCACACAGTGACAGGGCAGCACTATCGAGGGGTCAGTCAATCACACAGTGACAGGGCCGCACTATCGAGGGGTCAGTCACACAGTGACAGGGCAGCACTATCGAGGGGTCAGTCACACAGTGACAGGGACGCTCTATCGAGGGGTTAGTCAGTCACACAGTGACAGGGCCGCACTTTCGAGGGTCAGTCAGTGACACAGTGACAGGGCCGCACTATCGAGGGGTCAGTCAGTCACACAGTGACAGGGCCGCACTATCGAGGGGTCAGTCACACAGTGACAGGGCCGCACTAGCGAGGCGTCAGTCACACAGTGACAGGGCCGCACTATCGAGGGGTTAGTCAGTCACACAGTGACAGGGCCGCACTTTCGAGGGGTCAGTCAGTCACACAGTGACATGGCCGCACTTTCGAGAGGTCAGTCAGTCACACAGTGACAGGGCTGCACTATCGAGGGGTCAGTGACACAGTGACAGGGCCGCACTATCGAGGGGTCAGTCAGTCACACAGTGACAGGGCCGCACTATCGAGGGGTCAGTCAGTCACACAGTTATAGGGCCGCACTATCGAGAGGACAGTCAGTCACACAGTGACAGGGCCGCACAATCGATAGTTCAGTCAGTCTCACAGTGACAGGGCCGCACTATCGAGGGGTCAGTCACACAGTTACAGGGCCGCACTATTTAGAGGTCAGTCAGTCACACAGTTACAGGGCCGCACTATTTAGAGGTCAGTCAGTCACACAGTGACAGGGCCGCACTATCGAGGGGTCAGTCAGTCACACTGTGATAGGGCTGCACTATGGTGGGGTCAGTGACACAGTGACAGGGCCGCACTATCGAGGGGTCAGTCAGTCACACAGTGACAGGGCCGCACTATCGAGGAGTCAGTCAGTCACACAGTGACAGGGCCGCACTATCGAGGAGTCAGTCAGTCACACCGTGACAGGGCCGCACTATCGAGGGGTCAGTCAGTCACACAGTGACAGGGCAGCACTATTGAGGGGTCAGTCACACAGTGACAGGGCCGCACTATCGAGGGGTCAGTCAGTGACACAGTGACAGGGCAGCACTATTGAGGGGTCAGTCACACAGTGACAGGGCCGCACTATCGAGGGGTCAGTCAGTCACACAGTGACAGGGCCGCACTATCGAGGGGTCAGTCAGTCACACTGTGACAGGGCCGCACAATCGAGAGTTCAGTCAGTCACACAGTGACAGGGCAGCACTATCGAGGGGTCAGTCACACAGTGACTGGGCCGCAATATCGAGGGGTCAGTCAGTCACACTGTGACAGGGCCGCACTATCGAGGGGTCTGTCACACAGTGACTGGGCCGCAATATCGAGGGGTCAGTCAGTCACACTGTGACAGGGCCGCACTATCGAGGGGTCAGTGACACAGTGACAGGGCTGTACTATCGAGGGGTCAGTCACACAGTGACAGGGCCGCACTAGCGAGGGGTCAGACACACAGTGACAGGGCCGCACTATCGAGGGGTCAGTCACACAGTGACAGGGCCGCACTATCGAGGGGTCAGTCAGTCACACAGTGACAGGGCCGCACTATCGAGGGGTCAGTCAGTCACACAGTGACAGGGCAGCACTATCGAGGGGTCAGTCACACAGTGACAGGGCCGCACTATCGAGGGGTCAGTCAGTCACACAGTGACAGGGCTGCACTATCGAGGGGTCAGTCAGTCACACAGTGACAGGGCAGCACTATCGTGGGGTCAGTCACACAGTGACAGGGCCGCACTATCGAGGGGTCAGTCAGTCACACAGTGACAGGGCTGCACTATCAAGGGGTCAGTCACACAGTGACAGGGCTGCACTATTGAGGGGTCAGTCACACAGTGACAGGGCAGCACTATCGAGGGGTCAGTCAATCACACAGTGACAGGGCCGCACTATCGAGGGGTCAGTCACACAGTGACAGGGCCGCACTATCGAGGGGTCAGTCAGTGACACAGTGACAGGGCAGCACTATTGAGGGGTCAGTCACACAGTGACAGGGCCGCACTATCGAGGGGTCAGTCAGTCACACAGTGACAGGGCCGCACTATCGAGGGGTCAGTCAGTCACACAGTGACAGGGCCGCACAATCGAGAGTTCAGTCAGTCACACAGTGACAGGGCCGCACTATCGAGGGGTCAGACACACAGTGACAGGGCCGCACTATCGAGGGGTCAGTCACACAGTGACAGGGCCGCACTATCGAGGGGTCAGTGACACAGTGACAGGGCCGCACTATCGAGGGGTCAGTCACACAGTGACAGGGCCGCACTATCGAGGGGTCAGTCAGTCACACAGTGACAGGGCTGCACTATCGAGGGGTCAGTCAGTCACACAGTGACAGGGCAGCACTCTCGTGGGGTCAGTCACACAGTGACAGGGCCGCACTATCGAGGGGTCAGTCAGTCACACAGTGACAGGGCTGCACTATCAAGGGGTCAGTCACACAGTGACAGGGCTGCACTATTGAGGGGTCAGTCACACAGTGACAGGGCAGCACTATCGAGGGGTCAGTCAATCACACAGTGACAGGGCCGCACTATCGAGGGGTCAGTCACACAGTGACAGGGCAGCACTATCGAGGGGTCAGTCACACAGTGACAGGGCCGCTCTATCGAGGGGTTAGTCAGTCACACAGTGACAGGGCCGCACTTTCGAGGGTCAGTCAGTGACACAGTGACAGGGCCGCACTATCGAGGGGTCAGTCAGTCACACAGTGACAGGGCCGCACTATCGAGGGGTCAGTCACACAGTGACAGGGCCGCACTAGCGAGGCGTCAGTCACACAGTGGCAGGGCCGCACTATCGAGGGGTTAGTCAGTCACACAGTGACAGGGCCGCACTTTCGAGGGGTCAGTCAGTCACACAGTGACAGGGCCGCACTTTCGAGGGTCAGTCAGTCACACAGTGACATGGCCGCACTTTCGAGAGGTCAGTCAGTCACACAGTGACAGGGCTGCACTATCGAGGGGTCAGTGACACAGTGACAGGGCCGCACTATCGAGGGGTCAGTCAGTCACACAGTGACAGGGCCGCACTATCGAGGGGTCAGTCAGTCACACAGTTATAGGGCCGCACTATCGAGAGGACAGTCAGTCACACAGTGACAGGGCCGCACAATCGATAGTTCAGTCAGTCTCACAGTGACAGGGCCGCACTATCGAGGGGTCAGTCACACAGTTACAGGGCCGCACTATTTAGAGGTCAGTCAGTCACACAGTGACAGGGCCGCACTATCGAGGGGTCAGTCAGTCACACTGTGATAGGGCTGCACTATGGTGGGGTCAGTGACACAGTGACAGGGCCGCACTAATGAGGAGTCAGTCAGTCACACAGTGACAGGGCCGCACTATCGAGGAGTCAGTCAGTCACACCGTGACAGGGCAGCACTATCGAGGGGTCAGTCAGTCACACAGTGACAGGGCAGCACTATTGAGGGGTCAGTCACACAGTGACAGGGCCGCACTATGGAGGGGTCAGTCAGTGACACAGTGACAGGGCAGCACTATTGAGGGGTCAGTCACACAGTGACAGGGTCGCACTATCGAGGGGTCAGTCAGTCACACAGTGACAGTGCCGCACAATCGAGAGTTCAGTCACACAGTGACTGGGCCGCAATATCGAGGGGTCAGTCAGTCACACTGTGACAGGGCCGCACTATCGAGGGGTCTGTCACACAGTGACTGGGCCGCAATATCGAGGGGTCAGTCAGTCACACTGTGACAGGGCCGCACTATCGAGGGGTCAGTGACACAGTGACAGGGCTGTACTATCGAGGGGTCAGTCACACAGTGACAGGGCCGCACTAGCGAGGGGTCAGACACACAGTGACAGGGCCGCACTATCGAGGGGTCAGTCACACAGTGACAGGGCCGCACTATCGAGGGGTCAGTGACACAGTGACAGGGCCGCACTATCGAGGGGTCAGTCACACAGTGACAGGGCCGCACTATCGAGGGGTCAGTCAGTCACACAGTGACAGGGCTGCACTATCGAGGGGTCAGTCAGTCACACAGTGACAGGGCAGCACTATCGTGGGGTCAGTCACACAGTGACAGGGCCGCTCTATCGAGGGGTCAGTCAGTCACACAGTGACAGGGCTGCACTATCAAGGGGTCAGTCACACAGTGACAGGGCTGCACTATTGAGGGGTCAGTCGCACAGTGACAGGGCAGCTCTATCGAGGGGTCAGTCAAACACACAGTGACAGGGCCGTACTATCGAGGGGTCAGTCACACAGTGACAGGGCAGCACTATCGAGGGGTCAGTCACACAGTGACAGGGCCGCTCTATCGAGTGGTTAGTCAGTCACACAGTGACAGGGCCGTACTTTCGAGGGGTCAGTCAGTCAAACAGTGACAGGGCCGCACTTTCGAGGGGTCAGTCAATCACACAGTGACAGTGCCGTACTTTCGAGGGTCAGTCAGTCACACAGTGACAGGGCCACACTATCGAGGGGTCAGTCAGTCACACAGTGACAGGGCCGCACTATCGAGGGTTCAGTCAGTCACACAGTGACAGGGCCGCACTATCGAGGGGTCGGTCACACAGTGACAGGGCCGCACTATCGAGGGGTCGGTCAGTCACACAGTGACAGGGCCGCACTATCGAGGGGTCAGTGACACAGTGACAGGGCCGCACTATCGAGGAGTCAGACAGTCACACAGTGACAGGGCCGCACTATCGAGGAGTCAGTCAGTCACACAGTGACAGGGCTGCACTACCGAGGAGTCAGTCAGTCACACTGTGACAGGGCCGCACTATCGAGGAGTCATTCAGTCACACAGTGACAGGGCCGCACTATCGAGGAGTCAGTCAGTCACACTGTGACAGAGCCGCACTATCGAGCGGTCAGTCAGTCACACGGTGACAGGGCCGCACTATCGAGGGGTCAGTCAGTCACACAGTGACAGGGCCGCACTATTGAGGGGTCGGTCACACAGTGACAGGGCCGTGCTATCGAGGGGTCAGTCAGTCACACAGTGACAGGGCCGCACTATTGAGGGGTCGGTCACACAGTGACAGGGCCGTGCTATCGAGGGGTCAGTCAGTCACACAGTGACAGGGCTGTACTATCGAAGGGTCAGTCACACAGTGACAGGGCCGCACTATCTAGGGGTCAGTCAGTCTCACTGTGACAGGGCTGCACTATCGAGGGGTCAGTGACACAGTGACAGGGCCGCACTATCGAGGGGTCAGTCAGTCACACTGTGACAGGGCTGTACTATCGAGGGGTCAGTGACACAGTGACAGGGCCGCACTATCGAGGGGTCAGTCACACAGTGACAGGGCCGCACTATCGAGGGGTCGGTCACACAGTGACAGGGCCGCACTATCGAGTGATCAGTCAGTCACACTGTGATAGGGCTGCACTATCGAGGAGTCAGTCAGTCACACAGTGACAGGGCCGCACTTTCGAGGGGTCAGTCAGTCACACAGTGACAGGGCTGCACTATCGAGGGGTCAGTCAGTCACACAGTGACAGGGCCGCACTATCGAGGAGACAGTCAGTCACACAGTGACAGGGCCGCACTATCGAGGAGTCAGTCAGTCACACAGTGACAGGGCCGCACTTTCGAGGGGTCAGTCAGTCACACAGTGACAGGGCTGCACTATCGAGGGGTCAGTCAGTCACACAGTGACAGGGCCGCACTATCGAGGGGTCAGTCACACAGTGACAGGGCCGCACTATCGAGGGGTCAGTCACACAGTTAAAGGGCCGTACTATTGAGAGGTCAGTCAGTCACACAGTGACAGGGCCGCACTATCGAGGGGTCAGTCAGTCACACAGTTACAGGGCCGCACTATTGAGAGGTCAGTCAGTCACATAGTGACAGGGCCGCACTATCGAGGGGTATGTAAGTCACACAGTTACAGGGCCGCACTATCGAGGGGTCAGTCAGTCACACAGTGACAGGGCCGCACTATCGAGGGGTCAGTCAGTCACATAGTGACAGGGCCGCACAATCGAGGGGTCAGTCACACAGTGACAGGGCCGCACTATCGAGGGGTCAGTCACACAGTGACAGGGCCGCACTATCGAGGGGTTAGTCAGTCAAACAGTGACAGGGCCGCACTTTCGAGGGGTCAGTCAGTCACACAGTGACAGGGCCGTACTTTCGAGGGTCAGTCAGTCACACAGTGACAGGGCCGCACTGTTGAGAGGTCAGTCAGTCCCACAGTGACAGGGCCGCACTATCGAGGGGTCAGTCAGTCACACAGTGACAGGGCCGCACTATCGAGGGTTCAGTCAGTCACACAGTGACAGGGCCGCACTATCGAGCGGTCAGTCAGTCACACGGTGACAGGGCCGCACTATCGAGGGGTCAGTCAGTCACACAGTGACAGGGCCGCACTATCGAGGGGTCCGTCACACAGTGACAGGGCCGCACTATCGAGATGTCAGTCAGTCACATGGTGACAGGGCCGCACTATCGAGATGTCAGTCAGTCACACAGTGACTGGGCCGCACTATCGAGATGTCAGTCAGTCACATGGTGACAGGGCCGCACTATCGAGGTGTCAGTCAGTCAATCACACAGTGACAGGGCTGCACTATCGAGGGGTCAGTCAATCACACAGTGACAGGGCCGCACTATCGAGATGTCAGTCAGTCACACAGTGACAGGGCCGCACTATCGAGGAGTCAGTCAGTCACACAGTGACAGGGCCGCACTACCGAGGAGTCAGTCAGTCACACTGTGACAGGGCCGCACTATCGAGGAGTCAGTCAGTCACACTGTGACAGAGCCGCACTATCGAGCGGTCAGTCAGTCACACGGTGACAGGGCCGCACTATCGAGGGGTCAGTCAGTCACACAGTGACAGGGCCGCACTATTGAGGGGTCGGTCACACAGTGACAGGGCCGTGCTATCGAGGGGTCAGTCAGTCACACAGTGACAGGGCCGCACTATTGAGGGGTCGGTCACACAGTGATAGGGCTGTACTATCTAGGGGTCAGTCAGTCTCACTGTGACAGGGCTGTACTATCGAGGGGTCAGTGACACAGTGACAGGGCCGCACTATCGAGGGGTCAGTCAGTCACACAGTGACAGGGCCGCACTATTGAGGGGTCGGTCACACAGTGACAGGGCCGTGCTATCGAGGGGTCAGTCAGTGACACTGTGACAGGGCTGTACTATCGAGGGGTCAGTCACACAGTGACAGGGCCGCACTATCTAGGGGTCAGTCAGTCTCACTGTGACAGGGCTGTACTATCGAGGGGTCAGTGACACAGTGACAGGGCCGCACTATCGAGGGGTCAGTCAGTCACACTGTGACAGGGCCGCACTATCGAGGGGTCAGTCACACAGTGACAGGGCCGCACTATCGAGGGGTCAGTCAGTCACACTGTGACAGGGCTGTACTATCGAGGGGTCAGTGACACAGTGACAGGGCCGCACTATCGAGGGGTCAGTCACACAGTGACAGGGCCGCACTATCGAGGGGTCGGTCACACAGTGACAGGGCCGCACTATCGAGTGATCAGTCAGTCACACTGTGATAGGGCTGCACTATCGAGGAGTCAGTCAGTCACACAGTGACAGGGCCGCACTTTCGAGGGGTCAGTCAGTCACACAGTGACAGGGCTGCACTATCGAGGGGTCAGTCAGTCACACAGTGACAGGGCCGCACTATCGAGGAGCCAGTCAGTCACACAGTGACAGGGCCGCACTATCGAGGAGTCAGTCAGTCACACAGTGACAGGGCCGCACTTTCGAGGGGTCAGTCAGTCACACAGTGACAGGGCTGCACTATCGAGGGGTCAGTCAGTCACACAGTGACAGGGCCGCACTATCGAGGGGTCAGTCACACAGTGACAGAGCCGCACTATCGAGGGGTCAGTCAGTCACACAGTTACAGGGCCGCACTATTGAGAGGTCAGTCAGTCACATAGTGACAGGGCCGCACTATCGAGGGGTCAGTCAGTCACACAGTTAAAGGGCCGTACTATTGAGAGGTCAGTCAGTCACACAGTGACAGGGCCGCACTATCGAGGGGTCAGTCAGTCACACAGTTACAGGGCCGCACTATTGAGAGGTCAGTCAGTCACATAGTGACAGGGCCGCACTATCGAGGGGTATGTAAGTCACACAGTTACAGGGCCGCACTATCGAGGGGTCAGTCAGTCACACAGTGACAGGGCCGCACTATCGAGGGGTCAGTCAGTCACATAGTGACAGGGCCGCACTATCGAGGGGTCAGTCACACAGTGACAGGGCCGCACTATCGAGGGGTTAGTCAGTCAAACAGTGACAGGGCCGCACTTTCGAGGGGTCAGTCAGTCACACAGTGACAGGGCCGTACTTTCGAGGGACAGTCAGTCACACAGTGACAGGGCCGCACTATTGAGAGGTCAGTCAGTCCCACAGTGACAGGGCCGCACTATCGAGGGGTCAGTCAGTCACACAGTGACAGGGCCGCACTATCGAGGGGTCAGTCAGTCACACAGTGACAGGGCTGCACTATCGAGGGGTCAGTCAATCACACAGTGACAGGGCCGCACTATCGAGGGGTCAGTCAATCACACAGTGACAGGGCCGCACTATCGAGATGTCAGTCAGTCACACAGTGACAGGGCTGCACTATCGAGGGGTCAGTCACACAGTGACAGGGCCGCACTATCGAGGGGTCAGTCAGTCACACAGTGACGGTGCCGCACTATCGAGGGGTCAGTCAATCACACAGTGACAGGGCCGCACTATCGAGGGGTCAGTCACACAGTGACAGGGCCGCACTATCGAGGGGTCAGTCAGTCACACAGTGACAGTGCCGCACAATCGAGGGGTCAGTCAATCACACAGTGACAGGGCCGCACTATCGAGGGGTCAGTCACACAGTGACAGGGCCGCACTATCGTGGGGTCAGTCACATAGTGACAGGGCCGCACTATCGAGGGGTCAGTCAATCACACAGTGACAGGGCCGCACTATTGAGGGGTCAGTCAAACAGTGACAGGGCCGCACTGTCGAAGGGTCAGTCAATCACACAGTGACAGGGCCGCACTATCGAGGGGTCAGTCAGTCACACAGTGACAGGGCTGCACTATCGAGGGGTCAGTCAGTCACACAGTGACAGGGCTGCACTATCGAGGGGTCAGTCAGTCACACAGTGACAGGGCCGCACTATTGAGGGGTCAGTCAGTCACACAGTGACAGGGCCGCACTATCGAGTGGTCAGTTACACAGTGACAGGGCTGCACTATCGAGGGGTCAGTCAGTCACACAGTGACAGGGCCGCACTATCGAGGGGTCAGTCAGTCACACAGTGACAGGGCTGCACTATCGAGGGGTCAGTAAGTCACACAGTGACAGGACCACACTATCGAGGGGTCAGTCAGTCACACAGTGACAGGGCCGCACAATCGAGAGTTCAGTCAGTCTCACAGTGACAGGGCCGCACTATCGAGGGGTCAGTCACACAGTTACAGGGCCGCACTATTGAGAGGTCATTCAGTCACACAGTGACAGGGCTGCACTATCGAGGGGTCAGTCAGTCACACTGTGACAGGGCTGTACTATCGAGGGGTCAGTGACACAGTGACAGGGCCGCACTATCGAGGGGTCAGTCAGTCACACAGTGACAGGGCCGCACTATCGAGGAGACAGTCAGTCACACAGTGACAGGGCCGCACTATCGAGGAGTCAGTCAGTCACACAGTGACAGGGCCGCACTTTCGAGGGGTCAGTCAGTCACACAGTGACAGGGCTGCACTATCGAGGGGTCAGTCAGTCACACAGTGACAGGGCCGCACTATCGAGGGGTCAGTCACACAGTGACAGAGCCGCACTATCGAGGGGTCAGTCAGTCACACAGTTACAGGGCCGCACTATTGAGAGGTCAGTCAGTCACATAGTGACAGGGCCGCACTATCGAGGGGTCAGTCAGTCACACAGTTAAAGGGCCGTACTATTGAGAGGTCAGTCAGTCACACAGTGACAGGGCCGCACTATCGAGGGGTCAGTCAGTCACACAGTTACAGGGCCGCACTATTGAGAGGTCAGTCAGTCACATAGTGACAGGGCCGCACTATCGAGGGGTATGTAAGTCACACAGTTACAGGGCCGCACTATCGAGGGGTCAGTCAGTCACACAGTGACAGGGCCGCACTATCGAGGGGTCAGTCAGTCACATAGTGACAGGGCCGCACTATCGAGGGGTCAGTCACACAGTGACAGGGCCGCACTATCGAGGGGTTAGTCAGTCAAACAGTGACAGGGCCGCACTTTCGAGGGGTCAGTCAGTCACACAGTGACAGGGCCGTACTTTCGAGGGACAGTCAGTCACACAGTGACAGGGCCGCACTATTGAGAGGTCAGTCAGTCCCACAGTGACAGGGCCGCACTATCGAGGGGTCAGTCAGTCACACAGTGACAGGGCCGCACTATCGAGGGTTCAGTCAGTCACACAGTGACAGGGCCGCACTATCGAGCGGTCAGTCAGTCACACGGTGACAGGGCCGCACTATCGAGGGGTCAGTCAGTCACACAGTGACAGGGCCGCACTATCGAGGGGTCCGTCACACAGTGACAGGGCCGCACTATCGAGATGTCAGTCAGTCACATGGTGACAGGGCCGCACTATCGAGATGTCAGTCAGTCACACAGTGACTGGGCCGCACTATCGAGATGTCAGTCAGTCACATGGTGACAGGGCCGCACTATCGAGATGTCAGTCAGTCACATGGTGACAGGGCCGCACTATCGAGGTGTCAGTCAGTCAATCACACAGTGACAGGGCCGCACTATCGAGGGGTCAGTCAATCACACAGTGACAGGGCTGCACTATCGAGGGGTCAGTCAGTCAATCACACAGTGACAGGGCTGCACTATCGAGGGGTCAGTCAATCACACAGTGACAGGGCCGCACTATCAAGGGGTCAGTCAATCACACAGTGACGGTGCCTCACTATCGAGGGGTCAGTCAGTCACACAGTGACAGGGCCGCACTATCGAGGGGTCAGTCAGTCACACAGTGACAGGGCTGCACTATCGAGGGGTCAGTCAATCACACAGTGACAGGGCCGCACTATCGAGGGGTCAGTCAATCACACAGTGACAGGGCCGCACTATCGAGATGTCAGTCAGTCACACAGTGACAGGGCTGCACTATCGAGGGGTCAGTCACACAGTGACAGGGCCGCACTATCGAGGGGTCAGTCAGTCACACAGTGACGGTGCCGCACTATCGAGGGGTCAGTCAATCACACAGTGACAGGGCCGCACTATCGAGGGGTCAGTCACACAGTGACAGGGCCGCACTATCGAGGGGTCAGTCAGTCACACAGTGACAGTGCCGCACAATCGAGGGGTCAGTCAATCACACAGTGACAGGGCCGCACTATCGAGGGGTCAGTCACACAGTGACAGGGCCGCACTATCGTGGGGTCAGTCACATAGTGACAGGGCCGCACTATCGAGGGGTCAGTCAATCACACAGTGACAGGGCCGCACTATTGAGGGGTCAGTCAAACAGTGACAGGGCCGCACTGTCGAAGGGTCAGTCAATCACACAGTGACAGGGCCGCACTATCGAGGGGTCAGTCAGTCACACAGTGACAGGGCTGCACTATCGAGGGGTCAGTCAGTCACACAGTGACAGGGCTGCACTATCGAGGGGTCAGTCAGTCACACAGTGACAGGGCCGCACTATTGAGGGGTCAGTCAGTCACACAGTGACAGGGCCGCACTATCGAGTGGTCAGTTACACAGTGACAGGGCTGCACTATCGAGGGGTCAGTCAGTCACACAGTGACAGGGCCGCACTATCGAGGGGTCAGTCAGTCACACAGTGACAGGGCTGCACTATCGAGGGGTCAGTAAGTCACACAGTGACAGGACCACACTATCGAGGGGTCAGTCAGTCACACAGTGACAGGGCCGCACAATCGAGAGTTCAGTCAGTCTCACAGTGACAGGGCCGCACTATCGAGGGGTCAGTCACACAGTTACAGGGCCGCACTATTGAGAGGTCATTCAGTCACACAGTGACAGGGCTGCACTATCGAGGGGTCAGTCAGTCACACAGTGACAGGGCCGCACTATCGAGGGGTCAGTCAGTCACACAGTGACAGGGCCGCACTATCGAGGGGTCAGTCAGTCACACAGTGACAGGGCCGCACTATCGAGGGGTCAGTCACACAGTGACAGGGCCGCACTATCGAGGGGTCAGTCAGTCACACTGTGACAGGGCTGTACTATCGAGGGGTCAGTGACACAGTGACAGGGCCGCACTATCGAGGGGTCAGTCACACAGTGACTGGGCCGCACTATCGAGGGGTCGGTCACACAGTGAGAGGGCCGCACTATCGAGGAGTCAGTCAGTCACACAGTGACAGGGCCGCACTTTCGAGGGGTCAGTCAGTCACACAGTGACAGGGCTGCACTATCGAGGCGTCAGTCAGTCACACAGTGACAGGGCCGCACTATCGAGGGGTCGGTCACACAGTGACAGGCCGCACTATCGAGGGGTCGGTCACACAGTGACAGGGCCGCACTTTCGAGGGGTCAGTCAGTCACACAGTGACAGGGCCGCACTTTCGAGGGGTCAGTCAGTCACACAGTGACAGGGCCGCACTATCGAGGGGTCAGTCACACAGTTAAAGGGCCGTACTATTGAGAGGTCAGTCAGTCACACAGTGACAGGGCCGCACTATCGAGGGGTCAGTCAGTCACACAGTTATAGGGCCGCACTATTGAGACGTCAGTCAGTCACATAGTGACAGGGCCGCACTATCGAGGGGTATGTAAGTCACACAGTTACAGGGCCGCACTATCGAGGGGCAGTCAGTCACACAGTGACAGGGCCGCACTATCGAGGGGTCAGTCAGTCACATCGTGACAGGGCCGCACAATCGAGGGGTCAGTCACACAGTGACAGGGCCGCACTATCGAGGGGTCAGTCAGTCACACAGTGACAGGGCCGCACTATCGAGGGGTTAGTCAGTCAAACAGCGACAGGGCCGTACTTTCGGGGGTCAGTCAGTCACACCGTGACAGGGCCGCACTACTGAGAGGTCAGTCAGTCCCACAGTGACAGGGCCGCACTATCGAGGGGTCAGTCAGTCACACAGTGACAGGGCCGTACTTTCGAGGGTCAGTCAGTCACACCGTGACAGGGCCGCACTATTGAGAGGTCAGTCAGTCCCACAGTGACAGGGCCGCACTATCGAGGGGTCAGTCAGTCACACAGTGACAGGGCCGCACTATCGAGGGTTCAGTCAGTCACACAGTGACAGGGCCGCACTATCGAGGGGTCAGTCAGTCACACAGTGACAGGGCCGCACTATCGAGGGGTCGGTCACACAGTGACAGGGCCGCACTATCGAGGGGTCGGTCAGTCACACAGTGACAGGGCCGCACTATCGAGGGGTCAGTGACACAGTGACAGGGCCGCACTATTGAGGAGTCAGTCAGTCACACTGTGACAGCGCCACACTATCGAGGAGTCATTCAGTCACACAGTGACAGGGCCGCACTATCGAGGAGTCAGTCAGTCACACTGTGACAGGGCCGCACTATCGAGCGGTCAGTCAGTCACACGGTGACAGGGCCGCACTATCGAGGGGTCAGTCAGTCACACAGTGACAGGGCCGAACTATTGAGGGGTCGGTCACACAGTGACAGGGCCGTGCTATCGAGGGGTCAGTCAGTCACACGGTGACTGGGCCGCAATATCGAGGTGTCAGTCAGTCTCACAGTGACAGGGACGCACTATCGAGATGTCAGTCAGTCACACAGTGACAGGGCCGCACTATCGAGGGGTCAGTCACACAGTGACAGGGCCGCACTATCGAGGGGTCAGTCAGTCACACAGTGACGGTGCCGCACTATCGAGGGGTCAGTCAGTCACACAGTGACAGGGCCGCACTATCGAGGGGTCAGTCAATCACACAGTGACAGGGCCGCACTATTGAGGGGTCAGTCAAACAGTGACAGGGCCGCACTGTCGAAGGGTCAGTCAATCACACAGTGACAGGGCCGCACTATCGAGGGGTCAGTCAGTCACACAGTGACAGGGCTGCACTATCGAGGGGTCAGTCAGTCACACAGTGACAGGGCTGCACTATCGAGGGGTCAGTCAGTCACACAGTGACAGGGCCGCACTATTGAGGGGTCAGTCAGTCACACAGTGACAGGGCCGCACTATCGAGTGGTCAGTTACACAGTGACAGGGCTGCACTATCGAGGGGTCAGTCAGTCACACAGTGACAGGGCCGCACTATCGAGGGGTCAGTCAGTCACACAGTGACAGGGCTGCACTATCGAGGGGTCAGTAAGTCACACAGTGACAGGACCACACTATCGAGGGGTCAGTCAGTCACACAGTGACAGGGCCGCACAATCGAGAGTTCAGTCAGTCTCACAGTGACAGGGCCGCACTATCGAGGGGTCAGTCACACAGTTACAGGGCCGCACTATTGAGAGGTCATTCAGTCACACAGTGACAGGGCTGCACTATCGAGGGGTCAGTCAGTCACACTGTGACAGGGCTGTACTATCGAGGGGTCAGTGACACAGTGACAGGGCCGCACTATCGAGGGGTCAGTCAGTCACACAGTGACAGGGCCGCACTATCGAGGGGTCAGTCACACAGTGACAGGGCCGCACTATCGAGGGGTCAGTCAGTCACACTGTGACAGGGCTGTACTATCGAGGGGTCAGTGACACAGTGACAGGGCCGCACTATCGAGGGGTCAGTCACACAGTGACTGGGCCGCACTATCGAGGGGTCGGTCACACAGTGAGAGGGCCGCACTATCGAGGAGTCAGTCAGTCACACAGTGACAGGGCCGCACTTTCGAGGGGTCAGTCAGTCACACAGTGACAGGGCTGCACTATCGAGGCGTCAGTCAGTCACACAGTGACAGGGCCGCACTATCGAGGGGTCGGTCACACAGTGACAGGCCGCACTATCGAGGGGTCGGTCACACAGTGACAGGGCCGCACTTTCGAGGGGTCAGTCAGTCACACAGTGACAGGGCCGCACTTTCGAGGGGTCAGTCAGTCACACAGTGACAGGGCCGCACTATCGAGGGGTCAGTCACACAGTTAAAGGGCCGTACTATTGAGAGGTCAGTCAGTCACACAGTGACAGGGCCGCACTATCGAGGGGTCAGTCAGTCACACAGTTATAGGGCCGCACTATTGAGACGTCAGTCAGTCACATAGTGACAGGGCCGCACTATCGAGGGGTATGTAAGTCACACAGTTACAGGGCCGCACTATCGAGGGGCAGTCAGTCACACAGTGACAGGGCCGCACTATCGAGGGGTCAGTCAGTCACATAGTGACAGGGCCGCACAATCGAGGGGTCAGTCACACAGTGACAGGGCCGCACTATCGAGGGGTCAGTCAGTCACACAGTGACAGGGCCGCACTATCGAGGGGTTAGTCAGTCAAACAGCGACAGGGCCGTACTTTCGGGGGTCAGTCAGTCACACCGTGACAGGGCCGCACTACTGAGAGGTCAGTCAGTCCCACAGTGACAGGGCCGCACTATCGAGGGGTCAGTCAGTCACACAGTGACAGGGCCGTACTTTCGAGGGTCAGTCAGTCACACCGTGACAGGGCCGCACTATTGAGAGGTCAGTCAGTCCCACAGTGACAGGGCCGCACTATCGAGGGGTCAGTCAGTCACACAGTGACAGGGCCGCACTATCGAGGGTTCAGTCAGTCACACAGTGACAGGGCCGCACTATCGAGGGGTCAGTCAGTCACACAGTGACAGGGCCGCACTATCGAGGGGTCGGTCACACAGTGACAGGGCCGCACTATCGAGGGGTCGGTCAGTCACACAGTGACAGGGCCGCACTATCGAGGGGTCAGTGACACAGTGACAGGGCCGCACTATCGAGGAGTCAGTCAGTCACACTGTGACAGCGCCACACTATCGAGGAGTCATTCAGTCACACAGTGACAGGGCCGCACTATCGAGCGGTCAGTCAGTCACACGGTGACAGGGCCGCACTATCGAGGGGTCAGTCAGTCACACAGTGACAGGGCCGCACTATTGAGGGGTCGGTCACACAGTGACAGGGCCGTGCTATCGAGGGGTCAGTCAGTCACACGGTGACTGGGCCGCAATATCGAGGTGTCAGTCAGTCTCACAGTGACAGGGCCGCACTATCGAGATGTCAGTCAGTCACACAGTGACAGGGCCGCACTATCGAGGGGTCAGTCACACAGTGACAGGGCCGCACTATCGAGGGGTCAGTCAGTCACACAGTGACGGTGCCGCACTATCGAGGGGTCAGTCAATCACACAGTGACAGGGCTGTACTATCGAGGGGTCAGTCACACAGTGACAGGGCCGCACTATCGTGGGGTAAGTCACATAGTGACAGGGCCGCACTATCGGGGGGTCAGTCATACAGTGACAGGGCCGCACTATTGAGGGGTCAGTCACACAGTGACAGGGCCGCACTATCGAGGGGTCAGTCAGTCACACAGTGACAGGGCTGCACTATCGAGGGGTCAGTCAGTCACACAGTGACAGGGCCGCACTATCGAGGGGTCAGTCACACAGTGACAGGGCCGCACTATCGAGGGGTCAGTCAGTCACACAGTGACGGTGCCGCACTATCGAGGGGTCAGTCAATCACACAGTGACAGGGCCGCACTATCGAGGGGTCAGTCACACAGTGACAGGGCCGCACTATCGTGGGGTCAGTCACATAGTGACAGGGCCGCACTATCGGGGGGTCAGTCATACAGTGACAGGGCCGCACTATTGAGGGGTCAGTCACACAGTGACAGGGCCGCACTATCGAGGGGTCAGTCAGTCACACAGTGACAGGGCTGCACTATCGAGGGGTCAGTCAGTCACACAGTGACAGGGCTGCACTATCGAGGGGTCAGTCAGTCACACAGTGACAGGGCCGCACTATTGAGGTGTCAGTCAGTCACACAGTGACAGGGCCGCACTATCGAGGGGTCAGTCAGTCACACAGTGACAGGGCTGCACTATCGAGGGGTCAGTCAGTCACACAGTGACAGGGCCGCACTATCGAGGGGTCAGTCAGTGACACAGTGACAGGGCCGCACTATCGAGGGGTCAGTAAGTCACACAGTGACAGGACCACACTATCGAGGGGTCAGTCAGTCACACAGTGACAGGGCAGCACTATCGAGGGGTCAGTGAGTCACACAGTGACAGGGCCGCACTATTGAGGGATCAGTCACACAGTGACAGGGCCGCACTATCGAGGGGTCGGTCAGTCACACATTGACAGGGCCGCACTATCGAGGTGTCAGTCAGTCACACAGTGACAGGGCCGCACTATGGAGGGGTCAGTCACACAGTGACAGGGCCGCACTATCGAGGGATCAGTCAGTCACACAGTAACAGGGCCGCACTATCGAGGGGTCAGTCAGTCACACAGTGATAAGGCTGCACTATCGGGGGGTCAGTCACACAGAAACAGGGCTGCACTATCGAGGGGTCAGTCACACAGTGACAGGGCCGCACTATCGAGGGGTCAGTCAGTCACACAGTGACAGGGCCGCACTATCGAGGGGTCAGTCAGTCACACAGTTACACGGCCGCACGATCGAGGGGTTAGTCAGACACACAGTGACAGGGCTGCACTTTCGAGGGGTCAGTCAGTCACACAGTGACAGGGCCGCACTATCGAGGGGTCAGTCAGTCACACAGTTACACGGCCGCACGATCGAGGGGTTAGTCAGTCACACAGTGACAGGGCCGCACTATCGAGGGGTCAGTCAGTCACACAGTGACAGGGCCGCACTATCGAGGGGTCAGTCACACAGTGACAGGGCCGCACTATCGAGGGGTCAGTCAGTCACACAGTGACAGGGCCGCACTATCAAAGGGTCAGTCAGTCACACAGTGACAGGGCCGCACTTTCGAGGGGTCAGTCACACAGTGACAGGGCTGCACTATCGAGGGTTCAGTCAGTCACACAGTGACAGGGCCGCACTATCGACGGGTCAGTCAGTCACACAGTGACAGGGCCGCACTAACGAGGGGTCAGACAGTCACACAGTGACAGGGCCGCACTATCGACGTGTCAGTCAGTCACACAGTGACAGGGCCGCACTAACGAGGGGTCAGACAGTCACACAGTGACAGGGCCGCACTATTGAAGGGTCAGTCAGTCACACAGTGACAGGGCCGCACTATCGAGGGGTCAGTCAGTCACACAGTGACAGGGCCGCACAATCGAGGGGTCAGTCTGTCACACAGTGACAGGGCCGCACTATCGAGGTGTCAGTCAGTCTCACGGTGACAGGGCCGCACTATCGTGAGGTCAGTTAGTCACACGGTGACAGGGCCGCACTTTCGAGGGGTCAGTCAGTCACACAGTGACAAGGCCGCACTATCGAGGGGTTAGTCAGTCACACAGTGACAGGGCTGCACATTCGAGGGGTCAGTCAGTCACACAGTTACACGGCCGCACAATCGAGGGGTTAGTCAGTCACACAGTGACAGGGCTGCACATTCGAGGGGTCAGTCAGTCACACAGTGACAGGGCTGCACTATCGAGGGGTCGGTCACACAGTGACAGGGCCGCACTATCGAGGGGTCAGTCAGTCACACAGTGACAGGGCCGCACTATCGAGGGGTCAGTCACACAGTGACAGGGCCGCACTATCGAGGGGTCAGTCAGTCACACAGTCACAGGGCCGCACTATCGAAGGGTCAGTCATTCACACAGTGACAGGGCCGCACTTTCGAGGGGACAGTCACACAGTGACAGGGCTGCACTATCGAGGGTTCAGTCAGTCACACAGTGACAGGGCTGCACTATCGAGGGGTCGGTCAGTCACACAGTGACAGGGCCACACTATCGAGGGGTCGGTCACACAGTGACAGTGCCGCACTATCGAGGGGTCAGTCAGTCACACAGTGACAGGGCCGCACTATCGAGGGGTCGGTCACACAGTGACAGGGCCGAACTATCGAGCGGTCAGTCAGTCACACAGTGACAGGGCCGCACTATCAAGGGGTCAGTCAGTCACACAGTGACAGGGCCGCACTATCGAGGGGTCAGTCAGTCACACAGTTACAGGGCCGCACTATTGAGAGGTCAGTCAGTCACATAGTGACAGGGCCGCACTATCGAGGGGTATGTAAGTCACACAGTTACAGGGCCGCACTATCGAGGGGTCAGTCAGTCACACAGTGACAGGGCCGCACTATCGAGGGGTCAGTCAGTCACATAGTGACAGGGCCGCAGAATCGAGGGGTCAGTCACACAGTGACAGGGCCGCACTATCGAGGGGTCAGTCACACAGTGACAGGGCCGCACTATCGAGGGGTTAGTCAGTCAAACAGTGACAGGGCCGCACTTTCGAGGGGTCAGTCAGTCACACAGTGACAGGGCCGTACTTTCGAGGGTCAGTCAGTCACACAGTGACAGGGCTGCACTATTGAGGGGTCAGTCACACAGTGACAGGGCAGCACTATCGAGGGGTCAGTCAATCACACAGTGACAGGGCCGCACTATCGAGGGGTCAGTCACACAGTGACAGGGCAGCACTATCGAGGGGTCAGTCACACAGTGACAGGGCCGCTCTATCGAGGGGTTAGTCAGTCACACAGTGACAGGGCCGCACTTTCGAGGGTCAGTCAGTGACACAGTGACAGGGCCGCACTATCGAGGGGTCAGTCAGTCACACAGTGACAGGGCCGCACTATCGAGGGGTCAGTCACACAGTGACAGGGCCGCACTAGCGAGGCGTCAGTCACACAGTGACAGGGCCGCACTATCGAGGGGTTAGTCAGTCACACAGTGACAGGGCCGCACTTTCGAGGGGTCAGTCAGTCACACAGTGACAGGGCCGCACTTTCGAGGGTCAGTCAGTCACACAGTGACATGGCCGCACTTTCGAGAGGTCAGTCAGTCACACAGTGACAGGGCTGCACTATCGAGGGGTCAGTGACACAGTGACAGGGCCGCACTATCGAGGGGTCAGTCAGTCACACAGTGACAGGGCCGCACTATCGAGGGGTCAGTCAGTCACACAGTTATAGGGCCGCACTATCGAGAGGACAGTCAGTCACACAGTGACAGGGCCGCACAATCGATAGTTCAGTCAGTCTCACAGTGACAGGGCCGCACTATCGAGGGGTCAGTCACACAGTTACAGGGCCGCACTATTTAGAGGTCAGTCAGTCACACAGTGACAGGGCCGCACTATCGAGGGGTCAGTCAGTCACACTGTGATAGGGCTGCACTATGGTGGGGTCAGTGACACAGTGACAGGGCCGCACTAATGAGGAGTCAGTCAGTCACACAGTGACAGGGCCGCACTATCGAGGAGTCAGTCAGTCACACCGTGACAGGGCAGCACTATCGAGGGGTCAGTCAGTCACACAGTGACAGGGCAGCACTATTGAGGGGTCAGTCACACAGTGACAGGGCCGCACTATGGAGGGGTCAGTCAGTGACACAGTGACAGGGCAGCACTATTGAGGGGTCAGTCACACAGTGACAGGGCCGCACTATCGAGGGGTCAGTCAGTCACACAGTGACAGGGCCGCACAATCGAGAGTTCAGTCAGTCACACAGTGACAGGGCAGCACTATCGAGGGGTCAGTCACACAGTGACTGGGCCGCAATATCGAGGGGTCAGTCAGTCACACTGTGACAGGGCCGCACTATCGAGGGGTCTGTCACACAGTGACTGGGCCGCAATATCGAGGGGTCAGTCAGTCACACTGTGACAGGGCCGCACTATCGAGGGGTCAGTGACACAGTGACAGGGCTGTACTATCGAGGGGTCAGTCACACAGTGACAGGGCCGCACTAGCGAGGGGTCAGACACACAGTGACAGGGCCGCACTATCGAGGGGTCAGTCACACAGTGACAGGGCCGCACTATCGAGGGGTCAGTGACACAGTGACAGGGCCGCACTATCGAGGGGTCAGTCACACAGTGACAGGGCCGCACTATCGAGGGGTCAGTCAGTCACACAGTGACAGGGCTGCACTATCGAGGGGTCAGTCAGTCACACAGTGACAGGGCAGCACTATCGTGGGGTCAGTCACACAGTGACAGGGCCGCTCTATCGAGGGGTCAGTCAGTCACACAGTGACAGGGCTGCACTATCAAGGGGTCAGTCACACAGTGACAGGGCTGCACTATTGAGGGGTCAGTCGCACAGTGACAGGGCAGCTCTATCGAGGGGTCAGTCAATCACACAGTGACAGGGCCGCACTATCGAGGGGTCAGTCACACAGTGACAGGGCAGCACTATCGAGGGGTCAGTCACACAGTGACAGGGCCGCTCTATCGAGGGGTTAGTCAGTCACACAGTGACAGGGCCGTACTTTCGAGGGGTCAGTCAGTCAAACAGTGACAGGGCCGCACTTTCGAGGGGTCAGTCAATCACACAGTGACAGTGCCGTACTTTCGAGGGTCAGTCAGTCACACAGTGACAGGGCCACACTATCGAGGGGTCAGTCAGTCACACTGTGACAGGGCCGCACTATCGAGGGTTCAGTCAGTCACACAGTGACAGGGCCGCACTATCGAGGGGTCGGTCACACAGTGACAGGGCCGCACTATCGAGGGGTCGGTCAGTCACACAGTGACAGGACCGCACTATCGAGGGGTCAGTGACACAGTGACAGGGCCGCACTATCGAGGAGTCAGACAGTCACACAGTGACAGGGCCGCACTATCGAGGAGTCAGTCAGTCACACAGTGACAGGGCCGCACTACCGAGGAGTCAGTCAGTCACACTGTGACAGGGCCGCACTATCGAGGGGTCCGTCACACAGTGACAGGGCCGCACTATCGAGGGGTCAGTCAGTCACACAGTGACAGGGCCGCACTATCGAGGGGTCCGTCACACAGTGACAGGGCCGCACTATCGAGGGGTCAGTCAGTCACACAGTGACAGGGCCGCACTATTGAGAGGTCAGTCATTCCCACAGTGACAGGGCCGCACTATCGAGGGGTCAGTCAGTCACACAGTGACAGGGCCGCACTATCGAGGGTTCAGTCAGTCACACAGTGACAGGGCCGCACTATCGAGCGGTCAGTCAGTCACACGGTGACAGGGCCGCACTATCGAGGGGTCAGTCAGTCACACAGTGACAGGGCCGCACTATCGAGGGGTCCGTCACACAGTGACAGGGCCGCACTATCGAGATGTCAGTCAGTCACATGGTGACAGGGCCGCACTATCGAGATGTCAGTCAGTCACACAGTGACTGGGCCGCACTATCGAGATGTCAGTCAGTCACATGGTGACAGGGCCGCACTATCGAGGTGTCAGTCAGTCAGTCACACAGTGACAGGGCCGCACTATCGAGGGGTCAGTCAGTCACACAGTGACGGTGCCGCACTATCGAGGTTCAGTCAATCACACAGTGACAGGGCCGCACTATCGAGGGGTCAGTCACACAGTGACAGGGCCGCACTATCGAGGGGTCAGTCAGTCACACAGTGACAGTGCCGCACAATCGAGTGGTCAGTCAATCACACAGTGACAGGGCCGCACTATCGAGGGGTCAGTCACACAGTGACAGGGCCGCACTATCGAGGGGTCAGTCAGTCACACAGTGACAGTGCCGCACAATCGAGGGGTCAGTCAATCACACAGTGACAGGGCCGCACTATCGTGGGGTCAGTCACATCGTGACAGGGCCGCACTATCGAGGGGTCAGTCAATCACACAGTGACAGGGCCGCACTATTGAGGGGTCAGTCAAACAGTGACAGGGCCGCACTGTCGAAGGGTCAGTCAATCACACAGTGACAGGGCCGCACTATCGAGGGGTCAGTCAGTCACACAGTGACAGGGCTGCACTATCGAGGGGTCAGTCAGTCACACAGTGACAGGGCTGCACTATCGAGGGGTCAGTCAGTCACACAGTGACAGGGCCGCACTATTGAGGGGTCAGTCAGTCACACAGTGACAGGGCCGCACTATCGAGTGGTCAGTTACACAGTGACAGGGCTGCACTATCGAGGGGTCAGTCAGTCACACAGTGACAGGGCCGCACTATCGAGGGGTCAGTCAGTCACACAGTGACAGGGCTGCACTATCGAGGGGTCAGTAAGTCACACAGTGACAGGACCACACTGTCGAGGGGTCAGTCAGTCACACAGTGACAGGGCCGCACAATCGAGAGTTCAGTCAGTCTCACAGTGACAGGGCCGCACTATCGAGGGGTCCGTCACACAGTGACAGGGCCGCACTATCGAGATGTCAGTCAGTCACATGGTGACAGGGCCGCACTATCGAGATGTCAGTCAGTCACACAGTGACTGGGCCGCACTATCGAGATGTCAGTCAGTCACATGGTGACAGGGCCGCACTATCGAGGTGTCAGTCAGTCAGTCACACAGTGACAGGGCCGCACTATCGAGGGGTCAGTCAGTCACACAGTGACGGTGCCGCACTATCGAGGTTCAGTCAATCACACAGTGACAGGGCCGCACTATCGAGGGGTCAGTCACACAGTGACAGGGCCGCACTATCGAGGGGTCAGTCAGTCACACAGTGACAGTGCCGCACAATCGAGGGGTCAGTCAATCACACAGTGACAGGGCCGCACTATCGAGGGGTCAGTCACACAGTGACAGGGCCGCACTATCGAGGGGTCAGTCAGTCACACAGTGACAGTGCCGCACAATCGAGGGGTCAGTCAATCACACAGTGACAGGGCCGCACTATCGTGGGGTCAGTCACATCGTGACAGGGCCGCACTATCGAGGGGTCAGTCAATCACACAGTGACAGGGCCGCACTATTGAGGGGTCAGTCAAACAGTGACAGGGCCGCACTGTCGAAGGGTCAGTCAATCACACAGTGACAGGGCCGCACTATCGAGGGGTCAGTCAGTCACACAGTGACAGGGCTGCACTATCGAGGGGTCAGTCAGTCACACAGTGACAGGGCTGCACTATCGAGGGGTCAGTCAGTCACACAGTGACAGGGCCGCACTATTGAGGGGTCAGTCAGTCACACAGTGACAGGGCCGCACTATCGAGTGGTCAGTTACACAGTGACAGGGCTGCACTATCGAGGGGTCAGTCAGTCACACAGTGACAGGGCCGCACTATCGAGGGGTCAGTCAGTCACACAGTGACAGGGCTGCACTATCGAGGGGTCAGTAAGTCACACAGTGACAGGACCACACTGTCGAGGGGTCAGTCAGTCACACAGTGACAGGGCCGCACAATCGAGAGTTCAGTCAGTCTCACAGTGACAGGGCCGCACTATCGAGGGGTCAGTCACACAGTTACAGGGCCGCACTATTGAGAGGTCATTCAGTCACACAGTGACAGGGCTGCACTATCGAGGGGTCAGTCAGTCACACTGTGACAGGGCTGTACTATCGAGGGGTCAGTGACACAGTGACAGGGCCGCACTATCGAGGGGTCAGTCAGTCACACTGTGACAGGGCCGCACTATCGAGGGGTCAGTCACACAGTGACAGGGCCGCACTATCGAGGGGTCAGTCAGTCACACTGTGACAGGGCTGTACTATCGAGGGGTCAGTGACACAGTGACAGGGCCGCACTATCGAGGGGTCAGTCACACAGTGACAGGGCCGCACTATCGAGGAGTCAGTCAGTCACACAGTGACAGGGCCGCACTTTCGAGGTGTCAGTCAGTCACACAGTGACAGGGCTGCACTATCGAGGCGTCAGTCAGTCACACAGTGACAGGGCCGCACTATCGAGGGGTCGGTCACACAGTGACAGGCCGCACTATCGAGGGGTCGGTCACACAGTGACAGGGCCGCACTTTCGAGGGGTCAGTCAGTCACACAGTGACAGGGCCGCACTTTCGAGGGGTCAGTCAGTCACACAGTGACAGGGCCGCACTATCGAGGGGTCAGTCACACAGTTAAAGGGCCGTACTATTGAGAGGTCAGTCAGTCACACAGTGACAGGGCCGCACTATCGAGGGGTCAGTCAGTCACACAGTTATAGGGCCGCACTATTGAGACGTCAGTCAGTCACATAGTGACAGGGCCGCACTATCGAGATGTCAGTCAGTCACACAGTGACTGGGCCGCACTATCGAGATGTCAGTCAGTCACATGGTGACAGGGCCGCACTATCGAGGTGTCAGTCAGTCAGTCACACAGTGACAGGGCCGCACTATCGAGGGGTCAGTCAGTCACACAGTGACGGTGCCGCACTATCGAGGTTCAGTCAATCACACAGTGACAGGGCCGCACTATCGAGGGGTCAGTCACACAGTGACAGGGCCGCACTATCGAGGGGTCAGTCAGTCACACAGTGACAGTGCCGCACAATCGAGGGGTCAGTCAATCACACAGTGACAGGGCCGCACTATCGAGGGGTCAGTCACACAGTGACAGGGCCGCACTATCGAGGGGTCAGTCAGTCACACAGTGACAGTGCCGCACAATCGAGGGGTCAGTCAATCACACAGTGACAGGGCCGCACTATCGTGGGGTCAGTCACATCGTGACAGGGCCGCACTATCGAGGGGTCAGTCAATCACACAGTGACAGGGCCGCACTATTGAGGGGTCAGTCAAACAGTGACAGGGCCGCACTGTCGAAGGGTCAGTCAATCACACAGTGACAGGGCCGCACTATCGAGGGGTCAGTCAGTCACACAGTGACAGGGCTGCACTATCGAGGGGTCAGTCAGTCACACAGTGACAGGGCTGCACTATCGAGGGGTCAGTCAGTCACACAGTGACAGGGCCGCACTATTGAGGGGTCAGTCAGTCACACAGTGACAGGGCCGCACTATCGAGTGGTCAGTTACACAGTGACAGGGCTGCACTATCGAGGGGTCAGTCAGTCACACAGTGACAGGGCCGCACTATCGAGGGGTCAGTCAGTCACACAGTGACAGGGCTGCACTATCGAGGGGTCAGTAAGTCACACAGTGACAGGACCACACTGTCGAGGGGTCAGTCAGTCACACAGTGACAGGGCCGCACAATCGAGAGTTCAGTCAGTCTCACAGTGACAGGGCCGCACTATCGAGGGGTCAGTCACACAGTTACAGGGCCGCACTATTGAGAGGTCATTCAGTCACACAGTGACAGGGCTGCACTATCGAGGGGTCAGTCAGTCACACTGTGACAGGGCTGTACTATCGAGGGGTCAGTGACACAGTGACAGGGCCGCACTATCGAGGGGTCAGTCAGTCACACTGTGACAGGGCCGCACTATCGAGGGGTCAGTCACACAGTGACAGGGCCGCACTATCGAGGGGTCAGTCAGTCACACTGTGACAGGGCTGTACTATCGAGGGGTCAGTGACACAGTGACAGGGCCGCACTATCGAGGGGTCAGTCACACAGTGACAGGGCCGCACTATCGAGGAGTCAGTCAGTCACACAGTGACAGGGCCGCACTTTCGAGGTGTCAGTCAGTCACACAGTGACAGGGCTGCACTATCGAGGCGTCAGTCAGTCACACAGTGACAGGGCCGCACTATCGAGGGGTCGGTCACACAGTGACAGGCCGCACTATCGAGGGGTCGGTCACACAGTGACAGGGCCGCACTTTCGAGGGGTCAGTCAGTCACACAGTGACAGGGCCGCACTTTCGAGGGGTCAGTCAGTCACACAGTGACAGGGCCGCACTATCGAGGGGTCAGTCACACAGTTAAAGGGCCGTACTATTGAGAGGTCAGTCAGTCACACAGTGACAGGGCCGCACTATCGAGGGGTCAGTCAGTCACACAGTTATAGGGCCGCACTATTGAGACGTCAGTCAGTCACATAGTGACAGGGCCGCACTATCGAGGGGTATGTAAGTCACACAGTTACAGGGCCGCACTATCGAGGGGCAGTCAGTCACACAGTGACAGGGCCGCACTATCGAGGGGTCAGTCAGTCACATAGTGTCAGGGCCGCACAATCGAGGGGTCAGTCACACAGTGACAGGGCCGCACTATCGAGGGGTCAGTCAGTCACACAGTGACAGGGCCGCACTATCGAGGGGTTAGTCAGTCAAACAGTGACAGGGCCGTACTTTCGGGGGTCAGTCAGTCACACCGTGACAGGGCCGCACTACTGAGAGGTCAGTCAGTCCCACAGTGACAGGGCCGCACTATCGAGGGGTCAGTCAGTCACACAGTGACAGGGCCGTACTTTCGAGGGTCAGTCAGTCACACCGTGACAGGGCCGCACTATTGAGAGGTCAGTCAGTCCCACAGTGACAGGGCCGCACTATCGAGGGGTCAGTCAGTCACACAGTGACAGGGCCGTACTTTCGAGGGTCAGTCAGTCACACCGTGACAGGGCCGCACTATTGAGAGGTCAGTCAGTCCCACAGTGACAGGGCCGCACTATCGAGGGGTCAGTCAGTCACACAGTGACAGGGCCGCACTATCGAGGGTTCAGTCAGTCACACAGTGACAGGGCCGCACTATCGAGGGGTCAGTCAGTCACACAGTGACAGGGCCGCACTATCGAGGGGTCGGTCACAGTGACAGGGCCGCACTATCGAGGGGTCGGTCAGTCACACAGTGACAGGGCCGCACTATCGAGGGGTCAGTGACACAGTGACAGGGCCGCACTATCGAGGAGTCAGTCAGTCACACTGTGACAGGGCCACACTATCGAGGAGTCATTCAGTCACACAGTGACAGGGCCGCACTATCGAGGAGTCAGTCAGTCACACTGTGACAGGGCCGCACTATCGAGCGGTCAGTCAGTCACACGGTGACAGGGCCGCACTATCGAGGGGTCAGTCAGTCACACAGTGACAGGGCCGCACTATTGAGGGGTCGGTCACACAGTGACAGGGCCGTGCTATCAAGGGGTCAGTCAGTCACACGGTGACTGGGCCGCAATATCGAGGTGTCAGTCAGTCTCACAGTGACAGGGCCGCACTATCGAGATGTCAGTCAGTCACACAGTGACAGGGCCGCACTATCGAGGGGTCAGTCACACAGTGACAGGGCCGCACTATCGAGGGGTCAGTCAGTCACACAGTGACGGTGCCGCACTATCGAGGGGTCAGTCAATCACACAGTGACAGGGCCGCACTATCGAGGGGTCAGTCAGTCACACAGTGACAGGGCCGCACTATCGAGGGGTCAGTCACACAGTGACAGGGCCGCACTATCGTGGGGTAAGTCACATAGTGACAGGGCCGCACTATCGGGGGGTCAGTCATACAGTGACAGGGCCGCACTATTGAGGGGTCAGTCACACAGTGACAGGGCCGCACTATCGAGGGGTCAGTCAGTCACACAGTGACAGGGCTGCACTATCGAGGGGTCAGTCAGTCACACAGTGACAGGGCCGCACTATCGAGGGGTCAGTCACACAGTGACAGGGCCGCACTATCGAGGGGTCAGTCAGTCACACAGTGACGGTGCCGCACTATCGAGGGGTCAGTCAATCACACAGTGACAGGGCCGCACTATCGAGGGGTCAGTCACACAGTGACAGGGCCGCACTATCGTGGGGTCAGTCACATAGTGACAGGGCCGCACTATCGGGGGGTCAGTCATACAGTGACAGGGCCGCACTATTGAGGGGTCAGTCACACAGTGACAGGGCCGCACTATCGAGGGGTCAGTCAGTCACACAGTGACAGGGCTGCACTATCGAGGGGTCAGTCAGTCACACAGTGACAGGGCTGCACTATCGAGGGGTCAGTCAGTCACACAGTGACAGGGCCGCACTATTGAGGTGTCAGTCAGTCACACAGTGACAGGGCCGCACTATCGAGGGGTCAGTCACACAGTGACAGGGCTGCACTATCGAGGGGTCAGTCAGTCACACAGTGACAGGGCCGCACTATCGAGGGGTCAGTCAGTGACACAGTGACAGGGCCGCACTATCGAGGGGTCAGTAAGTCACACAGTGACAGGACCACACTATCGAGGGGTCAGTCAGTCACACAGTGACAGGGCAGCACTATCGAGGGGTCAGTGAGTCACACAGTGACAGGGCCGCACTATTGAGGGATCAGTCACACAGTGACAGGGCCGCACTATCGAGGGGTCGGTCAGTCACACATTGACAGGGCCGCACTATCGAGGTGTCAGTCAGTCACACAGTGACAGGGCCGCACTATGGAGGGGTCAGTCACACAGTGACAGGGCCGCACTATCGAGGGGTCAGTCAGTCACACAGGAACAGGGCCGCACTATCGAGGGGTCAGTCAGTCACACAGTGATAAGGCTGCACTATCGAGGGGTCAGTCACACAGTGACAGGGCTGCACTATCGAGGGGTCAGTCACACAGTGACAGGGCCGCACTATCGAGGGGTCAGTCAGTCACACAGTGACAGGGCCGCACTATCGAGGGGTCAGTCAGTCACACAGTTACACGGCCGCACGATCGAGGGGTTAGTCAGTCACACAGTGACAGGGCTGCACTTTCGAGGGGTCAGTCAGTCACACAGTGACAGGGCCGCACTATCGAGGGGTCAGTCAGTCACACAGTTACACGGCCGCACGATCGAGGGGTTAGTCAGTCACACAGTGACAGGGCCGCACTATCGAGGGGTCAGTCAGTCACACAGTGACAGGGCCGCACTATCGAGGGGTCAGTCACACAGTGACAGGGCCGCACTATCGAGGGGTCAGTCAGTCACACAGTGACAGGGCCGCACTATCAAAGGGTCAGTCAGTCACACAGTGACAGGGCCGCACTTTCGAGGGGTCAGTCACACAGTGACAGGGCTGCACTATCGAGGGTTCAGTCAGTCACACAGTGACAGGGCCGCACTATCGACGGGTCAGTCAGTCACACAGTGACAGGGCCGCACTAACGAGGGGTCTGACAGTCACACAGTGACAGGGCCGCACTATCGACGGGTCAGTCAGTCACACAGTGACAGGTCCGCACTAACGAGGGGTCAGACAGTCACACAGTGACAGGGCCGCACTATTGAAGGGTCAGTCAGTCACACAGTGACAGGGCCGCACTATCGAGGGGTCAGTCAGTCACACAGTGACAGGGCCGCACAATCGAGGGGTCAGTCTGTCACACAGTGACAGGGCCGCACTATCGAGGTGTCAGTCAGTCTCACGGTGACAGGGCCGCACTATCGTGAGGTCAGTTAGTCACACGGTGACAGGGCCGCACTTTCGAGGGGTCAGTCAGTCACACAGTGACAAGGCCGCACTATCGAGGGGTTAGTCAGTCACACAGTGACAGGGCTGCACATTCGAGGGGTCAGTCAGTCACACAGTTACACGGCCGCACGATCGAGGGGTTAGTCAGTCACACAGTGACAGGGCTGCACATTCGAGGGGTCAGTCAGTCACACAGTGACAGGGCTGCACTATCGAGGGGTCGGTCACACAGTGACAGGGCCGCACTATCGAGGGGTCAGTCAGTCACACAGTGACAGGGCCGCACTATCGAGGGGTCAGTCACACAGTGACAGGGCCGCACTATCGAGGGGTCAGTCAGTCACACAGTGACAGGGCCGCACTATCGAAGGGTCAGTCATTCACACAGTGACAGGGCCGCACTTTCGAGGGGACAGTCACACAGTGACAGGGCTGCACTATCGAGGGTTCAGTCAGTCACACAGTGACAGGGCTGCACTATCGAGGGGTCGGTCAGTCACACAGTGACATTGCCACACTATCGAGGGGTCGGTCACACAGTGACAGGGCCGCACTATCGAGGGGTCAGTCAGTCACACAGTGACAGGGCCGCACTATCGAGGGGTCGGTCACACAGTGACAGGGCCGCACTATCGAGGGGTCAGTAAGTCACACAGTGACAGGGCCGCACTATCGAGGGGTCAGTCAGTCACACAGTGACAGGGCCGCACTATCGAGGGGTCTGTCTGTCACACAGTGACAGGGCCGCACTATCGAGGGGTCAGTCTGTCACACAGTGACAGGGCCGCACTATCGAGGGGTCAGTCAGTCTCACGGTGACAGGGCCGCACTATCGAGGGGTCTGTCTGTCACACAGTGACAGGGCCGCACTATCGAGGGGTCAGTCAGTCACACAGTGACAGGGCCGCACTATCGAGGGGTCTGTCTGTCACACAGTGACAGGGCCGCACTATCGAGGGGTCAGTCTGTCACACAGTGACAGGGCCGCACTATCGAGGGGTCAGTCAGTCACACAGTGACAGGGCCGCACTATCGAAGGGTCAGTCACACAGTGTCAGGGCCGCACTATCGGGGGTCAGTCAGTCACACAGTGACAGGGCCGCACTATCGTGAGGTCGGTCAGTCACACGGTGACAGGGCCGCACTATCGAGGGGTCAGACAGTCACACAGTGACAGGGCCGCACTATCGAAGGGTCAGTCAGTCACACAGTGACAGGGCCGCACAATCGAGGGGTCAGTCTGTCACACAGTGACAGGGCCGCACGATCGAGGGGTCAGTCAGTCACACAGTGACAGGGCCGCACTATCCAGGGGTCAGTCAGTCACACAATGACAGGGCCGCACTATCGAGGGGTCTGTCTGTCACACAGTGACAGGGCCGCACTATCGAGGGGTCAGTCTGTCACACAGTGACAGGGCCGCACTATCGAGGGGTCAGTCAGTCTCACGGTGACAGGGCCGTACTATCGAGGGGTCAGTCAGTCACACAGTGACAGGGCCGCACTATCGAAGGGTCAGTCACACAGTGTCAGGGCAGCACTATCGAGGGGTCAGTCAGTCACACAGTGACAGGGCCGCACTATCGTGAGGTCAGTCAGTCACACGGTGACAGGGCCGCACTTTCGAGGGGTCAGTCAGTCACACAGTGACAGGGCCGCACGATCGAGGGGTCAGTCAGTCACACAGTGTCAGGGCCGCACTATCGAGGGGTTAGTCAGTCACACTGTGACAGGGCCGCACTATCGAGGGGTCGGTCACACAGTGACAGGGCCGCACTATCGAGGGGTCAGTCAGTCACACAGTGACAGGGCCGCACTATCGTGAGGTCAGTCAGTCACACAGTGACAGGGTCACAGTCGTGTGGAATGTTTTTTGTGTAACTATCGATATCCTTATCGTTTTGGAATCTACTATTACAGTTGTTCAGAACAGTATCTCCTCAGTGGCACTGTTCTGCTCAGAATAAATTTACTTTTGTCACTATATTGCTAATTTTTTGCAAATGTTCAATCTTTGGGTCTGGTGAGTTTTAATTCCTGCCTCTATTCTGTTTTGAATCCGTTCCGTGTGTGTATTTTTCTGACTTGTCAGATATAACTGCAGCCACCAGAGGGCAGTCAGTGTCCTGCTGTGTCTCAGACAGTCCTTTCAGCATTCACCTCTCAGGAATATTCCTCTCTCATTCCGTTTCAGATAGACTGTCGCACTCTCTTCTCATAGTCCTCTTATCCTGGGTAAAAGATTAATTCTTAAATTATTTTTTTCCCTTCTGTTGCTATATTTCAGGTGTCAGCTGTGGCTCTGTGAGTTACATTCTTACATATGGGCGGCACAGTGGCGCAGTGGTTAGCACCGCAGCCTCACAGCTCCAGGGACCCGGGTTCAATTCTGGGTACTGCCTGTGTGGAGTTTGCAAGTTCTCCCTGTGTCTGCGTGGGTTTTCTCCGGGTGCTCCAGGTTCCTCCCACAGCCAAAAGACTTGCAGGTTGATAGGTTAATTGCCCATTATAAATTGCCCCTAGTATAGGTAGGTGGTAGGGGAATATAGGGGCAGGTGAGGATGTGGTAGGAATATGGGTTTAGTGTAGGATTAGTATAAATGGATGGTTAATGGTCGGCACAGACCTGGTGGGCCGAAGGGCCTGTTTCAGTGCTGTATCTCTAAATCTAAATATCAGTCAAATGGTTGTGGGTTTCAGTCTCACTCAACAGACTAGAGTTCTGGGCTGACAGTGCCACTGCAGTACTGAGGGAGTGCTGCACTGTCAGAGATGCTGTCTTTTGGATGAGATGATAAAGTAAGACCCTGTCTGCCCTCTCAGGGGATGTAAAAGATCCCGTGTCCACTATTTTGAAGAAGAGCAGGGGAGTTCTCCTCGCTGTCTCGGCCAATATTTATCCCTCAACCAATATCCCT
Source organism: Heterodontus francisci (assembly GCF_036365525.1). Classification (NCBI taxonomy): domain Eukaryota; kingdom Metazoa; phylum Chordata; class Chondrichthyes; order Heterodontiformes; family Heterodontidae; genus Heterodontus; species Heterodontus francisci. The sequence goes on along the minus strand of NC_090380.1, from coordinate 118,068,873 downwards.
AAAAACAGATGCTCTGCTCATTATCACCTTGCTGTTTGTGGGATCATGCTGTGTGCAAATTGGCTGCTCCATTTCCTACATTATGTAATGAGTTCTTATGGGGGAGGTGGTGGCATACTGGTATTGTCACTGGACTAGTAACCCAGAGACCCAGGGTATTTCTCTGGGGACATGGGTTCGAATCCCACCACAGCAGAAGGTGGAATTTGAATTCAATTAATAAATCTGGAATTAAAAACTAGTCTAATGATGGCCATGAAACCATTGTCGATTGTTGTAAAAACCCATCTAGTTCACTAATGTCCTTTAGGGCAGGAACTCTGCTCTCCTTATCTGGTCTGGCCTACATGTGACTCCAGACCTACAGCAATGTGGTTAACTCTTAACTGCCCTCTGAAATGGCCCAGCAAGCCACTCAGTTCAAGGGCAATTAGGAATGGGCATTAAATGCTGGCCTGGCCTGCGACGCCCACATCCCATGGATGATTTTTTAAAAATGTTGTCTTGTGCGACATAAATGAGCTGCATGGAGTTGCGTTTGTTGAAGATCTCTAACAGGTTTATTAAAACTAAACTATCTCTGGGGGTGTGTTTGCCGACTGTCTTTGGGAATGTGAAGTTCATGGTGGCAAAAGCTTCCAGTTGTTTGACTTCATCAACACAATGGGCTGAATCTTTCCAGCTTATCCCCTCCGTGTAAATGAGCGGCTGTGCTAAATATCTCGGTGGCTCTGCGGCGCACATCTCGGCAGCGAGCTTCTAGAGCAGCAGGGTGCAGGCACGAGATGTGCGGCAAGGAGTCACCGCGATATTTACCGCAGAGGGAGCCGGCGCTCCGTCTCTGGCAGCGGCGTCTAGCGGCACCGGCATCACTTATAAAGGGCTTCAAACCCGTCAGGTTCATTCAAATCTTTTAAACGACAGGTCTTTAAAAAATAAATTTAAAACTTCATTAGCAGTTTCAATCCCCTCTCCCATCACCCCTTCCTGCCAATGACTACTCAATTTACTAATTACCCTCTCCCCCCCTACAAAAGAAGTCAACTCTCGATCCTGACCTTTCCCCCCACAACCTTTCTTCACTTTAACCTTCAACCTCTTCTCACCATCTCCTCAACCAACAGCAAGCGTTTTCCCCGCTCCCCACCCCACCACCTTTCCTCTGAAAACGTCACTCCTCCGTCCTGCCCACCAGTGTGCCGAACAGATATCCGAAGGCATGGGACATCCAGAAACTGGCCGGAATATCGGAGCGGGATGGATTCCCATCCCCGAGCAGCGGGGGGGAGCCGCCACAAGGCCTCATCGCTGCCGATAATACTGGGCGGGGCCTTCCCGGCGTCGAGGCCCATGGCAGGGCTCTCCCGGAGGAATTTTCTGGGCCCCCCGCCACGACCCTCGACATCAGAGGGCTGGTAAAATCCAACCCAAAGTGTCAGGTTCACAATGTGAAACGCCTACTCATCTTCTGGCTGAGAATTGCTCCACTCTGAGTCTTGTCTCAGGTTTGTTTCACAGTTGAATTCATGTATCAGCTTGCATTTACACAGGTCTCTGGTGCTTTATTTGCTGCTGTTGCCCTGTTGCTGTGCCTGTTTTCTGTTTGCTTGTGTCCTACTGTGACTTCTGGCTGCGTCTTTGGAGCCAGATTTCTTGCCCAGTGTCATTTTGCACCGCATAGGTCTTGAAATGCAGGAGAACCTCATGGTGAGTGGGACAAACTGCTTGCTTGCTTTTTGTGACCTGGTTATGGTGCCGATACTGTTGGTTGCACCTAGTGCTTGCAGATGCTGTTGTCCAGCTACAATGGCTTCGTATTTCCTTCCATCTTCTAGCAGCGCATAAATATCTTTGTGGGATCTTTCTGATCTTCTTCAGATAAGCCGGAGGTGTTGATTCTGTTAACCCCTGATTTCCAACTGCTATTAGTGTTCTTACAGCCTGTATCTCTGGTTCTACAATCACTTGGTCTGTGAAGCATAGCTGCATTTTCTGTTTAAAAAGTTGGAACTGGATAGGATATCAGTGGCCTTCCAGTTCATGCTAGGATATTAGATATCCATCTTTCTGCTGTTCTTTTGCTTTCTGCTCTTTATTTAACTTTGTTCAACTCCATGTGTGTCTTCAGCACTGTATTTATTATGACTTTTTTATTTGTGGTTGGAGACTGATTTTAAAACTTGTTCTATTCCCTCTGCGCTGTTTCCCCTTTATGAAATTCTCCGTTGTTTAGACTGGCTGCTTTGATGGAGAGCAGCAGGTGTTTGACAGTGTTCTGTGTTTATTTTGCTTGCAGAACTTAAGCTTGTCTGTTTACACAGCTGTTCAATAGGTAGTTCAATTAATTTTTTCCAGAGTTTGTTTATCTTCTTCATGCTTAAGTGGGTTCATTTTTTTTAGCTGTGGCTGCGTGAATGGAAACTCTTCTTCACGCTGAGTGGTTTAATGACATTTTAAACTTTGGCTGTGTGAAGGGAAACTCAGCAGTGATCGGGGTTTTCCTGTGCTTTTGCTATTGGATGCCTCTTGTAATGGCACCGACCTCGATCAGCTTAGGAGAGGAATCGGCTCTTGCCCATTTTTTTAACGGAGCCTTTGAAAAAAAATCTATTTTTTTAAGCACATCAGAGTTTTTTATTTTTAACTGGGATTCCTTGACTGTTGGCACAATGACTCACCCGATCGTAGGAATTTATTTGCAGCCTATCGTTCTTTATTCTTTCCACTGTTTGGGCCAGTATTTCTTTTGAGAGACATTTTCACAACTGTTTAATCTGTGGTCTTCAACTTGGACTTTGTCTTTTCACCAGAGCTGCCACCATGTAATGAGTTCTTTATGTTGTCTTGTTCTACATGAATGAGATGCATGGAGTCCAGGTCATTGAAGATCTCTAACAGGTTTATTAACAGCTAAACTATTATGTAAAGTACGGAGAAAACTATTTACAGAACCTTCATCTGGGTGTTACAGTTGCAGTGTGCCTCTGCTTGTAGTCACATGACTGCATCCTGGTACTTAGCTCATTAGCATACTGAGATCTTAAAGGGACATCACTCTTAAAGTAATCATATAACACATTACAACAATGATTCCACTTTAAAAAGCATTTAATTGAGTGCAAAGCGCTTTGGGATGTCCTGAGTCCATGAAAGGCACTATAGAAATGCAAGTCTTTAATTTTCTATCTCCTCCCAGGTCTAACTTGGTCAGAGAAATGGATTAAGTTTGGAAATAAGTAACTGGGAAGATTCTGCACTAATTCAGTGGGGAAGCAGACACTGGCCAGGAACGCACGAGGAAGGCGACTCAGAGTAAGAAGCAGAGAACTGACCCAATGACACAGACTGAAAGGCACAGAGAGAGAGAGGGAGATCCGCCCTCGCTGCACTCTTTGCTAAGGTAGGGAGCTGGTCAGCTGTATGCTGAGGAGGATGGTCAATTGTCCAGCTCGAGCTGGAGAAAGGAATGGTGAGGAAAGCATTGAAGGGCAATTGAGCAGCGAGAGGCCCAGACAGTTTATCGATGTGGTTACAACATTCTGGGGCACTTTCTTCTCAAAAGGAAGATACTGAGAAAATATCTGAGAGTTCTTTGAAATTATATACAGGGAGGATGTGGAGAACGTTTTGAACAGAATGAATAGGTATAAATATTCTTTCTTTTGGGCCTCCTTATCTCGAGAGACAATGGATACGCGCCTGGAGGTGGTCAGTGGTTTGTGAAGCAGCGCCTGGAGTGGCTATAAAGGCCAATTCTGGAGTGACAGGCTCTTCCACAGGTGCTGCAGAGAAATTTGTTTGTTGGGGCTGTTGCACAGTTGGCTCTCCCCTTGCGCCTCTGTCTTTTTTCCTGCCAACTACTAAGTCTCTTCGACTCGCCACAATTTAGCCCTGTCTTTATGGCTGCCCGCCAGCTCTGGCGAATGCTGGCAACTGACTCCCACGACTTGTGATCAATGTCACACGATTTCATGTCGCGTTTGCAGACGTCTTTATAACGGAGACATGGACGGCCGGTGGGTCTGATACCAGTGGCGAGCTCGCTGTACAATGTGTCTTTGGAGATCCTGCCATCTTCCATGCGGCTCACATGGCCAAGCCATCTCAAGCGCCGCTGACTCAGTAGTGTGTATAAGCTGGGGATGTTGGCCGCTTCAAGGACTTCTGTGTTGGAGATATAGTCCTGCCACCTGATGCCAAGTATTCTCCGAAGGCAGCGAAGATGGAATGAATTGAGACGTCGCTCTTGGCTGGCATACGTTGTCCAGGCCTCGCTGCCGTAGAGCAAGGTACTGAGGACACAGGCCTGATACACTCGGACTTTTGTGTTCCGTGTCAGTGCGCCATTTTCCCACACTCTCTTGGCCAGTCTGAACATAGCAGTGGAAGCCTTACCCATGCGCTTGTTGATTTCTGCATCTAGAGACAGGTTACTGGTGATAGTTGAGCCTAGGTAGGTGAACTCTTGAACCACTTCCAGAGCGTGGTCGCCAATATTGATGGATGGAGCATTTCTGACATCCTGCCCCATGATGTTCGTTTTCTTGAGGCTGATGGTTAGGCCAAATTCATTGCAGGCAGACGCAAACCTGTCGATGAGACTCTGCAGGCATTCTTCAGTGTGAGATGTTAAAGCAGCATCGTCAGCAAAGAGGAGTTCTCTGATGAGGACTTTCCGTACTTTGGACTTCGCTCTTAGACGGGCAAGGTTGAACAACCTGCCCCCTGATCTTGTGTGGAGGAAAATTCCTTCTTCAGAGGATTTGAACGCATGTGAAAGCAGCAGGGAGAAGAAAATCCCAAAAAGTGTGGGTGCGAGAACACAGCCCTGTTTCACACCACTCAGGATAGGAAAGGGCTCTGATGAGGAGCCACCATGTTGAATTGTGCCTTTCATATTGTCATGGAATGAGGTGATGATACTTAGTAGCTTTGGTGGACATCCGATCTTTTCTAGTAGTCTGAAGAGACCACGTCTGCTGACGAGGTCAAAGGCTTTGGTGAGATCAATGAAAGCAACGTAGAGGGGCATCTGTTGTTCACGGCATTTCTCCTGTATCTGACGAAGGGAGAACAGCATGTCAATAGTCGATCTCTCTGCACGAAAGCCACACTGTGCCTCAGGGTAGACGCGCTCGGCCAGCTTCTGGAGCCTGTTCAGAGCGACTCGAGCAAAGACTTTCCCCACTATGCTGAGCAGGGAGATTCCACGGTAGTTGTTGCAGTCACCGCGGTCACCTTTGTTTTTATAGAGGGTGATGATGTTGGCATCGCGCATGTCCTGGGGTACTGCTCCCTCGTCCCAGCACAGGCATAGCAGTTCATGTAGTGCTGAGAGTATAGCAGGCTTGGCACTCTTGATTATTTCAGGGGTAATGCTGTCCTTCCCAGGGGCTTTTCCGCTGGCTAGGGAATCAATGGCATCACTGAGTTCCGATTTGGTTGGCTGTATGTCCAGCTCATCCATGACTGGTAGAGGCTGGGCTGCATTGAGGGCAGTCTCAGTGACAGCATTCTCCCTGGAGTACAGTTCTAGGTAGTGCTCAACCCAGCGGTCCATCTGTTTGCGTTGGTCAGTGATTATGTCCCCCGATTTAGATTTGAGGGTGGGTATAAATATAAGCTCATCACTAATAAATCCAATAGGGAATTCAGGAGAAATTTCTTTACCCAGAGAGTGATGAATGGAAGTCGCTACCACAGGGAGTGCTTGAGGTGAGTTGGAGCTGCGGGCTGACAAGTCCCCAGGTCCTGATGGACTTCATCTTCGGGTGTTAAAAGAAGTGGCTCGTGAGATAGTTGATGCATTAGTTTTAATTTTCCAAAATTCCCTAGATTTGGGGAAGGTTCCATTAGATTGGAAAATAGCGAATGTAACTCCTTTATTCAAAAAGGGAGGGAGACAGAAAGCAGGAAGCTACAGGCCAGTTAGCTTAACATCTGTCTTCGGGAAAATGTTAGAAGCTATTATTAAAGATTTTATAGCAGGGCATTTAGAGAAATTCAAGGCAATCAGGCAGAGTCAACATGGTTTTGTGAAAGGGAAATCATGTTTAACCAATTTATTGGAGTTCTTTGAGGGAGTTACATGTGCTGTGGATAACGGGAAACCGGTGGATGTACTGTACTTAGATTTCCAGTAAGCATTTGATGAGGTGCCACATCAAAGGTTATTGCAGAAAATAAAAGCTCAGGGTGGAGGGGGTAACATGTTGGCATGGATAAAAGATTGGCTAGCTAACAGAAAACAGAGAGTAGGCATAAATTAGTCATTTTCTGGTTGGCAAGATGTAATGAGTGGTGTTCCACTGGGATCAGTGTTGGACCCTCAACTTTTTACAATTTATATAAATGACTTAGATGAAGGGACTGAAGGTATGGTTGCTAAATTTGCTGATGACACAAAGATCGGTAGAAAAGTAACTTGTGAAGAGGACATAAGGAGGCTACAAAGGGATATAGATAGGTTAAGTGAGTGGGCAAAGATCTGGCAAATGGAGTATAATGTGGGAAATGGTGAAATTATCCACTTTGGCAGGAAGAATAAAAAAGAAGCATATTCTCTAAATGGTGAGAGATTGCAGAGCTCTGAGCTGCAGAGGGATCTGGGTGTCCTAGTGCATGAATCGCAGAAGGTTAGTATGCAGGTACAGCAAGTAATTAGGAAAGCTAATAGAATGTTATTGTTTATCATGAGGGGAATTGAATACAAAAGTAGGGAGGTTATGCTTCAGCTATACAAGGCATTGGTGCGACCACATCTGGAGTACTGTGTACAGTACTGGTCTCCTTATTTAAGGAAGGATGTAAATGCGTTGGAGGCAGTACAGAGAAGGTTTACTAGACCTGGAATGGGTGGGCTGTCTTATGAAGAAAGATTGGACAGGCTAGGCTTGTATCCACTGGAGTCCAGAAGAGTAAGTGGCGACTTGATTGAAACATGTAAGATCCTGAGGGGTCTTGACAGGGTGGATGTGGAAAGGATGTTTCCCCTTGTGGGAGAATTTAGAACTAGGGGTCACTGTTTAAAAATAAGGGGTCATCCATTTAAGACAGAGATGAGGAGAAATGTTTTCTCTCAGAGGGTCTTTGGAATTCTCTTCCTCAAAAGGCAGTGGAAGCAGAGTCTTTGAATATTTTTAAGGCAGAGGTAGATAGATTCTTGATAAGCAACGGGGCGGAAGATTATCGAGGGCAGGTGGAAATGTGGAGTAATCAGTTCAGCCATGAACTTATTGAATGGCGGAACAGGCTCAAAGGGCCGAGTGGCCTACTCCTGCTCCTAATTCGCATGTTCTTTTGATAGATGGATTTAAGGGAAAGCTAGATAAACACAGACGGGTGAAAGGAATAGAATGATCTGGGAGGAGGCTCGTGTGGAGCATAAACACCAGCATGGATCAGTTGGGCCGAATGGCCTGTTTCTGTGCTGTCGATTCTGTGTGATGTAAATCTTGTATCATTATGCTGGTTTCACAGCTTCACCTTGTTCATCTTTCCTGTAATGCTCATTGAAAAATTCTCTTTGTTGTTTTCAAATCCCTCCATGACCTCACCCCTCCCTATCTCCGTAACCGCCTCCAGTCTCACAACCCTCCGAGATCTCTGATCTCCTCCAATTCTGGCCTCTTGAGCATCCTCACTTTCCCTTGCTCCACCATTGGTGGCCACACCTTCAGCAAGCTCTGGAATACCCTCCCTACACATCTCCACCTCTCTACCTCACTTTCCTCTGTCTGCCACTGTTTTGTGTATTTGATTAGTCTAACTGCTTCTCCTTCCAGTCTCTCTCACACGTGATCTCTTATATCATCATGGTGGGAGGTATTCCTTGCACTGTTTCAATCATTGACCCTTATACTACATTTTCCCCAAGTCTTTAACGTTTGACGGAAACCACATCTGCCAAATAGAAACATATTAATTTTGTCATATGGAACACTATTTGAACACTTACTGGACATTGAACATAACTTGTTTAAAAAGACCACAGAGCAGTGGCTGAAAACATGGCTGTACATTTGCTTCATCATCTTGCTTCTGAGCATGATGAATTTTTTGGAGCTTTTTTTGAACGTCGGCCATTGTGATGCAGTGAACTGAGAATTTGACTCAACTTCATTAATAAGGTTAACATCGTGTTGTGTAGGATGGTCAACAGTAGCTCTGGACAATGCATCTGCTGTTGCTTGTTGCTTGCCCTGTATGGATACTGTTTTGTTCATGAACCTCATTAGCCTCAACTGGAATCTCTGGATTCTCAGAAGCATCCGAGCAAGTTCCTTTTCATCAAGTAAGAAAACTAGCAGTTTGTGGTCTGCCTCTATGACTACCTTTCAGCCGATACTATAATCTGAGAGCTTCTCACAAGCCCACGTGACTGCGACAGCTTCTTTTTCTATGATGGTGTCTCAGAAAATGCTTGTGATGCATAATAAACCGGTCTTCAATATCCATCTGGCTGTTCTTGAAAAAGGACAGTCCCTATCCCTCGAGATGAGGCATCTTCTGCAATTGTGGTTGGCAGTGACGGGTTAAAATGTGCTAAGATATCTGGCAAAATAAGCATCTCCTTGATCCTTTGTAATGATGTGCATCCCAACACCACGCTTGCGCTTTCCTTAATAGTTGTCATAAGGGCTCAGTAACCTGCGTTATATTGGGTAAAAAGTTTGCCAACTGATTAACATTCCATGGAATTGTTGAAGATCTTGGACAGAAGTAGGAAGTGGGAATTCATTAATGGCTCTCGTCTTTTGCGCATCTGCCATTATGCCGTTGACAATGTGTCGTAAAAAATGAATAGACATTTTCGAAAATACACACTTTTCATGAAGTCAGGCCTCCTTCTTGTAGACGATTCAAAACTGCTCCAACCCTCAGGTTACGTGCTTCAATGGATTCACCATGGACTAAGATGTCATCCGTATGGCATATTACTGCTTTAAGGCCCTGTAGAATGCTTGGCATAGTTCTTTGAAATATTTCTGGTGCTGATGTTATATTGAATGGTAAACGATTAAAACAAAATCTTCCAAATGGAGTAATGAAGTTTGTCAATAACCTTGACTTCTTATTCAATGGATCTTGCCAAAAACCACTATTCACATCAAGCTTTGTGAACATGGTACTTCTGGACAACTTTGCCAAGCTTTCGTCCACTGAGGACATCGGATGAACCTCTCTTGCCACAGCCTTATTAAGTTAAGTCTACACAAATGCGAAGAGTACTGTTAGGTTTAGGAACTGGAACCGTTCCCAAACACCACTCTGTAGGTTCAGTGACAGGAGAAATGACTCCATCCTGATCATCTCTTCTAGTTGATGTGGGACTTGCTTCATTAGTGGGTGTTGTATCTTCCTGGGAGTGAAAAGACATACTGGTTTAGCATCTTTTCTCAACGTAATGCTGTATTCAGTCTGAAGTCTTCCTAGACCAGTAAATAATTTCAGAAAATCTTTTTAGAAGTGACTCCTGGATTCTTGTTGCTTAACTTCTTCCACTTTTCTTATAAGATAAAGATCAATACAAGCTGTTTGACTTAATTCTTGATAACGTAGAACATACAGTGTTTCCAATATCTGCTTTCCCTTGTACTGGAGTGTTGCCTTGACTTTCAGTACTGGGCCCTGTAACTGAGTTTCTGTTGGTTGCAGGTAAGGCGTTGATAACCATAGTTCATTGTCTAATAAGACCGTTACACTTGCTCCAGTGTCTAGTTTAAAATTAGTGATATGTCCGTTGACATATACATCTGCAGACCAAAATGCCTGATTAGGATCATTGATCTCACCAAGGAAATTTTCTGATTTCCCTCCTGATGGAAATTTCAAGTGTGAAAATAGATAAGTCCCCTGGGCCAGATGGGATTCATCCTAGGATTCTCTGGGAAGCTAGGGAGGAGATTGCAGAGCCTTTGTCCTTGATCTTTATGTCGTCATTGTCGACAGGAGTAGTGCCGGAAGACTGGAGGATAGCAAATGTTGTGCCCTTGTTCAAGAAGGGGAGTAGAGACAGCCCTGGTAATTATAGACCTGTGAGCCTTACTTCGGTTGTGGGTAAAATGTTGGAAAAGGTTATAAGAGATAGGATTTATAATCATCTTGAAAAGAATAAGTTCATTTGCGATAGTCAGCACGGTTTTGTGAAAGGTAGGTCATGCCTCACAAACCTTATTGAGTTTTTCGAGAAGGTGACCAAACAGGTGGATGAGGGTAAAGCAGTGGATGTGGTGTATATGGATTTCAGTAAGGAGTTTGATAAAGTTCCCCACGGTAGGCTATTGCAGAAAATACAGAAGTATGGGGTTGAAGGTGATTTAGAGCTTTGGATCAGAAATTGGCTAGCTGAAAGAAGACAGAGGGTGGTGGTTGATGTCAAATGTTCATCCTGGAGTTTAATTACTAGTGGTGTACCGCAAGGTTCTGTTTTGGGGCCACTGCTGTTTGTCATTTTTATAAATGACCTGGATGAGGGTGTAGAAGGGTGGGTTAGTAAATTTGCGGATGACACGAAGGTCGGTGGAGTTGTGGATAGTGTCGAAGGGTGTTGTAGGGTACAGAGGGACATAGATAGGCTGCAGAGCTGGGCTGAGAGATGGCAAATGGAGTTTAATGCGGAGAAGTGTGAGGTGATTCACTTTGGAAGGAGTAACAGGAATGCAGAGTACTGGGCTAATGGGAAGATTCTTGGTAGTGTAGATGAGCAGAGAGATCTTGGTGTCCAGGTACATAAATCCCTGAAAGTTGCTACCCAGGTTAATAGGGCTGTTAAGAAGGCATATGGTGTGTTAGCTTTTATTAGTAGGGGGATCGAGTTTAGGAGCCACGAGGTCATGATGCAGCTGTACAAAACTCTGGTGAGGCCGCACCTTGAGTATTGCATGCAGTTCTGGTCACCGCATTATAGGAAGGATGTGGAAGCTTTGGAAAGGGTGCAGAGGAGATTTACTAGGATGTTGCCTGGTATGGAGGGAAGGTCTTACGAGGAAAGGCTGAGGGACTTGGGGTTGTTTTCGTTAGAGAGAAGGAGGGGGAGAGGTGACTTAATAGAGACATACAAGATAATCAGAGGGTTAGATAGGGTGGATAGTGAGAGTCTTTTTCCTTGGATGATGATGGCAAACACGAGGGGACATAGCTTTAAGTTGAGGGGTGAAAGATATAGGACAGATGTCAGAGGTAGTTTCTTTACGCAGAGAGTAGTAGGGGCGTGGAACGCCCTGCCTGCAACAGTAGCAGACTCACCAACTTTAAGGGCATTTAAGTGGTCATTGGATAGACATATGGATGAAAATGGAATAGTGTAGGTCAGATGGTTTCACAGGTCGGCGCAACATCGAGGGCCGAAGGGCCTGTACTGCGCTGTAATGTTCTAATTCTAAAGAAATTCAACTTTGTTAATAACTCTATGTTTGAAGACTTTTTCTTTCGAACTTGCAGGAGTAGAGATTTTACTTTGGCACATCTTCCCAAAATGGCTTATTTTCTTACAGTGGAAGCATTCTGCTGTTTGCAGGATACTGTTTGCACCTGTGGGTCTTTTTGGCGCCATAGCACTGGCAGGGTTTCATGGTGTCTTGCACTCTCCCCCCCACCCCCTACAGTGCACCTTCTTTGCTGGTGCTTCTTTGCAGCCCTCTGATTAAAGAACTGTACGTTAGCTTTGAGGTTTCCTGAACCAAGGTTTTTCTTCACCTCTCAGGATTGCTCTGTTCTTCGTCCGGATCTCTGCTTGTCTCACCAGCTGAATTGCTTTGTCTTGGGTGAGGTCTTCCTTAGACTGCAATAAATTTGATAGGGATTCATCAGCAATACCTACTACAATGTGGTCTCGTATTAATTCTGCTTTTAGGTCTCCATATTTGCATCCTTCAACTGGCCTGTAAAAGGTCATTAATAAAAGCATCTACCATTTTAACTAATTTCTGGACCCTTCTGTTGAATTTGGCCCTTTCTGGAATCTCGTTGCTCCTCAGGTTAAAATAACTATCAAAGATTTTTAAAACTTCATCAAATTTATCCAATCTCTCATTAATGCTTTGTCTTGCAATAACATCATCTGTTATTGCTCCAAATGGAATAAAGCAATGTGTTAATTTGTTCTACTTGCAAGTCTATCCATTCTTAAATATGGAGACCAAAACTGCACACAGTATTCCAGATATGGTCTCACCAAAACCCTGTACAATTGTAGCAATACTTCCTTATTCCTGTACTCTAATCCCCTTGCAATAAAGGACAACATCCCATTTGCCTTCCTAATTGCTTGCTGTACCTGCATGCTAACTTTCTGTGTTCTTTGTACCAGCACATCCAAGTCTCTTTGAACATTGACACTTACCAGTTTCACACCCTATAATTATATTCTGCTTTTATATTCTTACGACCAAAGTGAATAACTTCACACTTCCCCGCATTATAATCCATCTGCCATCTCGTTGCCCTCTCACTTAATGTTTCTATATCTCTTTACAGCCTCTCTGTGTCCTCCCCACAGCTTACCTTTCCATCTACCTTTGTATTATCAGCGAACTTCGATACATTACTCTCTGTTTAAGTTATTTAAGTCATTAATATTGATTGTAAATAGCTGAGGCCCCAGCACTGGTGCTTGCAGCACTCCACTATTTACTGCCTGCCAACTTGAAAATGCCCTGTTTACGCCCGCTCGTTGCTTCCTGTCTATTAACCAATCATCTATCCATGTTAATATATTACCCCCAACTCCATGAGCCCTTATCTTGCCAATTAACCTTTTTTGTGGCACCTTATTGAATGCCTTTTTGAAATCCAGGTATACTACATCTACTGGCTCCCCTTTATCTACCCTACCAGTTACATCCTCAAAAACTGTAATAAATTTGTCAAACAGGAATTCCCTTTAGTAAAACCATGTTGACTTGTTCTAATCATACTGAGCTTTTCTAAGTGCATTGTTAAGACTTCCTTAATAATAGATTCCAGCACTTTCCCAATGACTGATGTTAGGCTAAATGGCCTGCAGTTCCCTGTTTTCTCTCTCACTCCTTTCCTGAAAAGCAGTGTAATATTTTCCAACTTTTAATCTGATCGGACCATTCCCAAATCTAAGGAATTTTGGAAAATCATAACCAGTGCATCCACTATCTCTGCAGCTCTCTTTTAGAACCCCAAGGTATAGGCCATTAGGTCCTGGAGATTTGTCAGATTTTAGTCCCTTAAGTTCCTTCAATACTTTTTCTCTGCTAATATCAATTTCCTTAATTTCCTCACTCTTTTTAGCCCCCAGGTTACTGTCTATTTCCAGTATGGAACTTGTGTCTTCACAGGGAAGGCAAACAAAGCAAAGGAATACACAATAAACAGGAAGATATTGAGAGGGGTAGAAGAAGTGAGAGATCTTGGAGTACATGTCCACAGGTCCTTCAAGGTGGCAGGACAGGTAGATAGAATGGTGAAGAAGGCATATGGAATGCTTTCCTTTATTGGCCGAGGTACAGAATTCATTGTGCCTTTCATATTGTCATGGAATGAGGTGATGATACTTAGTAGCTTTGGTGGACATCCGATCTTTGCTAGTAGTCTCTTCAGACCACAAGCAAAGATCGGATGTCCACCAAAGCTACTAATTATCATCACCTCATTCCATGACAATATGAAAGGCACAATTCAGCATAGCGGCGCCTCATCAGACCCATTTCCAATCCTGAGTGGCGTGAAACAGGGCTGTGTTCTCGCACCTACACTGTTTGGGATTTTCTTCTGCCTGCTGCTCTCACATGCGTTCAAGTCTTCAGAAGAAGGAATATTCCTCCACACAAGATCAGATGGCAGGTTGTTCAACCTTGCCCGTCTAAGAGCGAAGACCAAAGTAGGGAAAGTCCTCATTAGGGAACTCCTCTTTGCTGACGATGCTGCTTTAACATCTCACACTGAAGAGTGTCTGCAGAATCTCATCGACAGGTTTGCGGCTGCCTGCAACAAATTTGGCCTAACCATCAGCCTCAAGAAAACGAACATCATGGAACATCAGAAATGCTCCATCCATCAATATCGGTGACCACGCTCTGGAAGTGGTTCAAGAGTTCACCTACCTAGGCTCAACTATCACCAGTAACCTGTCTCTCGATGCAGAAATCAACAAGCGCATGGGAAAGGCTTCCACTGCTATGTCCAGACTGGCCAAGAGAGTGTGGGAAAATGGCGCACTGACACGGAACATAAAAGTCCGCGTGTGTCAAGCCTGTGTCCTCAGTACCTTGCTCTACGGCAGCGAGGCCTGGACAACGTATGTCAGCCAAGAGCGACGTCTCAATTCATTCCATCTTCGCTGCCTCCGGAGAATCCTTGGCATCAGGTGGCAGGACCGTATCTCCAACTCAGAAGTCCTCGAGGCGGCCAACATCCCTAGTTTATACACACTACTGAGTCAGCGGCGCTTGAGATGGCTTGGCCATGTGAGCCGCTTGGAAGATGGCAGGATCCCCAATGACACATTGTACAGCGAGCTCGCCACTGGTATCAGACCCACCGGCCGTCCATGTCTCCACTTTAAAAACGTCTGCAAACGCGACATGAAGTCCTGTGACATTGATCACAAGTCGTGGGAGTCAGTTGCCAGCGATCGCCAGAGCTGGCGGGCAGCCATAAAGGCGGGGCTAAAGTGTGGCGAGTCGAAGAGACTTAGCAGTTGGCAGGAAAAAAGACAGAAGCGCAAGGGAAGAGCCAACTGTGTAACAGCCCCGACAACCAATTTTATCTGCAGCGCCTGTGGAAGTGTCTGTCACTCTAGAATTGGCCTTTATAGCCACTCCAGGCGCTGCTCCACAAACCACTGACCACCTCCAGGCGCTTACCCATTGTCTCCCGAGACAAGGAGGCCAAAGAGAAGAGAAGATAGAATTCAAAAGCAGGGATGTAATACTGGAACTGTGTAAAACGCTGGTTAGACCACAGCTGGAGTATTGCGTACAGTTCTGGTCACCACATTACAGGAAGGATATAATTGCTCTGGAGACAGTACAGAGAAGATTTACAAGAATGTTGCCAGGGCTTGAACAGTTGCAGCTATGAGGAAAGATTGGATAGGCTCGGGTTGCTTTCCTTAGAACAGAGAAGGCTTGAAGGGTGACTTAATTGAGATGTACTAAATTATGAGGGGCCGAGATAGAATAGACAGGAAGGACCTGTTTCCCCTAGCGGAGAAGTCAATTACCAGGGGGAACAGATTTAAGGTGATTGGTAGAAGGATTAGAGGAGACATGAGGAAAAACATTTTGATCAGAAGGTGTCTGGAATTCACTGCCTAGATTGGTGGTGGAGGCAGAAACCCACAACTCATTTAAAAGGTACCTGGACATGCACCTGAAGTGCTGTAACCTGCGGGGCTACAGACCAGGTGCTGGATGGTGGGATCAGATTGGGCAGCTAGTTTTTTTTTAACCAGCGCAGACATGATGGGCTGAATGGCTTCCTTCTGTGCTGTAATGTTTCTATGGTTCTGTGGTTTCTATGGTACTGTGAAGACAGACAAAATATTTGTTCAATGCCTCTGCCATTGCCTCATTCCCCATGTTCATTTCTCCTGTCGCTGCTTCCAAGGGACCAATGTTTACTTTAGCTACTCTCTCCCTTTTAATCTACCTATAAAAGCTCTTACAATCTGTTTTTATGTTACTGGCTAGTTTAGTCTCATTCTATTTTTTTCCTTTAGCATCAACTTTTTGGTGGCCCTTTGCTGGTTTCTAAAACACTCCCAATCCTCAGACTTGCTACTCTTTTTTTGTAACATTGTGAGCCTTTTCTTTTAATCTCATACTATCCTTAACTTCCTGCGTGAGCCACTGATTGGTCAATGGGTCTTTCTAGCTGAGTCTTTGTGTTTTAGTTGAACATTTTGAATTGTTTCTTTAAAGGTTTCCCCTGTTCATTTACTGTAAACATTTTAGTCTATTTACTCAATTTACCTTAGCCAGTTCTCCCCTCATGCCTCCATAATTAGCTTTGTTTAAGTTTGAGATTCTTTTTTTGTGATTGGAGCACGATACTTTCAAATTTAACATGGAATTCAATGGTATTATGATCACTGTTTCTCAGTGGATCTTTTACAATGACTTTGCTTATTAACCCTGCTTCATTACACAATACTACATTTCAGATACACAGAATTGTTACAGTGCTGAAAGAGGCCATTCGGCCCATCGTGTCTACACCAGCTGTCTGAAAGAGCAATTCACTTAGTGCCATTTCCCCAACTTCTCCTCGTAACCCATAAGTTATTCACAGGGTAGTTACTCTATGGAATTCTCTACCCCAGAAGGCTGTGGAAGCTCAATCTTTGAGCATGTTCAAGACAGAAATCGATAGATCTCTGAATACTAACAACATCAAGGGATATGAGTATATTGGGGAAAAATGGCATAGAGGTAGATAATTAGCCATGATCTGTTTGAATGGTGGAGCAGACTCGATGGGCCGAATGGTCTACTCCTGCTCCTATTTCCTATAATCCTAATCCTCACATTCTTCCTTTTCATATAAACAGAAAAGATCTAAGATAGCTATATCCCTAGTTGGCTCCACAACATACTGCTCCAAGAAACTGTCCCAAAAACATTCTACAATCTCATCTTCTAGACCATTCCTGCCAATTTCATTGTCCCAGTCTATACAAAGATTAAAGTCCGCCACAATTATTATATTGCCTTGGTTACAAACTCCAATAATTTCTTGTTTAATGCTCTGTCCAATGTTAGGGGGCCTATAAACAACTCCCACCAGTGTTTTCCGATTCTTGCTATTCCTTATTTCCAACCATACTGATTCTACTTCATGACCTTATGAGGCAAGATCCTTTCCCACTAATCCCCTTATGTCATCCTTTACTATCAGCTACCCCTCCTCCTTTGCCATTCTTCTGTCTTTCCGAAATATTGTGTAGCCTGGAATATTTATTTCCCAACCTTGATCACATGTAACCATGTCTCTGTAATGGCAATTAGATCTAGATCATCTACCCCTATTTGTGCCACTAGTTCATCTATCTTATTGCAGATGCTTCACACATTCATATATAGAACCTTTGATTTCATTTTCTCCTTCTATCCCCTTCAATGACCTTATTTACTGATGTGCAATTTCTGTTAAACTCTCTGTCCCTTCCTTTTCCATTCTGCTTGTCTTTTCCCACCATGCTATACTGTTCCGATGCCTTGACCTTTCTCTTTGGATTTCTAAATCTTAACCTCTCCCGAACTCTCGCCCCACTCTGTTAGTTAACAACCTCTAGTCTTATCTGCTGGCTCACTCTTGAGTTTGTGTGCACTGTCCCTTCCTGTCACACCCTGATTACCATTATCCATATTGCGATCTTGCTGTCTTGCCTTCTCCTCTCTCTTTAAACTATCACTTCATTTCTCACTTGATCCCTCACCCCCACTATTTAGTTTAAAGCCCTCTCTACTGCCCTAGTTATATAACTCGCCAGCAAACTGGTCCCCGCACGGGTCAGGTGTAGACTGTCACAACGGTACAGCTCCCACGTTCCCCAGTACTGGTGCCAATGCCCCATGAATCAAAACCCATTTCTCCCACACCCGTCTTTGAGCCATGCCTTTAACAGTCTAATCTTTTCTTTACACTACGCCAATCTGCTCGTGGCTCAGGTAATAACTAAATTTTGAAGCAATTGTGTATGTCAAAAGAATGACCAATTCTGAGTTTGTTCTGGTCCTTCCATGTGTCCAAACTTCTCTAGTAGAATTTAAGATCCATGGCTTTCTATTTCGTTTACTTTCTTTTTAAAATTTTCCCTCCAGTATCAGAAGTTCCCCACAATTTTCAGCCTCGCACTTACTCCCACTACTGTCATCCTTTCTCCCTGTGAAATCTGGCCGCTAGACTCCGTATTTATTCCCTTCTTTCTTTACTTGCAGTTTTGTAGCATTTCTGCTAATCTCTTTTTACTCCTTTCACTTAAAGTATTAAGTTTTTGCAGCCTCTTTGTTTTTTTTTCTCGCTCACTCCAGTCGCAACATGTAATAGCGCCGACCTTGGATCCGGCCTCGACAAAGACTTGTGGTTTTCCCAGTGCTGCCTGCTGGTGCTGTTAGGAACAAATACTTTACCCTCTTTAAGGGTCGCTCTCCAGATCCCCGATCATTGTTTGGTTCTCCGGCTCGAAGCCTGCCATCGCTGGACCGGAATTTTTTCACAGACTACCCGCCTCTGTGGTGCAGCCTGAATGTCTCTACAAGCCGATTCCCCGACTCTCCATGCCTCCTTCATCCATGGAGCAGCTCTGGAGCTTTTTCACAGCCTCTTCTCGAGCTCTGCAGTTTTGCCGCCTTTTGCCCAGGTCAGCCTTCTTCAAAGTATTTCTTCAATTTCTTCTGGATATTGTAAGGTAAGAGCCACTGCTGTTCACCATTAAGTATTCTTGGTTTGTCTGCCACTATTTGTATACATGGTTAATCTAGCTAGGAGAGATTACTGAGTCTGCAGTGATTTTACCATTAACTCATTTACTACATTTTAACAATAAGTCTGTATGACTCCTCTGAAGCCATGCTACTTCTCCTTCAAGTCTCTCTCACATGTGATCTCTTACATCATCATGGTGGGAAGTATTCCTCACACTGTTTCAAACATTAACCCTTTCAAACCCTTATACTATTTCCTCCTTTAAGATGCTCCTTAAAACCTACCTCTTTGACCAAGCTTATGGTCACCTGTCCGAATATCTCCTTATATAGCTCAGTGTCAAATTTTGTTTGATAATGCTCCTTGCTGAGGGTCTTTGGGACATTTTATTCCATCAAGGTTGCTGGACCAGGCTTTATACGGGAGTGAAATCCTTGAAGAAATGTTCGTGTCTCTCAGTCTCCAGGTGGCAGCACACGCTAACCTGTGGATATGCATTTTCACAGCACTATTCTCGTTGGTTATGCTCAATAGCGGAGCTCATGGTCAGTGCGGGTACAAATGATTCACTTAAAGCTGCTTCATTCTCAGTGCTGATTCTATCCTCAGTATAATATTAGTGGTTTATGTGTATTCCATAGTTTTCCAGTGCATGATCTCTCTGCTCCCACTGAACGTTCCTTTATCACTGGCACACTGCTCCCAACAGCTTGGAGCAACACTTAGACCAGCACTCGAACTGCCCTCTAATCCCTGTACCCACTGCACCCCCATAAACCCCTGTACCCACTATAGCCGCTCTATCCCACTATACCCCCTGTACCCACTATAGCCCCTGTATCTCCCTGTACCCCCTAAAGCCGCTGTACCTCACTGTACCCCACTGCATCCCTGTAACTTCCTGTACCCACTATAGCCCCTGTACCCCATTGTATTCCCTGTATCTCCCTGTACCACCTAAAGCCACTTTACTCCACAGTACCTCCTGTACCCCACTGCTTTCCTGTAACTCCCTGTACCCACTATAGCCCCTGTATCATGCTGTACCCCCTGTACATCCTATACTCCACTTTACCCCCTGTAACCAACAATTACCCTGTACCCACTGTACCCTATATACCCCACTGTATCCCCTGCCCCACTTGAACCCTCCTGTACCCCCTGTACCCCAATTGTACTTGTAACCCACTGTACAATTTTATCACCTGTGTATTCCCTGTCCCCACTGTATTCCTGGTATTCAGTCCGTACACCTGGTACCCTCTGTACCCTCTGTGTATCCCACCGTATCTCAGAGAACCATCTGTACTCCTGTACCTCTGTGCACACCGTGTACTCTCTTTACACATTATATCCCACTGTACTTGTACATCCCCGATTTCCATCACTCCACCATTGGTGGCCATGCCTTCAGCTGCCAAGGGCCAAAGCTCTGAAATTCCCTCCCGAAACCTCTCCATCGCTCACCTCTTCTCTTCCCGTGTCACCACTGTGTTCAAGACCCGCTCCTGAGAACTGAGCACCAAATCTAGGCTGACACTTCCAGCCCCAGTACTGAGGGAGTGCTGCACTGGTGGAGGGTCAGTACTGAGGGAGTGCTGCACTGGTGGAGGGTCAGTACTGAGGGAGTGCTGCACTGTCGGAGGGTCTGTACTGAGGGAGCGCTGCACTGTCAGAGGGTCAGTACTGAGAGAGTGCTGCACTGTCAGAGGGACAGTACTGAGAGAGTGCAGAACTGTCAGAGGGACAGTACTGAGGGAGTGCTGCACTGTCAGAGGGACTGTACTGAAAGAGTGCTGCACTGTCAGAGGGTCAGTACTGAGGGAGTGCTGCACTGTTGGAGAGTCAGTACTGAGGGAGTGCTGCACTGTCAGAGGGTCAGTACTGAGGGAGTGCTGCACTGCAGGAGGGACAGTACTGAGAGAGTGCTGCACTGTCAGAGGGTCAGTACTGAGGGAGTGTTGCAATGTCAGAGGGTCAGTACTGAGGGAGCACTGCACTGTCAGAGGGTCAGTACTGAGGGAGTGCTGCACTGTTGGAGGGTCAGTACCGAGGGAGCGCTGCACTGTCAGAGGGTCAGTACGGAGGGAGTGCTGCACTGTTGGAGTGTCAGTACTGAGGGAGTGCTGCACTGTCGGAGGGTCACTACTGATGGAGTGCTGCACTGTCAGAGGGGCAATACTGAGGGAGTGCTGCACTGTCAGTGGGTCACTACTGAGAGAGTGCTGCCCTGTCAGAGGGGCAATACAAAGGGAGCGTTGCACTGTTGGAGGGTCAGCACTTTTGGAGTGCTGCACTGTTGGAGGTGCTGTATTTTTGATGACACGTTAAACCCAGGGCCCACCTGCCAACTGGTTGTCCTCGTTTCCTACATTACAACAGTGACCACACTTCAAAAATACTTAATTGGCTGTAAATCGCTTTGGGACATCCTGAGTTGGTGAAAGGCACTATAGAAATGCAAGTCTGTCTTGCTTTCATTTCATTTGCCGCTTGCAGTCTAAGCTGCTCATCAGTTGGTGAATTTGGCAGCAGAATTGTAGAAATTGTTAGATTGGAAATAAGCCAAATGTTCAAACATGAGAAGTATGAACTTGTCTGGGATCAGGAGCTCGAGTTCAGACAATCTTTCCATCTGACCCTCTCAGTATATCCTTCTATTTCTTTCACCCTCATCTGTTTATCCAGTTTCCCCAGAAATCCATCGAGGCTATTCATCTCAACCACTCCCTGTGGTAGCGAGTGCCAGAACAAGGGGAAATAACCTTCATGGTTAATCTTCAGGGTGATTTCAGGAGGGTACATCATCACACAAATGATTGTGGAAATCTGAAACTCTTTCCCACAAAAGGTTGGGGGTCAGTTGGGGTTTTCAAAACTGAGATCAACATATTTTTGTTGGGGAAGGGTGGAAAAGGGATGTGGAGCAAAGACAAGTAAATGGAGCTAAGGTCAGACATGACCTATTGAATGGTGAAACAGGCTCGAGGGGCTGAATGGCCTCTTCCTATTCCTGTATTCACCAATCAGGTTCTTTGAATCACTCCACTATTGGCAGCCATGCCTTCAGCTACCTGGGCCCTAGGCTCAGGAATTCCCTCCCTAAACTCTCCGACTCTCCAACTCTCTCTCCACCTTTCTGACGCTCCTTAAAATCGTACCTCTTTCACCAAGCTTTTGGTTACCTGCCCTAATATCTCCTTATATGACTCGGTGTTTGATAATCCCTCCTGTGAAGCACCTTGGGATATTTGACTACATGAAAGGCACTGCTTGAGGCAAGGTGTTGTGCTTGTTGAAAACATTGCAAACCGAGTCTACCTTTTTCTACAGTTGAGGCAATAATTATGTTCAGTCAATCTATAAAAGCACTTCTGTCTGTTTTGTGTCACATATTGATATTATAAGTCAATAAATGCTGAGATTTATGGCTGTCCCATTTACAGTACAAATCCCTTCACACCTCATCGCCCACACAAAGTTCACAGCTGCTTCTGCTCTCCTGCTCAATACATCCGAACCCTTCTGACTGCCGAAGGTAAGATCGCAGTGTTCATAAACCTATACTGACCAGCCTGCACAACAGCAGCAAGGTTACAACCCTGCTGTTCTCGAGGACTAGTCAGGGTTACTGCAGGGTTGCTATTGCGTACTGAGGCAAACATTATTGCCATGTAATTAATCGTTGATTAACCCTCAATAACCTGAATTTATACAGTGTCTTGATGTGATAGGGAGATCGGTCCAAAGAAAGAAGGAAACAGAGACAGACTATCCAACTGTCAGTCAGTCAGTTCGTCAATCACTCCCAGGTATCTGTTAGTCTATTTATAAACCCCGAACCCCTCGAATAGATTGCAGTCTGTAACTCACTACCAGGTATCTGTTACTCGATACATAAACCCCCAAACCCCTCAATTAGATTCCAGTCTGTAACTCACTACCAGGTATCTGTTATTCTATATTAAGAAACATAGAAAATAGGATCAGGAGTAGGCCATTTGGCCCTTCGAGACTGCTGCGCCATTCATTATGATCATGGCTGATCATCCAACTCAGTAACCTGATCCCGCTTTCCCCCCATATCCTTTGATCCCTTGCGCCCCAAGAGCTATATCTAACTCCTTCTTGAAAACATACAATGTTTTGGCCTCAACTGCTTTCTGTGGTAGCGAATTCCACAGGTTCACCACTCTCTGGGTGAAGAAATTTCTCCTCATCTCAGTCCTGAAAGGTTTATCCCATATCCTTAGACTATGACCCCTGGTTCTGGACTCCCCCACCATTGGGAACATCCTTCCTGTGTCTACCCTGTCATGTCCTGTTAGAATTTTATAGGTTTCTATGAGATCCCCCCTCACTCGTCTGAACTCCAGCGAATATAATCCTAACCGACTCAATCTCTCCTCATACGTCAGTCCCGCCATCCCAGGAATCAGTCTAGTATACCTTCGTTGCATTCCCTCTATAGCAAGAACATCCTTCCTCAGATAAGGAGACCAAAACTGCACACAATATTCCAGGTGTGGCCTCACCAAGGTCCTGTATAATTGCAGCAAGACATCCCTGCTCCTGCACTCAAATCCTCTCGCTATGAAGGCCAACATACCATTTGCCTTTTTTACCGCCTGTTGCACCTGCATGCTTACCTTCAGCGACTGGTGTACGAGAACACCCAGTTCTCGCTGCATATTCCCCTCTCTCAGTTTATAGTCATTCAGATAATAATCTGCCTTCCTGTTTTTGCTACCAAAGTCAATAACCTCACATTTATCCACATTACACTGCACCTGCCATGCACTTGCCCACTCAACTTGTCCAAATCACCCTGAAGCCTCTCTGCATCCTCCTCACAACTCACCCTCCCACCCAGTTTTGTGTCATCTGCAAATTTGGAGATATTACATTTAGTTCCCTCATCTAAATCATTAATATATATTGTGAATAGCTGGGGTTCTAGCACCGATCCCTACGGTACCCCACTAGTCACTGCTTGCCATTCGGAAAAAGACCCATTTATTCCTACTCTTTGTTTCCTGTCTGCCAACCAATTTTCTATCCATCGCAATACACTACCCCCAATCCCATGCGCTTTAATTTTACACACTAACCTCTTATGTGGGACTTTGTTGAAAGCCTTCTGAAAGTCCAAATAAACCACATCCACTGGCGGTCCCTCATCAAGTCTACTAGTTTCATCCTCGATGAATTCGAGTAGATTTGTCAAGCGTGATTTCCCTTTCGTAAATACATGCTGGCTCTGTCCGATTCTACCACTGTTCTCTAAGTGCTCTGCTATAAAATCTTTGATCATGGACTCTAGAATTTTCCCACTACTGATGTCAGGCTGACTGGTCTAGAATTCCCTGTTTACTCTCTGCCTCCCTTTTTAAATTGTGGGGTTACATTAGCTATCCTCCAATCTGTAGAACAGTTCCAGAGTCTATAGAATCTTGGAAGATGACCACCAATGCATCCACTATTTCTAGGGCCACCTCCTTCAGTACTCTGGGATGCATACCATCAGGCCCTGGGGATTTATCAGCCTTCAATCCCATCAATTTCCCCAACACCATTTCTCTACTCATACTGATTTCCTTCAGTTCCTCCCTTTCACTAAACCCTGTGTTACCCAACATTTCTGGTATGATATTTGTGTCCTCCTTTGTAAAGGTGGAACCAAAGTATGCAATTAGTTGGTCAGCTATTTCTTTGTTCCCTATAATAAATTCCTCTGTTTCTGACTGTAAGGGACCTATATTTGTCTTCACCAATCTTTTTCTCTTCACATACCTACAGAAACTTTTACAGTCAGTTTTTATGTTCCCCGCAAGCTTACTCTTGTACTCTATTTTCCCCTTCTTAATCAATCCCTTTGTCCTCCTTTGCTGAATTCTAAACTGCTTTCAATCCTCAGGAATATTGTTTTTTCTGGCGAATTTGTATGCCTCTTCCTTGGATCTAATGCTATCTCTAATTTCCCTTGTAAGCCATGGTTTGGCTACCTTTCCCGTTTTACTTTTGCGCCAAACAGGGATAAACAATTGTTGCAGTTCATCCATGTGCTCTTTGAATGTTTGCCATTGCCTATCCACCGTCATCCCTTTAAGTAACGTTTCCCAATTCATCATGGCCAACTCGCGCCTCATACCTTTGTAGTTTCCTTCACTAAGATTCAGGACCCTAGTCTCAGAATCAACTATGTCACTCTCCAACTTGATGAAGAATTCTATCATATTATGGTCGCTCATCCCCAAGGGGTCTCGCACCACTAGATTGTCAATTATTCCTCTCTCATTACACAATATCCAGTCTAGGATGGCCTGTTCTCTCGTTAGTTCTTCAACATATTGGTCCAGAAAACCGTCCGGTATGCACTCCAAGAATTCCTCCTCTACGGTATTGTGACTAATTTGATTTTCCCAATCTATATGCAGATTAAAGTCACCCATAAATACAGATGTTCCTTTATCACATGCATCTCTAATTTCCTGTTTAATGCCATTCCCAACGTCACCACTACAGCTGGGGGTCTATATAAAACCCCCACGAACATTTTTTGCCCCTTAGTGTTTCTCAGTTGTACCCATACAGATTGCACATCATCAGAGCTAATATCTTTCCTCACTATTGCGTTAATTTCCTCTTTAACAAGCAATGCAACTCCACCGCCTTTTACTTTGTGTCTGTCCTTCCGAAATACTGAATACCCCTGGATGTTCATTTCCCATCCCTGGTCATTCTGCAGCCATGTCTCCATAATCCCAACTATATCATACCCGTTTACATCTATTTGTGCGATTAATTCATTCACTTTATATAAACCACTGAACCCCATGATTAGATTCCAGTCTGTAACTCATTCCCCGGTATCTGTTGTTCTATATATAAACCACCGAACCCCTCAATTAGATTCCAGTCTGTAACTCATTCCCCGGTATCTGTTATTCTATATATAAACCACCGAACCCCTCGATTAGATTCCAGCCTGTTACTCACTCCTGGGTATCTGTTATTCTATATATAAAACACACAAACCCCTCAATTAGATTCCAGTCTGTAACTCACTCCCGGGTATCTGTTATTCTATATATAAACCACCGAACCCCTCAATTAGATTCCAGTCTGTAACTCACTTCTGGGTACCTGTTATTCTATACATAAACCACCCGAACCCCTCAATTAGATTCCAGTCTGTAACTCCCTCCCTGGTATCTGTTATTCTATATATAAAACACACAAACCCCTCAATTAGATTCCAGTCTGTAACTCACTCCCGGGTATCTGTTATTCTATATATAAACCACCCGAACCCCTCAATTAGATTCCAGTCTGTAACTCCCTCCCTGGTATCTGTTATTCCATATATAAAACACACAAACCCCTCAATTAGATTCCAGTCTGTAACTCACTCCCGGGTATCTGTTATTCTATATATAAACCACCGAACCCCTCGATTAGATTCCAGTCTGTAACTCCCTCCCTGGTATTTGTTATTCTATAGATAAACCACCAAACCCCCCTTGGGCCGCACCCCTAGCCAAGCTGTTCCAGTACAGCTACAACACTGGCATCTACCCTGCAATGTGGAAAATTACCCAGGTCTGTCCTGTATACAAAGAGCAGGAAAAGTCCAACCCGGCCAATTACCGCCCCATCAGCCTACTCTCAATCATCAGTAAAGTGATGGAAGGTGTCATCAACAGTGCCATCAAGCGGCACTTGCTTAGCAATAACCTGCTCAGTGAAGCTCAGTTTGGGTTCCGCCAGGGCCACTCAGCTCCTGACCTCATTATAGCCTTGGTTCAAACATGGACAAAAGAGCTGAACTCAAGAGGTGAGGTGAGAGTGA
The DNA here is from genome assembly GCF_036365525.1 of Heterodontus francisci. NCBI lineage: Eukaryota > Metazoa > Chordata > Chondrichthyes > Heterodontiformes > Heterodontidae > Heterodontus > Heterodontus francisci. The sequence goes on along the minus strand of NC_090380.1, from coordinate 118,042,619 downwards.
CTGCCCTTGACATCAAGGCAGCATTTGACCGAGTATGGCATCAAGGAGCCCTAGCAAAACTGAGGTCAATGGGAATCAGGGGGAAAACCCCCCGCTGGCTGGAGTCATACCAAGCGCAAAGGAAGATGGTTGTGGTTGTTGGAGGTCAATCATCTGAGCTCCAGGACATCACTGCAGGAGTTCCTCAGGGTAGTGTCCTAGGCCCAACCATCTTCAGCTGCTTCATCAATGACGTTCCTTCAATCATAAGGTCAGAAGTGGGTATGTTTGCTGATGATTGCACAATGTTCAGCACCATTCACGACTCCTCAGATACTGAAGCAGTCCGTGTAGAAATGCAGCAAGACCTGGACAATATCCAGGCTTGGGCTGATAAGTGGCAAGTAACATTCACGCCACACAAAGAACAAAGAACAAAGAAAATTACAGCACAGGAACAGGCCCTTCGGCCCTCCAAGCCTACGCCGATCCAAATCCTCTATCTAAACCTGTCGCCTATTTTCTAAGGGTCTGTATCTCTTTACTTCCTGCCCATTCATGTATCTGTCTAGATACATCTTAAAAGACGCTATCGTGCCTGCGTCTACCACCTCCGCTGGTAATGCGTTCCATGCACCCACCACCCTCTGCGTAAAGAACTTTCCACGCATATCCCCCCTAAACTTTTCCCCTTTCACTTTGAACTCGCGTCCCCTTGTAATTGAATCCCCCACTCTGGGAAAAAGCTTCTTGCTATCCACCCTGTCTATACCTCTCATGATTTTGTACACCTCAATCAGGTCCCCCCTCAACCTCCGTCTTTCTAATGAAAATAATCCTAATCTACTCAACCTCTCTTCATAGCTAGCGCCCTCCATACCAGGCAACATCCTGGTGAACCTCCTCTGCACCCTCTCCAAAGCATCCACATCCTTTTGGTAATGTGGCGACCAGAACTGCACGCAGTATTCCAAATGTGGCCGAACCAAAGTCCTATACAACTGTAACATGACCTGCCAACTCTTGTACTCAATACCCCGTCCGATGAAGGAAAGCATGCCGTATGCCTTCTTGACCACTCTATTGACCTGCGTTGCCACCTTCAGGGAACAATGGACCTGAACACCCAAATCTCTCTGTACATCAATTTTCCCCAGGACTTTTCCATTTACTGTATAGTTCACTCTTGAATTGAATCTTCCAAAATGCATCACCTCGCATTTGCCCTGATTGAACTCCATCTGCCATTTCTCTGCCCAACTCTCCAGTCTATCTATATTCTGCTGTATTCTCTGACAGTCCCCTTCACTATCTGCTCCTCCACCAATCTTAGTGTCGTCTGCAAACTTGCTAATCAGACCACCTATACTTTCCTCCAAATCATTTATGTATATCACAAACAACAGTGGTCCCAGCACGGATCCCTGTGGAACACCACTGGTCACACGTCTCCATTTTGAGAAACTCCCTTCCACTGCTACTCTCTGTCTCCTGTTGCCCAGCCAGTTCTTTATCCATCTAGCTAGTACACCTTGGACCCCATGCGCCTTCACTTTCTCCATCAGCCTACCATGGGGAACCTTATCAAACGCCTTACTGAAGTCCATGTATATGACATCTACAGCCCTTCCCTCATCAATCAACTTTGTCACTTCCTCAAAGAATTCTATTAAGTTGGTAAGACATGACCTTCCCTGCACAAAACCATGTTGCCTATCACTGATAAGCCCATTTTCTTCCAGATGGGAATAGATCCTATCCCTCAGTATCTTCTCCAGCAGCTTCCCTACCACTGACGTCAGGCTCACCGGTCTATAATTACCTGGATTTTCCTTGCTACCCTTCTTAAACAAGGGGACAACATTAGCAATTCTCCAGTCCTCCGGGACCTCACCCGTGTTTAAGGATGTTGCAAAGATATCTGTTAAGGCCCCAGCTATTTCCTCTCTCGCTTCCCACAGTGACCTGGGATAGATCCCATCCGGACCTGGGGACTTGTCCACCTTAATGCCTTTTAGAATACCCAACACTTCCTCCCTCCTTATGCCGACTTGACCTCGAGTAATCAAACATCTGTCCCTAACCTCAACATCCGTCATGTCCCTCTCCTCGGTGAATACCGAAGCAAAGTACTCGTTTAGAATCTCACCCATTTTCTCTGACTCCACGCATAATTTTCCTCCTTTGTCCTTGAGTGGGCCAATGCTTTCTCTAGTTACCCTCTTGCTCCTTATATATGAATAAAAGGCTTTGGGATTTTCCTTAACCCTGTTTGCTAAAGATATTTCATGACCCCTTTTAGCCCTCTTAATTCCTCGTTTCAGATTGCGCCTACAATCCCGATATTCTTTCAAAGCTTCGTCTTTCTTCAGCCTCCTAGACCTTATGTAAGCTTCCTTTTTCCTCTTAGCTAGTCTCACAATTTCACCTGACATCCATGGTTCCCTAATCTTGCCATTTCTATCCCTCATTTTCACAGGAACATGTCTCTCCTGCACGCTAATCAACCTCTCTTTAAAAGCCTCCCACATATCAAATGTGGATTTACCTTCAAACAGCTGCTCCCAATCTACATTCCCCAGCTCCTGCCGAATTTTGGTATAGTTGGCTTTCCCCCAATTTAGCACTCTTCCTTTAGGACCACTCTCGTCTTTGTCCATGAGTATTCTAAAACTTACGGATTTGTGATCACTATTCCCAAAGTAGTCCCCTACTGAAACGTCAACCACCTGGCACGGCTCATTTCCCAACACCAGGTCCAGTATGGCCCCTTCCCGAGTTGGACTATTTACATACTGCTCTAGAAAACCCTCCTGGATGCTCCTTACAAATTCTGCTCCATCTAGACCTCTAACATTAAGTGAATCCCTGTCAATGTTGGGAAAATTAAAATCTCCTATCACCACCACCCTGTTGCTCCTACATCTTTCCATAATCTGTTTACATATTTGTACCTCTATCTCACGCTCGCTGTTGGGAGGCCTGTAGTACAGCCCCAAAATTGTTACTGCACCCTTCCTATTTCTGAGTTCTGCCCATATTGCCTCACAGCTCGAGTCCTCCATAGTGCCTTCCTTCAGCACAGCTGTGATATCCTCTTTGACCAGTAATGCAACTCCTCCACCCCTTTTACCTCCCTCTCTATCCCGCCTGAAGCATCGGTATCCTGGGATATTTAGTTGCCAATCATGCCCTTCCCTTAACCAAGTCTCAGTAATAGCAATAACATCATACTCCCAGGTACTAATCCAAGCCCTAAGTTCATCTGCCTTACCTACTACACTTCTTGCATTAAAACAAATACACCTCAGACCACCAGTCCCTTTGCTTTCATCATCTGCTCCCTGCCTACTCTTTCCCTTAGTCACGCTGACTTCATTATCTAGTTCCTTACAGGCTTTAATTACTACCTCCTTACTGTCCACTGACCTCCTCATTTGGTTCCCATCCCCCTGCCACATTAGTTTAAACCCTCCCCAACAGCGTTAGCAAAAGCACCCCCAAGGACATTGGTTCCAGTCCGGCCCAGGTGTAGACCGTCCAATTTGTAATAGTCCCACCTCCCCCAGAACCGGTCCCAATGTCCCAAAAATCTGAACCCCTCCCTCCTGCACCATCTCTCAAGCCACGCATTCATCCTGACTATTCTTTCATTTCTACTCTGACTATCACGTGGCACTGGTAGCAATCCTGAGATTACTACCTCTGAGGTCCTACTTTTTAACTTGGCTCCTAACTCCCTAAATTATGCTTGTAGGACCTCATCCCGTTTTTTACTTATATCATTGGTGCCTATGTGCACAACGACAACTGGCTGTTCACCCTCCCCTTTCAGAATGTTCTGCAGCCGATCTGAGACATCCCTGACCCGTGCACCTGGGAGGCAACATACCATTCGGGAGTCTCGTTTTCGACCACAGAACCGACTATCTACTCCCCTTACAATCGAATCCCCTATGACTATCGCCCTTCCACTCTTTTTCCCGCCCTTCTGAACAGCAGAGCCAGCCACGGTGCCATGAACCTGGCTACTGCTGCCTTCCCCTGGTGAGCCATCTCCCTCAACAGTATCCAAACGGTATACCTGTTGTGGAGGGAGATGACCGCAGGGGACACCTGTGCTGCCTTCCTGCTCTTTCTCTGCCTTTTGGTCACCCATTCCCTTTCTCCCTCAGCAATCCTAATCTGCGGTGTGACCAATTCACTAAACGTGCTATCCACGACCTTCTCATGGCAATGACCATCTCCAACAAGAGAGAATCTAACCATCACCCCTTGACATTCAACAGCATTACCATCGCTGAAACCCCACTATCAACATCCTAGGGGCTACCATTGACCAGAAACTGAATTGGAGTAGCCAAATAAATACCGTGGCTACAAGAGCAGGTCACAGGCTGAGAATCCTGAGGCGAGTAACTCACCTCCTCACTCCCCAAACCCTGTCCACCATCTACAAGGCACAAGTCAGGAGTGTGATGGAATACTCTCCACTTACCTCAATGGGTGCAGCTCCAACAACACTCAAGAAGCTCGACACCATCCAGGACAAAGCAGCCCGCTTGATTGGCACCCCATCAACAAACATTCACTCCCTGCACCACCGACGCACAGTGGCATCAGTGTGTACTATCTACAAGATGCACTGCAGCAATGCATCAAGGCTCCTTAGATAGCACCTTCCAAACCCACGACCTCTACCAACTAGAAGGACAAGGGCAGCAAATGCATGGGAACACCACCACCTGCAAGTTCCCCTCCAAGTCACAAACCACCCTGACTTGGAACTATATCGCCGTTCCTTCACTGTCGCTGGGTTAAAATCCTGGAACTCCCTTCCTAACAGCACTGTGCGTGTACCTACCCCACATGGACTGCAGCGGTTCAAGAAGGCAGCTCACCACCACCTTCTCAAGGGCAATTAGGGATGGGCAATAAATGCTGGCCTGGCCAGCGCCGCCCACATCCCATGAATGAATTTAAAAAAAATTAGATTCCAGACTGTAACTCACTCCCGGGTATCTGTTATTCTCGATATAAAACACCTGAACCCCTCGATTAGATTCCAGTCTGTAACTCACTCCCGGGTATCTGTTATTCTCGATATAAACCCACCAAAACCCTCAATTAGATTCCAGTCTGTAACTCACTCCTGGGTATCTGTTATTCTCGATATAAAACACCTGAACCCCTCGATTAGATTCCAGTCTGTAACTCACTCCTGGGTATCTGTTATTCTCGATATAAAACACCTGAACCCCTCGATTAGATTCCAGTCTGTAACTCACTCCCGGGTATCTGTTATTCTCGATATAAACCCACCAAAACCCTCAATTAGATTCCAGTCTGTAGCTCACTCCCGGGTATCTGTTATTCTCGATATAAACCCACCAAAACCCTCAATTAGATTCCAGTCTGTAACTCACTCCTGGGTATCTGTTATTCTCGATATAAACCACCTGAGCCCCTCAATTAGATTCCAGTCTGTAACTCACTCCCGGGTATCTGTTATTCTATATATAAACCCACCAAAACCCTCAATTAGATTCCAGTCTGTAAATCACTCCCGGGTATCTGTTATTCTCGATATAAACCCACCAAAACCCTCAATTAGATTCCAGTCTGTAACTCACTCCTGGGTATCTGTTATTCTATATATAAACCCACCAAAACCCTCAATTAGATTCCAGTCTGTAACTCATTCCTGGGTATCTGTTATTCTATATATAAACCCACCAAAACCCTCAATTAGATTCCAGTCTGTAACTCACTCCCGGGTATCTGTTATTCTATATATAAACCACCCAAACCCCTCAATTAGATTCCAGTCTGTAACTCACTCCTGGGTATCTGTTATTCTATATATAAACCCACCAAAACCCTCAATTAGATTCCAGTCTGTAACTCACTCCCGGGTATCTGTTATTCTATATATAAACCACCCAAACCCCTCAATTAGATTCCAGTCTGTAACTCACTCCCGGGTATCTGTTATTCTATATATAGAACCCCCGTACCCCTCGATTAGATTCCAGTCTGTAACTCACTCCTGGGTATCTGTTATTCTATATATAAACCACCCGAACCCCTCAATTAGATTCCAGTCTGTAACTCACTCCTGGGTATCTGTTATTCTATATATAAACCACCCGAACCCCTCAATTAGATTCCAGTCTGTAACTCACTCCTGGGTATCTGTTATTCTATATATAAACCCACCAAAACCCTCAATTAGATTCCAGTCTGTAACTCACTCCCAGGTATCTGTTATTCTATATATAAACCACCCAAACCCCTCAATTAGATTCCAGTCTGTAACTCACTCCCAGGTATCTGTTATTCTATATATAAACCACACAAACCCCTCGATTAGATTCCAGTCTGTAACTCACTCCTGGGTATCTGGTATTCTATATATAAACCACCCGAACCCCTCGATTAGATTCCAGTCTGTAACTCACTCCCAGGTATCTGTTATTCTATATATAAACCACCCAAACCCCTCGATTAGATTCCAGTCTTTAACTCACTCCCGGGTATCTGTTATTCTATATATAAACCACACAAACCCCTCGATTAGATTCCAGTCTGTAACTCACTCCCAGGTATCTGTTATTCTATATATAAACCACCCGAACCCCTCGATTAGATTCCAGTCTGTAACTCACTCCCAGGTATCTGTTATTCTATATATAAACCACCCGAACCCCTCGATTAGATTCCAGTCTGTAACTCACTCCCAGGTATGTTATTCTATATATAAACCACCCGAACCCCTCAATTAGATTAAGATCTGGATGGAACAGTTGGAAATGATACCTGGTTCAAGGGTAGCTAAAAAATCAAACACATTTCAATTTTTCTTTGGATTCTGCAGCTGGGATAAGTCAAATCTGAGACTGTTATAACACAGGCAGCTGTCATCGTTGAGCAGTTATTGATACACAGAGTGTGTCCGTGTTTAACTGTTTAGTGAGTGGTTGATCCATGCTATAAATCTCCAATTTTATTGTCACGAGGCAGCCAATTAAGGCAACAGTCTCTGTGAATTGATAGTTGGGCTGCTCTCACCAGCTTGTCAGCTGAGCTCAATAAGGTGATTCCCCTGGGCAGGGGGAGGCAGGCTTTGAAACAAGTCTCCAACTGTTAGTTCGCAAAGTATTCTTTGAAAAATTAATCCACTTTCAATGACAGAGCAGACTGCAGTTCTGGAAGATTGTCTTCATTTGTGGCAGGTCAGTCTAGTGCCTCAGTGATTGCAAACTCAATGTTGGATTCTCTTCCAGTCTCGCCCCTCCTGAAGGTGCTGACTCTCATTGGGGTACGTCTCCTGAAGGTGCTGACTCTCACTGGGGTACGTCTCCTGAAGGTGCTGACTCTCACTGGGGTACGTTTCCTGAAGGTGCTGACTCTCACTGGGGTACGTTTCCTGAAGGTGCTGACTCTCACTGGGGTACATTTCCTGAAGGTGCTGACTCTCACTGGGGTACGTTTCCTGAAGGTGCTGACTCTCACTGGGGTACGTTTCCTGAAGGTGCTGACTCTCATTGGGGTACGTTTCCTGAAGGTGCTGGCTCTCACTGGGGTACATTTCCTGAAGGTGCTGACTCTCATTGGGGTACGTTTCCTGAAGGTGCTGACTCTCACTGGGGTACATTTCCTGAAGGTGCTGACTCTCACTGGGGTACGTTTCCTGAAGGTGCTGACTCTCACTGGGGTACGTTTCCTGAAGGTGCTGACTCTCACTGGGGTACGTTTCCTGAAGGTGCTGACTCTCATTGGGGTACGTTTCCTGAAGGTGCTGGCTCTCACTGGGGTACATTTCCTGAAGGTGCTGACTCTCACTGGGGTATGTTTCTTGAAGGTGCTGACTCTCACTGGGATACGTTTCCTGAAGGTGCTGCCTCTCACTGGGGTACATTTCCTGAAGGTGCTGACTCTCACTGGGGTATGTTTCTTGAAGGTGCTGACTCTCACTGGGGTACGTTTCCTGAAGGTGCTGACTCTCACTGGGGTACATTTCCTGAAGGTGCTGACTCTCACTGGGGTATGTTTCTTTAAGGTGCTGACTCTCACTGGGGTACGTTTCCTGAAGGTGCTGACTCTCACTGGGGTATGTTTCTTGAAGGTGCTGACTCTCACTGGGGTACGTTTCCTGAAGGTGCTGACTCTCACTGGGGTATGTTTCTTGAAGGTGCTGACTCTCATTGGGGTACGTTTCCTGAAGGTGTTGACTCTCACTGGGGTACGTTTCCTGAAGGTGCTGACTCTCACTGGGGTACGTTTCCTGAAGGTGCTGGCTCTCACTGGGGTACGTTTCCTGAAGGTGCTGACTCTCACTGGGGTACGTTTCCTGAAGGTGCTGACTCTCACTGGCGACAATTCCTGAAGGTGCTGACTCTCACTGGGATACAGTTCCTAAAGGTGCTGACTCTCACTGGCGACAATTCCTGAAGGTGCTGACTCTCACTGGGATACAAGTCCTGAAGGTGCTGAATTTCACTGGGAAACAGTTCCTGAAGGTGCTGAATCTCACTGGCGACAATTCCTGAAGGTGATGACTCTCATGGATGGTCCTTGCCTGGTGCTGCTGTGGCGTGAATGTTACTTGCCACTTATCAGCCCAAATCTTGTTGTCCAGGTCTGTCTACCTATGGACATGGACTGCTTCAGTATCTCAGGTGTTGTGAATGATGCTGAACAGTGTGCAATTATCAGTGAACATCCCCATTCTTCGGGTCTGAAGTTCTGTTAATGGATGATAAATACCTGGTAGTTGAAGGTAATAGGGTGAACAGGTGTTGGGTGTTGATTAGATAATTGTAATCAATGTGTAGATATAAAGAAGAGCCAGCGAGCTCTTCCTGTGTATTGTTTGGAGTAGTAAGTTCAATGGCAAGCAATAAACAATCTCTACCTAAGCTTCTTGGTCTCAGTGTCCTCTTCACAAAAGGGCTTGTAAGTTCTCTGACACCCACTTCTGACCTTATGATGAAAGGAAGGTCATTGATGAAGCAGCTGAAGATGGTTGGGTCTAGGACACTACTTTGAGGAACTCCTGCAGGGCTTAAATGTTTGGCCCCCAACAACCACAAACGTCTTCTTTTATATGAGGCATGACTCCAACCAGTGGAGATTTTTCCCCCTGATTCCCATTGACTTCTGTTTTTCTTGGACGTTTTGATGCCACACTCAGCTTTGATGTCAAGGGCAGTCACTCTCACCTCACCTCTTGAATTCAGCTCCTTTGTCCATGTTTGAACCAAGGCTGTATTGAAGTCAGGAGCTGAGTGGCCCTGGCGGAACCCAAACTGAGTGTCAGTGAGCAGGTTATTGCTGAGTAAAGTGCTGCTTGATGACACCTTCTGTCACTTTGCTGATGATCAAGAGTAGACTGATAGGGCAGTAATTGGCTGGATTGGATTTGTCCTGTGTTTTGTGGACAGGACATACCAGGGCAATTTTCCACATTGCTGGGAAGATGCCAGTGTTGAAGCTGTACTGGAACAGCTTGGATTGGGGCATGGCCAGAGCACAAGTCTTCATTGCTATTGCTGGAATGTTGTCAGGGCCCAAAGCCTTTGAATAACCAGTGCCTTCAGCTATTTCTTGATCTCATGTGGAGTGAATCAAATTGGCTAAACACTGGCATCTGCGATGCTGGGGAACTTCAGGAGGAGGCCGAGATGGATCATCCACTTGGCACTTCTGGTTGAAGACGGCTGCAAATGCTTCAGCCTTATCTTTTGCACTGATGGCTCCCCCATCATTGAGGATGGGAATGTTTTTGGAGCCTCCTCTTCTGGTTAGTTTTTTAATTGTCCATATAAGACTGGATGTGGCAGGACTGCAGAGTTTAGATCTGATCCGTTGGTTGTGGGATCGCTTAGCTCTGTTGATGGCATGCTGCTTATGCTGTTTAGCATGCAAGTAGTCGTCTGTTGTAGCTTCACCTGGTGCTGCTTCTGGCATACCCTCCTGCACTCCTCATTGAACCAAGGTTGATGGTAATGGTAGAGTGAGGGATATGCCAGGCCATGAAGTTACAGAAATAAAAACAAGAAATGCTGGAACCACTCAGCTGGTCTGGCAGCATCTGTGAAAAGAGAAGCAGAGTTAACGTTTCGGGTCAGTGACCCTTCTTCGGAACTGAAGTTGCAGATTTTGGTTTAATACAATTCTGCTGCTGATGACTCACAGTACCTCATGGATGCCCAGTTTTGAGCTGCTAGATCTATTCTATTTGGTACAATGGTGGAGCCATACAACACGAAGGAGGATGTCCTCAATTTGAAGATGGGACTGTGCGGTGGTCACTCTTATAATACTGGCTTGGACAGATGCATCTGCGACAGGTATATTGGTGAAGATGAGGTCAAATATCTTTTTCCTTCTTGTTGGTTCCCTCACCACCTACTGCAGACCCAGTCTAGCAGCTATGTCATTTAGGACTCAGTCAGTAGTGGTGTTACCGAGCCACTCTTGGCGATGGACATTGAAGTTTTCCACCCAGAGTGCATTTTGTGGCCTTGATACCCTCTGCTTCTTCCAATTGGTGTTCACATGGAGGAGTACTGATTCATCAGCTGAGGGAGGGCGGTAGGTGGTAATCAGCAGGAGGTTTCCTTGCCCATGTTTGATCTGATGCCATGAGACTTCATGGGGTCTGGCATCGATATTGAGAATTCCCAGGGCAACTTCCTCCCTACTATATACCACTGTGCCGCCACCTCTAGTGGGTCTGTCCTGCCAGTGGGACAGGGCATACCTGGGGATGGTGATGGAGGTATCTGGGACATTGTCTGTAAGGTATGACTCAGTGAGTATGACTGTCAGGCTGTTGCTTGACTAGTCTGTGGGACAGCTCTCCCAACTTTGACACAATTCCCCAGATGTTAGTAAGGAGGACTTTGCAGGGTCGACAGGGCTGGGTCTGTCTTTGTTTCTGGTGCCTAGGGCGATGCTGGGTGGTCTGTCCAGTTTTACTCTTTTTCATATTTTCTGTTGTGGTTTGATACAACTGAAATTGATTTTTAGGCCATTTCAGAGGGCAGTTAAGAGAAAATCACATTGCTGTGGGTCTGGGGTCACGTGTAGGCCAGACCAGGTAAGGACAGCAGATTTCCTTCCCTAAAGGACATTAGTGAACCAGATGTTTTTTTACGAAATCGGATAGTTTCATTGTCACCCATGCGGATATTGATCTTTATTCCATATTTATTTATTAATTGAATTTAAATTCCAACATCTGCCATGAACTCATGTCTCTGGAGCATTAGTCTGGACCTCTGGATTACTGGTCCTGTAACATTCCCACTTTGCTACATTCAACTGGGGGCGGGGAAGTGACAAATCTGGGTTTTTATCTAAAACATTCGGCATGTAGATAGTAACAGTAACAAAACTCAGACCAGACAATACCTCCGACTGACATATTTACCCTGTGCTAGAGATTTTGAAACAAACTCTCTGTGCATGGTGTCTCTCTGTCACAATCTGTGGTGTTCTGAATACTGCTTCATAAAACTCTGGATTTAAAGGAGTGACTGTCGAAACTGCTCTGTTCAGTTAGTGTGATTAACAAAGGGCCTATCTGGCATTCCATGTGAACCGTGTTTGCCAGGTGCCTGTCTATGTTCGAACCCTCCCAATATGGTTGGTCTCACATACACTGGTGCAGGAAATGGACTGCGAGACATAAGCCGGAACTTTCTTTTATTCGTTCCAGGGATGTGGTCATCGCTGGCTGGGCCAGCATTTATTGTCCATCGCTAATTGTCCTTGAAGGTGGTGATGAGCTGCCTTCTTGAATCCTTGCAGTCCATCTGGTTCGGGTATACCCACAATGCTGTTAGGAAGGGAGTTCCAGGATTTTGACCCAGCGTTAGTGAAGGAATGGTGGTATAGTTCCAAGTCAGGATGGTGTGTGGCTTGGAGGGGAACTTGCAGTTGGTGGAGTTCCCATGCATCTACTGCCCTTGTCCTTCTATGTGGTAGAGGTCGCGGGTTGGTAGATACTGTTGAAGGAGTCTTGGTGAGTTGCTGCAGTGCATCTTGTAGACAGTACACACTGCTGCCACTGTGCGTCGGTGGTGGAGGGGGTGAATGTTTAATGTATTGGAAGGGGTGTTTAAAATGGTGAATGATAGAGTAAGCTGCAGTTTCATTCGCTCGTGCCTCTGACTGCACTCCTAACCCTCTTGGGATGATCACCTCCGTCCATGGAAATTAACGCTTGATAATTCATTACTAGTGATCTAATAGCATGGGTGTGTGTGACAAATGGATACTCACTGGCACAAGACTTCTGCTCACTTTACCTCCCTTTGAACAAGAAAGCACCCTTAAAAGGTTTTGGTAATTTTTTACAATAAACATGAATAGAAAACTGTTCCTTGATTTAGCCAACTAGTTGGGAAAAAGAACATCAGAACAGGAGGAGGCCATTCAGCCCCTCGAGCATATTCCACCATTCAAATGGATCATGACTGATCTGTAGCTTAACTCCATTTACCTGCTTTGGTTCTGTAACCTTTAATATCCTTACTCAGCAAAACACAAAAAGGAGCTCCATCTTGGAAAGGATATTCTTGGATGCCAGTTGGATTAAAAAAACTGTTTTATTTTAATGTTTTTAAATTAATTCTTGAGATTTGGGATGTGGGCGTCACTGGCTAGGCCAGTATTTATTGCCCATCCCTAATTGCCCTTGAGAAGGTGGTGGTGAGCTGCCTTCTTGAACTGCTGCAGTCCAGGTGGGGTAGGTCCCTGTTAGGAAGGGGGTTCCAGGATTTTGACCCAGTGACAGTGAAAGAACGGCGATATAGTTCCAAGTCAGGATTTACTCTTGTTTCTCTCTTATTTTTGCTTTCGGACAGCAGTTGTTTATCATTCTGCCATTCACACCTCCTCCAGACACATCCTTTGTTTCTTTTCTTGTCTCATTACCACTCCCTTTGGCTCTTCCCCACCAACTCTTGTCATTTAATCTCTCCTGTCTTCACAGACCTTCCCTTTTGCTCTTTATCCGCCCACTCCCTTTCACTTGCTTAAAACCTATTACATTTCTAACCTTTGTCAGTTCCGATGAAAGGTCATCGACCTGAAGCGTTAACTCTGTTTCTTTCTTCACAAATGCTGCCTGTGGGTGGAAGAGCAGGTGAATCTGGCGGTGATCTCATCTGGGATGGTGGTGTTGTGGTTACATTGCTGGATTTAATAATAGAGAGAATGTGAATTTAAACCCCACTGGAGCAGTTTGAGAATTTGCATTCAGTTCAGGAGAAGAATCTGGAATTAAAATTTGGTCTCAGTAAAAGTGACAACAAAGCTGTTGGTTTGTCATTAAAAACTCATCTGGTTCACAATGGTCTTCAGGGAAGGAAACCTGCCATAGCTATCCAGTCTGTGCCTATACATAACTCCAGTCCCACACCAATATGATTGACTCTTTACTGCTCACTGAAGTGGGCCGAGCAAGACACTCAGCTATTTTAACGATGGCCAATAAATGCTGCGTCTGAATAATAAGCAAAATTGGCCCATCCTGTTCCATTCATCCATGGGGAATTTTTGATAGTGCTGCTCTCCCCAATGTCATTGCAGTATCTTTATTGATTTCAAAGTCTTTGCGTCCTCTACGCAAAAGTCAAGACCAATTGAAATCAATAATCACAAGAGCAACAAATGCTAACTGACGAGTGCTGTTGACCACTGGCTTGAGGTGAACAGGTATAGAGGGAGCTGTTTAGGAAGTATGAGAGACTGCTGGGGATTATAATGAGCTAATCGTGATCAGTACCAATATCCCAGGGGATTCCAGGACAGACCAGGACACATGGAAAGGAGGAGTGAAATATTGTTTCTTTGTGGTAATCAAGGACCAGCCCTTGGCATTCCAGGGCTGATTCTGTGCTCTCAGTGGGATCTTAATGGACGGGGAATGTGTAGTGAACACATTGTAAGAAATGACAGGTGAATTCGTCTCTGGTTACTCTATCGACATTTTTCATAATCTTAAAGGTGCTTATTCTCCTTTTAGCCTTCTCTGCTCCCGTGGAAACCATCTCAGTGCTCATGACTCTCTTCATAATATTTTGTATAAATTTATCATTACCTCTATGCTGCTTTTTATAAAATCCCAAATTCTATTGGCCTTTTGTATGGCTATATCTCCCTATTTTATGTATATAATCTCTGTTTGTTCCCAAGGCATGAGCATCACTGGCAAGACCACATTTATTGCCCAGCCTTATTTTCCCTTGGGTCATTAGGAGTCAACCATGCTAGTTTGGGACTGGAGTCACATGTAGGCCCAGACTGGGTAAACATGGCAGGTTCCCTTCCCTGAGGGGACATTCGTGAATCGGTTGGGATTTTACAGCAATCTAAGTCTTCATGGTTATTTATCTGGTTCCAGTCTAGATTTACCAAATTCAATTTCCTAACTTGCCATGCTGGGATGTTAATTCTGGAACCCTAGCTTGCAGGTCCACTAAGCTATCTGGACTCTGCCTTTCAGGGCATTATCTATTTCAACCACTAGGCCCCTATGTTCATCCACACTCTTCAATATCTTCTCATTGACTAAGCACACTCATAGGATCATAGATTGATACAGCACAGGCGGAGGCCATTCATCCCATCGTGCCTGTGCCGGCTCCAAATAGTCCCACCCTCCTGCCCGTTCCCCATAGCCCTGCAAATCTTTCCTTTTCAAATATTTACCCAATTCTCTTTTGAAAGTTACTATTGAATCTGCTTCCACTGCCCTTTCAGGTAGTGCATTCCAGATCACAACAACTCACTGGGTAAATTACAATTCTTCTCTGGTTCTTTTGCCAATTCCCTTAAATCTGTGTCCTCTGGTTACCAATCCTCCTCCCAATGGAAACAGTTTCTCATTTATTCTATCAAAACTCCCTCTTAATTTGGAACACCTCTATTAAATCTTCCCTTAACCTTCTCTGTTGTAAGCTTCTCCAGTGTCTCCACATAATTGAAGTCCTCCATCCCTAGTACCATTCTGGTACATCTCCTCTGCACCCTGTCCAAGGCCTTGACATCCTTCTGAAAGTGTGGTGCCCAGAATTGGCCACAATACTCCAGCTGAGGCCTAACCAGTGATTTTTATCAAGGTTTAGCAGAACTTGCTCATTTTTGAACCCTTTCTGTACCTAATCCCAAATCATCTCTCTTTCCCGGGAACAGGAGTGGACCCAACGCTGACCACTGGGGTACTCCACCTCCAACCATTCTCCATTCCAACCAGCCCCCATCTTTCTTTGTGCAATGCTGCTTTTCTCTTATACCATAATCCTGAAGTTTTCTAACAAGCCTCTTGTGACAATTCTTATTGAACACCTTCTGAAAATCTATATCCACTGCATTCCCTTATCCATCCAACCGATCACTCCTTCAAAAACACAGTCCAATTTGTCAAGCATGACCTGCCTTTTACAAATCCCAGTCAACTCTTCTTGATGCACCAATTACTAAATGCTCAGTCATTTTATTTAAAACTTATGGATTCTAAAGGTTAACCTACAAGTGACATTGGACTGACTGGGTTACGATACCTGATGTAACCTTTCTCCCTCTTCTTGACCAAGGGGGCTGCACGAGCTACTGTCCGGTCTCATAAGAGAAATAAAGTCTTGCATTTCTATAGCGCCTTTCACAGCTGTAGGATGTCCCAAGGCGCTGTACAGCCAATGAAGTGCTTTTGAAGTGATGTCACGATTGTGAATGTAGGAAGCACAGCAGCCAAGTTGTGCACAGCAAGATCCCACAAACAGCCATGTGGGGGTAATGACCAGATAATCTGTTTTTATGGTGTTGGTTGAGGGATATGGCCAGGGCACCAGGGAGAACTTCCCTGCTCCTCTTCAAACTTCCAGGGGAACTTTTACATGCACCTGAGTGGCCACAGTTTAAAATCTAAGCTAAAAGATGGAACCTCGAACAGTGCAGCACTCCCTCAGTACTGCACTGGAGCATCAACCTAGAGTTTTGTATTAAAGTCCTGGAGTGCGATTAGAACCTACACCACCTGATTCAGAGGCAAGAGTGCTACCAACTGAGCAACGGCTGTCACTTATGACCTGATTTGCATATTTATGGTGGATTGAAATAATTCTTTCCTCTTCTCGCATCATATTTGTCGTAAAACATGACGAAGTATTTTGTGTATAATGAGTTACTCTTGAGTGACCAGTCAATCTGCTTTTGGATGAGGCTGGAATGTTGTCTGAAACACTGGGAAAATTTCCACCTGTTTTTGAAAGCACCTTGTTTCAAATCTATCCATGACCTCACCCCTCCATCTCTCATCTGTTCCAACCCTACAACCCTACCAGATCTCTGTGCTCCTCCAACTCTAGACTCTTGAGCATCCTCAATTTTAATCACTCCACCATTGGTGGCTGTGTCTTCAGCAGGACAAGGAAAGAGGTTCTGCATCGTCAGTATGAGGAACTAGGCACCAAATTAAGAAGCAGAAGCTCAAAGGTAATAATCTCTGGAATATTACCTGAGTCACATACCAATTGGCATAAATCAACTAAGATTAGAGAAATGAATGCGTGGCTCAAAGACTGGTGTGGTAGAAGTGGGTTCTGGTTCATGAAGCACTGGCACCAGTATTGGGGAAAGTGGGGGCTGTACCGTTGGGGCGACCTGCACCCGAACTGTGCTGGGTCCAATGTTAGAGCGAACCGCATAACTAAAAGTAGAGAAGGTTTTAAGCTAAATAGTGGGGGCAAGGGAGTAAATTTGGAAAGATGTCACATTGTGCAGTTATTTTTTTTTTGGCTCGTATGGACATGATGGCTTCCTTCTAAGCCATAATTTTTCTATGGTTCTATGTGGTAAATAAAAGAGTAGAGACAAGGCAAGAGAGAAAGGTGTTAATATGGGAAAAGATAAACAGACCATGATGGGAAGGGACAGTGAGTACAATTCTAAGAGTAAATCAGCAGATAAGGCTAGAGGTTACAAAAATAAAAGGACAAAACTAAAGGCACTGTATGTGAATGCACGTAGCATTTGAAACACAATTGAAGTAAATAAGTACGATCTGATAGCAATTACAGAGACATGGCTGCAGGATGACATAGATTGAGACCTCAATATTGAAGGGTACATGACATTTAGGAAGGACCGGAAGATAGAAAAAGGTGGCGGGGTGGCTCTGTCAATTAATGATGGTATTAACACAATAGAGAGGGATGGCCTAAGTTCAGGAAACCAGGATGTAGAAGCAGTTTAGGTAGAGATGAGAAATGATAAAGGCAAGAAGCCACTTGTGGGAGTGGTGTACAGGCCCCCTAACAGTAACCGCATGATAGGATGGGGTATAATGGGAGCTTGTCAGAAAGGTACAGCGATAATCATGGAGAATTTTAATCTACATATAGACTGGAAAAATCAGATAGACAAAGGTAGCCTAGATGAGGAGTTCATAGAATGTTTTCGGGATAGTTTCTTAGAACAGCATGTTCTGAAGCCAACTAGAGAGCAGGCTATACTAGAACTGGTATTGTGCAATGAGATAGGATTAATTAATGACCTAAGATTGAAGGCACCCTTAAGTAGCTGCGATCATATGATTGAATTTTACATTCAGTTCGAGGGAGAGAAGAGTGGGTCTAAGACTAGTATTTTAAACTTAAATAAGGGCAAATTATGAGGGCATGAAAGCAGAGCTAGCTAAAGTGAACGGGCAAATTAGGTTAAGGGATAGGTCAATAGAGATGCAGTGGCAGACATTTAAGGGGATATTTCAGAATACACAGAATAGATACATTCTACAATGGTTAACTAAAAAAGTTAAAGATAGTATCAAAAAGCATATAATTGCGCAAAGGTGGGGAGGCAGGTCAGAAGATTGGACAGAATATAAAAAACAGCAAAGAAGGACTAAAAAAAGAATAAAGAGGGAAAAATTAGAGTACGAGAGAAAGCTAGCTAGAAATATAAAGACATAGTAAGAGTTTCGATAGATATTTAAAAAAAGAAAAGAGTTAACAAAGTGAGCGTTGGTTCGAAAGAACGTGAGTCTGGGGAATTAATAATGGAAAATAAGGAGATGGTAGATGAATTGAACAGGTATTTTGCGTCAGTCTTCACTATAGAACAATACAAGTAACATCTCAGCTGTAAATCAGGAAACGGAAGGGAGGGAGGAACTCAAGAAAATTACAATCACCATGAAATTGA
Source organism: Heterodontus francisci (assembly GCF_036365525.1). Taxonomy (NCBI): domain Eukaryota; kingdom Metazoa; phylum Chordata; class Chondrichthyes; order Heterodontiformes; family Heterodontidae; genus Heterodontus; species Heterodontus francisci. The sequence goes on along the minus strand of NC_090380.1, from coordinate 118,024,421 downwards.
GCAAATTGTTGGAGCTGTGGGCTGACAAGTCCCCGGGTCCTGATGGACTTCATCCTAGCGTGTTAAAAGAAGTGGCAAGTGAGATAGTTGATGCGTTAGTTTTAATTTTTCAAAATTCCCTAGATTCGGGGAAGGTTCTGTTAGATTGGAAAATAGCGAATATAACTAATGTAACCCCTTTATTCAAAAAGGGAGGGAGACAGAAAGCAGGGAACTACAGGCCAGTTAGCTTAACATCTGTCTTAGGGAAAATGTTAGAAGCTGCTATTAAAGTTATAGCAGGGCACTTAGAAAACTTTAAGGTAATCAGGCAGAGTCAACATGGTTTTGTGAAAGAGAAATCATGTTTAACCAATTTATTGGAGTTCTTTGAGGGAGTTACATGTGCTGTGGATAAAGGGGAACCGGTGGATGTATTGTACTTAGATTTCCAGAAGGCATTTGATAAGGTGCCACATCAAAGATTATTGTGAAAAATAAAAGCTCACGGTGTAGGGGGTAACATATTGGCATGGATAGAAGATTGGCTAGCTAACAGGAAACAGAGAGTAGGCATAAATGAGTCATTTTCTGGTTGGCAAGATGTAACGAGTGGTGTGCCACAGGGATCTGTGCTGGAGCCTCAACTTTTTACAATTTATATAAATGACTTGGATGAATGAACTGAAGGTAGGGTTGCTAAATTTGCTGATGACGCAAAGATAGGTAGGAAAGTAACTCGTGAAAAGGACACAAGGAGGCTACAAAGGGATTATAAATAGGTTAAGTGAGTGGGCAAAGATCTGGCAAATGGAGTATAATGTGGGAAAATGTAAAATTGTCCAATTTGATTGGAAGAATAAAAAAGAAGCTTATTATCTAAATGGTGAGAGATTGCAGAGCTCTGAGATCCAGAGGGTGCCCTAGTGCATGAATGGCAAAAGGTTAATGTGCAGGTTCAGCAAGTTATTAGGAAAGCTAGAACAATGCTATCATTTATTGCGAGGGGAATTGAATACAAAAGTAGGGAGGTTATGCTTCAGTTATACAGGGCATTGGTGAGACCATGTCTGGAGTACTGTGTACAGTATTGGTCTTTTTATTCAAGGAAGGATGTTACTGTATTGGAAGCACTTCAGCGAATGTTTACTCGACTAACACCTGGAATGGGTAGGCTGTCTTATGAGGAAAGGTTGGACAGGCTAGGCTTGTATCCGCTGGAGTTTAGAAGAGTAAGAGGCGACTTGATTGAAACATGTAAGATTCTGAGGGGTCTTGACAGGGTGGATGTGGAAAAGATGTTTCCCCTTGTGGGAGAATCTCAAACTAGGCATCACAGTTTAAAAATAAGGGGTCACCCATTTAAGACAGATGAGGAGAAATGTTTTCTCTGAGGGGGTTGTGAGTCTTTCGAACTCTTCCTCAAAAGTGGGTGGAATTAGAGTCTTTAAATATTTTTAAGGCAGAGGTAGATAGATTCTTGATAAGCAAGGGGGTGAAAGGTTATCGGGGGTAGGTGGAAATGTGGAGTTGAGGTTACAATCAGATCAGCCATGATCTTGTTGAATGACAGAGCAGGCTCAAGGGGCCGAGTGGCCTACTCCTGCTTTGAATTCGTATGTTGGAATGTATGTTCGTATGCCCTAAGCTCTGGAACTCCCTCCCTGAACTTCTCCACTTCTCCACCTCTCTCTCCTCCTTTAGGATGCTCCTTAAAACCTATCACTTTGACCCAGCTTTGGGTCATCCGCCCTCATATCTCCTTATGTGGCTCAGTATCGAGTCTTGTCTGATAACTCTCCTTGCGATGTTTTACGATGATAAAGGTGCAATATAACTGCAAGTTGTTTTCATGGGATCTGAAATGTCTACTAGATTGACAGGTGGAACCTCAGTTTGACCTCTAACCTTGGCGGACCTCCTATTCCAGTGCCCCTCTTCCTGATGTGTTTTTCTTATGTTATTTTCTCTGCACTGTGCAAGGCAGTTATAAGGTGACAGTGCTCTAATAGTCTACTTTATAATGCCCATGTTGTTAAAAGTTGTCACAAAAATTAACGGAGTGGAAGAAATAAAAAGCATTCAGGATTCTTGGCTTTATAAACAGAGGCATGGAGTGAACAAACAAGGAAGTCCTGCTCAATCTTATAAATCAACAGTTAGACCCCAGGAGTATTGTAGCCAGTTCTGGGCATCGCACTTTAGGAAGGACGTCAAGGCTTTGGAGACGATAAAGAGGAAATTTACCAGAATGATACTAGGGATGAAGAATTGTTATGTGGGAAGACTGGAGAAGCTGGGGTTGTTCTCCTTTAGAGCAATGAAGTTTACTGGGAGATTTGGTAGAGGTATTCAAAGTTATGAAGGACTTTGAGTAAATAAGAAGGAACTGTTTCCAACCGCAGCGGGGTCAGTAACCAAAGGAAACCGGTTTAAGATTGACAAAAGAACCAGAGAGGGAGATGAGGAGAACTCTTTCTGCAGTGAGTTATTGTGATCTGGAATGTGCTGCCTGAAAGGGCGGTGGAAACAGATTCAGTAGTAACTTCCGAAAGGGAATTAGAGAAATACTTGAAAAGGAAATAAAATTAGAGGGTTGGGGAGTGAGAACAATTGGATATTTCTTTCAAAGAACCAGTACAGGCACAATGGGCCGAATGGCTTCTATTTGTGTTGTAAGATTGTGTGATTTTAAAGAAATATGAGTTAAAAGCATGTCCTGAGGGTAGGACACACGAGCAAAATAAAGTGGAATCTTTTGAGTTGTAGAGAGGCAGCAGACTGTGCAATATCTGAAGCAGCAAGACAGAGCTGCACATTTACTTGCTAATTACAGCTGTTCTGCAGATTGTAATTAATTTTATACCTATTACATGAAATTTATTAAGTGCTAACCCAAGCAGATGAAGTAATGGCAACAAGTTAACACAGCATCTGTGTCTTGGTGCTAAGTCTGTTCCCTAACAAGCAGTGCACGGAATATCATTACAGCAGTGGGCTCACAATGAGATGGTGTTGGAAACACATCCGATGGGGTTGGGGTTTACTTGGATCTATTCATTATACAGAAGCCCATGTAACCGGCCAAGGCTCACAGTTTAGGACAGCGCTGAGGAGAAGGGGCAAGGTAAGTCAGGATGGAGTGGTGAGATGCTACCAAGCTTCTGGAAGGAAAGAATCTGCATTGATATAGTGCCATTAATGACCTCGGGGCATCCCCAAATGTCAGCCAAATACTTTTGAAGTGTAGTCACTGTGGTTCTGTGGAAAACGCAGCAACCAATATGTGCACGGCCAGCTCCGACAAAAGCAATGTGATATTGAGCAGATCATGTGTTTTTCGTGATGTTAATTGAGGGATTAATATTGGTTAGGACACTAGGGCTACCTCGACAGCACTTCTTCAAAATAGTGCCATGGGCTCTTTTACACCAACCTGAAAGGGCAAACGGTGCCTTGGTTTAACATCTTATTTGAAAGACAGCACCTCCAACAGTGCAGCACTTCCTCAGTACTGCAGCATCAGCCTAGATTATGGGCTCAAATCTCTGGATTGGGGCTTGAACCCATGACCTTTTGTCTGAGTGGCAAGAGTGCTCTGCAGTGAGCTATGAAGTTGGTATTGGCAGGAGAAGTGGAGAAATGTGTTATAAAAACATGTAGGATCTTTAGATTTTTGAACAGAGGCAGAGTGAAAAGAACAAGGAAGTTATACTAAACTTTTTAAAATACTGGTTCGGCCTCATCTGGAATATTGTGTCCAATTCTGGGGACTGCACTTTAGGAAGGATGCCCTTGGAGATGGTGCAGAGGCGATTAATGAGAATGGTACCAGGGATGAGGTACTTCAATTATGCGGAGAGACTGGAGAAGCTGGGATTGTTCTCCTTTAAAGCAGAGAAGGTTACGGGGAGATTTAAGAGGTGTTCATAATCCTGAAGAGTTTTGATAGAGCAAACAAGTACAGGAGGATCAGTAACCATAGAGCACAGATTTAAGATAATTGGCAAAAGAACCAGTGACAACATGAGGAAGTGTTTTTACACAGTGAGTTGTTGTGATCTGGAATGTGCTGCCTGAAAGGGCGGTGGAAGCAAATTCAATGGTAACTTTCAAAAGGGAATTGGATAAATACGAAGGGGAATATTTTGAAGGGCTATGGAGAGTGGGACCAATTGGATAGTTCTTTCAAACAGCCAGCACAAACATGATGGGCCAAATGGCCTCCCTCTGTGTTGTATGATTCTGTGTTTCTATGAGTATCTCCTCTGGAATGTGCATGTAGAGGGAGGTGGAGGAACAGAACATAATCACACACCCAACAGATGTGTAGCTCTTAAGAAACTAATTACTAACAGATGGGTGAATAGGGAATGATCCTGACTAACAGGAAGACTGATTCTTAGAGAAGATTCTTCACCAACCGTTGTTTCTACAAGGTGTTAACAAGGCGTTAAATACTTGAATTTGGTTTAAAAGGGTTAAATTATGTGGACAGATTGCATGGACTAGCCTTGTATTCCCCTGGATACAGAAGATTAAAGGGTGATCATATTGAGGTGTTTAAGATAATTAAAGGATTTGATAGGGAGATAGAGGGAAACTGTTTCCTTTGGTGGGAAATTCAGAACAAAGAAAATATAATCTTAAAATTAGAGCCAAGCTGTTCAGGGGTGATTCCAGGAAGCACTTCTTCACACAAAGGGTCGAGGAAATCTGTAACTCTCTCCCCGAAAAGGCTGGAGGTCAGTTGAAAGTTTCAGAGCTGAAATTGGGAGTGTTAGGTAGGGGTATTAAGGTTACAGAACCAAGGTAGGTGGGTAGATGCAGTTAAGATAGATCAGCCACCATCTAATAGAATGAGGGAAGGGGCTCAAGGGACTGAATGACTTCTTGTTCCTATATTGTCGTCTTCAATGGCCTTCTCTGACACTATTAGTTTAGAGATACAGCACTGAAACAGGCCCTTCGGCCCACCGAGTCTGTGCCGACCATCAACCACCCATTTATACTAATCCTACACTAATCCCATATTCCTACCACATCCCCACCTGTCCCTATATTTCCCGACCACCTACCTATACTAGGGGCAATTTATAATGGCCAATTAACCTATCAACCTGCAAGTCTTTGGCATGTGGGAGGAAACCCACGCAGACACAGGGAGAACTTGCAAACTCCACACAGGCAGTACTCAGAATTGAACCCGGGTCGCTGGAGCTGTGAGGCTGCGGTGCTAACCACTGCGCCACTGTGCCGCTGTTCCAGTTTGGTAAAAAGGTTTTTATTTTGTAGTGCTTCACTGTGCTAGACTCTAGGCTGGCAAAAGAACTGGACCAGGTAGTGGGATTCTGGAATAAAAACAGGAAGTGCTGGAAATACTCAGCTGGTCAGGCAACATCTGTGGAGAGAGAAATAGAGTTAACGTTTCAGGTCTGTGACCTTTCATCAGAACTGGCAAAGGTTAGAAATGTAATAGGCTTTGAGCAAATGTAAAGGAGTGGGGGGGGGGGGGGTGGAGAAGAACGAAAGAAGGAGTGTGATAGAGCAGAGGGTAGGAGAGATTAAATGCCAAAGATAGCACGGGACAAAGGCAAAGGGAGTGCTATTAGTTGTATTAGAAGACAAAGCGTTAGTCCAGAGAGAGTGTTAATGGCAGAATAATGAACAGCTCTGTCCAAAAGCAAAAATCTGAAAAGCAAGTTTAAGATACGCCCATGATTAAAAAATAAAATAAAAAAAGGCAGTCATGATGTGAAATTATTGAATTCAATGTTGAGTCCAGAAGGCTGTAGAGTGTAGGAAAATGAGGTGCTGCTCCTCGAGCTTGCGTTGATGTTCACCTGAACACTGCAGCAGGCCAAGGACCATTCTTGGCATGGGAGCAGGGGGGTGAATTAAAAAGGCAAGCAACCCGAAGCTCGGGATCATGCTTGCGGATTTAGTTGGAGGTGTTCCGCAAAGCGGTCACCCAATCTGCATTTGGTCTCCCCATTGTAGAGCCAACAGCATTGTGAGGGGCTTTGTGGAACACCTCCACCAATGCAATGCCTGCCATAGCAACAAGGGGAGATACTGCCCTCCCCCCTGCACAAGCCCTCACTCCGCACTCCACAAGGCAGACAATCGTGCCCAAGTTACACAGTTCTGTACATATTGACACTCCTCTCTTTAGAATGGCTGGTACATAAGTAGAGCCATGCTGAGTTTGGGTGAGGGTGCGGGTGCTGGGTGAGGGTGCGGGTGCTGGGTGAGTGTGCGGGTGCTGGGTGAGTGTGTGGGTGCTGGGTGAGTGTGTGGGTGCTGGGTGAGGGTGCTGGGTGAGTGTGCGGGTGCTGGGTGAGGGTGCGGGTGCTGGTAGAAAGTTAGTGAGGAATTCCACTGAGCACCCTGTTGCTAAGGGGGTGTAAGTGAGCCTGGAGCAGGATTCGTGCCTGGTTTGTGCTGTGTTAGGTGATTGGAGGCTGGTCGTAGTGAAACCGGTCTCAGTGCCAGTGGATTAAGAAGGGATTAAAAAAAAAATCAGTATTCCTGTCCCAGTAGTTCTGCTGGGAAGTACATGGTTGTCAAACAAAGACAGAACTTGCAATTAGATAGCACATTTCACAACTTCAGGGTGTCGCACAGCTCTTTACAAACAATGATGTACTTCTGAAGTGTAGTCATCCTTGTAATGTAGAAAATGCTGCAGCCAATTTGCATACAGCAAGATCCCACAAACAGTAATTCGATAAATGACTAGATAACCTGTTTTTCCATGATTTTGGTTGAAGGACAAATATTGGTTGAGGACACTGGTGAAAATTCCCCTCCTCTAGTGACCGTAGGATCTTTTACGTTCACATGAAAAGGCAGAGAGGGCTTCAGTTTAATGGTTCATCTGAAAGACAGCACCTCCAACAGTGCAGCACTCCCACTGTACTGCAGCAGGAGGGTCAGCCTGGGATATATGCTGAAGTCTCTGGAATGGGATTTGCATCTGTGATCAGCTGATGAAAACAGGAGTGGAAATGGCTACTTTACTATTCCCAGAACCCTGCTGACACTCCGTAGCCTCAGGTGTAAATATTGAACCCCATTCCTGCTCCGAGCATCAATAGTTTCTGTGGCAGGTACTGCAGGGGGCTGTGAGGTGATGGGGCGAGGGGGGGTGGGGGATTCCAAGCAACTGACTTGTGTAGGATGGGAAGGTCGTGAAAGGGGCAATCGCGCTTTTTAAAATTCAGCAATGCTGCCAATTATAAAGATCTTTCGCAATCGGCCTTTAATGTAAGATTGATTTCAACAATTGACGAACCTGTGTGTTGCTGTGTCCCTGATCGGCAGGAACGCTTAAGGACTGAGACAGTTAGTGAGGAGACAAGCTGTTTCTCAAATCGCTGGCTAGTCACAGATGTGTTGCTCCTGCTGTTAATGTCCCTCAATTTCTTTTCCCCCTTGCAGTGCAGGCTCCCGTTCTGTGGGTTTATTAATCACCATATGAAATATTAATAAGGGTTTACTTGGGAGCGTTTTATTTTGCAAAGAAAAAGAAAAAACTATGAATGCAGAATCATAACACATAGTGGGAGGCCATTCAGCCCATTGTGTCTGTGCTGGCTCTTTGAAAGTGCTATCTAATTTGTCCTACACCCTTCCTGCTCCTGACCAGAGAATCTGTTTTCTGATATAAATTGAGGGACCCTGGGGAGAACTCCCCTGCTCTTCTTCAAAATAGTGCCATGAGATCTTTTACACCCACCTGAGAGGGCAGACGGGGCCTCGGTTTAATGTCTCATCTGAAAGACGGCACCTCCGACAGTGCAGCACATGCTCGGTACTGCACTGGGAGTGTCAGCCTGCACTCGGGTCTTTAGAAGGGTTCTTGAACCCACAAGCTTCCGAATCAGAGATGAGAGTCTAATAAATATCAAATATAAATAAGTGTTTGCAGAAAATTAAATGAATGTTTTATTTTAACAGCCCCCCACCCCATGTAATTTTTAACCTTTGGTGTTGGTTGGAGAATAATCTGGAATGTCTGGAGATTCCAGGACAATCTTGGAAAGTTGGCAAACCTTACATCAGTCCCAAACCTCGCTGAGATTGGTAAATTTACCCTTTGCTTTGTTCCCTATTTCTTCCAGGGGGAGCTTCACAAGGTACTGTGGTTCGATAGAATTCACTAGGTGAAGCAGTCTGCAAGGCTTCTGTGTGATGTGCATTAAGTAAATTAAAGTATTATTATTTGTAATTGTTATTTATGAGTTGTGGTGCAGAGCACAGCAAACTACTCACACTGACAGATTGTCCCATCAGCTTCCTGTCCCTGCAGCCTTGCTTATTAGGACATGACCAGGACACAAATTGATCCTTTTGTTAATTACAGTCACCAGCTGCCTTTGGAGATATAATGGGCTGATTGTGAGACCAAGCACTCATTTAATTTGCTCTGGCTTCCTTCGTCTTTTAACTCTTAAAGCTGTGATTCAGGGGGTCGACGGCTGAGAGCTCTGTCGCTGACAGATAGGATAGTGTAAACACAGCCACTCACCCCTGGGGTAATGGTATAACTGTGAGCATCCCAAACTGGGGAGGGGGGAGTGTGGAAAGAGATTAAAGGCGCTATGAGGAGATTAAGGGGGTCATAAAATGGTTTTTGAGTGTGAGGGGGTTATCGGGAGAGACGAGAGCGGGTTATCGGGGTCGGGATTATTGGAGTTGAGAAGGAGTTATTAGGGGTTTATCAGGGGAGGAGGTTGTTATAGGGTGGACAGAGACTGCTGGAGTTGTGTACCTATCACAATCTCTGCATCACCAACACCAAATTAAACCCTGTCACCAGGTTTCATGGAGACACCCAAGATCACGTCATTGGCACCAGCTGGACCTCATCGTCACAAGGCGAGCCTCTATAAACAGTGTTCAAATCACACACAGCTTCCACAGTGCGGACTGCGACACCGACCACTCCCTGGTGTGCAGCAAGGTTAGACTCAGACCAAAGAAGTTGCATCATTCCAAGCAGAAGGGCCACCCGCGCATCAACACGAGCAGAATTTCTCATCCACAGCTGTTACAAAAATTTCTAAATTCACTTGTAACAGCCCTTCAAAACACTCCCACAGGGGATGCAGAGACCAAGTGGGCCCACATCAGAGACGCCATCTATGACTCAGCAATGACCACCTTTGGCAAATGCGAGAAGCAGAATGCAAACTGGTTTCAATCTCACTTTGAAGAGCTGGAACCTGTCATAGCCGCTAAGCGCATTGCGCTGCTGAACTACAAGAAAGCCCCCAGCGAGTTCACATCCGCAGCACTTAAAGCAGCCAGAAGCGCTGCACAAAGAACAGCCATGCGCCGTGCAAGTGACTACTGGCAACACCAATGCAGTCATATTCAGCTGGCCTCCGACACCGGAAACATCAGAGGAATGTATGATGGCATTAAGAGAGCTTTTGGGCCAACTATCAAGAAGATCATCCCCCTCAAATCTAAATCAGGGGACATAATCACTGACGAACACAAGCAAATGGTCCGCTGGGTGCAGCACTACCTCGAACTGTACTCCAGGGAAAATGTTGTCACTGAGACTGCCCTCAATGCAGCCCAGTCTCTGCCAGTCATGGATGAGCTGGACGTACAGCCAACAAAATCGGAACTCAGTGATGTCATTGATTCTCTAGCCAGCGGAAAAGCCCCTGGGAAGGACGGCATTACCCCTGAAATAATCAAGAGTGCCAAGCCTGCTATACTCTCAGCACTACATGAACTGCTTTGCCTGTGCTGGGACGAGGGAGCAGTACCACAAGACATGCGCGATGCCAATATCATCACCGTCTATAAGATCAAGGGTGACCGCGGTGACTGCAACAACTACCGTGGAATCTCCCTGCTCAGCATAGTGGGGAAAGTCTTTGCTTGAGTTGTTTTAAACAGGCTCCAGAAGCTGGCTGAGTGTGTCTACCCTGAGGCACAGTGCGGCTTTCGAGCAGAGAGATCCACCATCGATATGCTGTTCTCCCTTCACCAGCTACAGGAGAAATGCCGCGAACAACAGATGCCCCTCTACGTTGCTTTCATTGATCTCACCAAAGCCTTTGAACTCGTCAGCAGACATGGTCTCTTCAGACTACTAGCAAAGATCGGATGCCCACCAAAGCTACTAAGTATCATCACCTCATTCCATGACAATATGAAAGGCACAATTCAGCATAGCGGTGCGTCATCAGACCCATTTCCTATCCTGAGTGGCGTGAAACAGGGCTGTGTTCTCGCACCTACACTGTTTGGGATCTTCTCATGCTGCTCTCATGTGTTCAAGTCTTCAGAAGAAGGAATTTTCCTCCACACAAGATCAGGGGGCAGGTTGTTCAACCTTGCCCATCTTAGAGCGAAGACCAAAGTACGGAAAGTCCTCATCAGGGAACTCTTTGCTGCCGATGCTGCATTAACATCTCACACTGAAGAGTGTCTGCAGAGACTCATCGACAGGATTGTGGCTGCCTGCAACGAATTTGGCCTAACCATCAGCCTCAAGAAAACGAACATCATGGGACAGGATGTCAGAAATGCTCCATCCATCAATATTGGCGACCACGCTCTGGAAGTGGTTCAAGAGTTCACCTACCTGGACTCCACTATCACAAGTAACCTGTCTCTCGATGCAGAAATCAACAAGTGCATGGGAAAGGCTTCCACTGCTATGTCCAGACTGGCCAAGAGAGTGTGGGAAAATGGCGCACTGACACGGAACACAAAAGTCCGAGTGTATCAGGCCTGTGTCCTCAGTACCTTGCTCTACGGCAGCGAGGCCTGGACAACGTATGTCATCCAAGAGCGACGTCTCAACTCATTCCATCTTCGCTGCCTCCGGAGAATCCTTGGCATCAGGTGGCAGGACCGTATCTCCAACACAGAAGTCCTCGAGGCGGTCAACATCCCCAGCATATACAACCTACTGAGTCAGCGGCGCTTGAGATGGCTTGGCCATGTGAGCTGCATGGAAGATGGCAGGATCCCCAAGGACACATTGTACAGCGAGCTCGTCACTGGTATCAGACCCACCGGCCGTCCATCTCTCTGCTTTAAAGACGTCTGCAAACGCGACATGAAGTCCTGTGACATTGATCACAAGTCGTGGGAGTCAGTTGCCAGCGGTGGCCAGAGCTGGCGGGCAGCCATAAAAGCGGGGCTAAATTGTGGTGAGCCGAAGAGACTTATCAGTTGGCAGGAAAAAAGACAGAGGCGCAAGGGGAGAGCCAACTGTGTTACAGCCCCGACAACCAATTTTATCTGCAGCACCTGTGGAAGAGCCTGTCACTCTAGTATTGGCCTTTATAGCCACTCCAGGCGCTGCTCCACAAACCACTGACCACCTCCAGGCGCTTACCCATTGTCTCCAGAAGAAAGAGTATTGGGGGTTTATTGGGTGAGGGGGTAATTAGGGCAGTGAGAGGGTTATGGGAGAGGTTGTGAGAGGAGGTAATCGTGGGCTTGGCTGAAAGGTCAGCGACCTGAAACGTTGGACTGGTTTTGAAGAGCCTGCTGACGATCGGGGCGGTGAGCTCGAAAAATGGCGGCCCGTCCATGCAGGCCGCTAACCAAAAGGCCGCCACCATCTTCCACGCTGCGGCTCATTTAAATAGCCAGGGTGGCCTGTCGCCCACAATCACATGGAGTGGGGGGGGGGTTGCGGTGGGGTGCGGGTTGTCTGTCTCTGGCAATAGCGTCAGCTGCCTGTGTGCAGTTGTTGGCACCATCTTTAAAGGGCAGTCAGCCCTGCCGGCACATTTAAATTTTTGGACCCCCCCACAAAATTAAATAAATAAATTTATAACGCCCCTTTCCCACCCCACAATAACTATTTGCCCTTCCCCCTTTTACATCTGATTTTCTCCCCCCAAGCTACACAAAGTTTAACGGTCAACTCTTCCCACCATCCCTGACACCCATTATGTTTATTTGACCCCGTTTTCCCCCCCACTCCACTGAAAATCGAACTTCCTCCCCCCTCCCCACCAGTGTGGTTCCACGTTTCCCCGGGGATTGGAAGGTGCAGGAGCGCGGCCGCTGTGCCGAACATCACGGCGGGACCTCGATCTCAGGTTAAGTCTAATTGAAATGTATTCATTTTGTTGATCTGAATATTTTAATTGAAGTCCCATCACCCAGCGGCAGCGGCGGACGGGGGGGTCCATCATGGACCGTAATCGCCACTGGGACCATTGCGCTGGGTCCTCACGGCGTCAAGGTCCTTGGCGGGCCTCGTCTGGAGCCATCGTCAGGCCCCTACCCCCCCCACCCCTGCCACAGAACCCAATGCCTGGGGGAGATGAAAATCCAGCCCATGGCCTCTGTTTCTCTCCACAGATGTTGGTATTTCCAGCTCTCCTCAGCATTTTGAACATTTTCTGTTTATATTTACATACAAACATACAAATTAGGAGCAGGAATAGGCCACTCGGCCCCTCTAGCCTGCTCCACAATTCAACGAGATCATGGCTGATCTGATTGTATTCTCAACTCCACATTCCCGCCTACACCCGATAACCTTTCACCCCCTTATCAAGAATATATCTACCTCTGCCTTAAAAATATCCAAAGACTCTGCTTCCACTGCCTTTTGAGGAAGGGAGTTCCAAAGACTCACAACCCTCAGAAAAAATTTCTCCTCATCTCTATCTTAAATGGGTGACACCTAGTTCCAGATTCTCCCACAAGAGGAAATATCTTTTCCACATCCACCCTGTCAAGACCCCTCAGAATCTTATATGTTTCAATCAGGTTGCCTCTTACTCTTCTAAATTCCAGTGGATACAAGCCTAGCCTGTCTAATCTATCCTTGTAAGACAGCCCACCCATTCCAGGTATTAGTCTAGTAAACCTTCTCTGAACTGCTTCCAACTCATTTACATCCTTCTTAAATAAGGATACCAGTACTGTACACATTACTGCAGATGTGGTCTCACCAATGCCCTGTATAACTGAAGGATAGCCTCCCTACTGTTGTATTCAATTCTCCTCGCGATAAACAATCACATTCTATTAGCTTTCCTAATTACGTGCTATACCTGCATACTAACCTTTTGGATTCATGCACTAGGACACCCAGATCCCTCTGCATCTCAGAGCTCTGCAATCTCTCACCATTTAGAAAATATGCTTTTTTATTCTTCCTGCCAAAGTGGACAATTTCACACTTTCCCACATTACACTCCATTTCCCAGATCTTTGCCCACTCACTTAACCTATCTATTTCCCTTTGTAGCCTCCTTATGTCCTCTTCACAACTTCCTTTCTTACCTATCTTTGTGTCATCAGCAAATTTAACAAACACACCTTCGGTCCCTTCATCCAAGTCATTTCTATAAATTGTAAAATGTTGAGGCTCCAACACAGATCCCTGTGGCACACCACTCGTTACATCTTGCCAACCAGACAATGATCCATTTATGCCTACTCTCTGTTTCCTGTTAGCTCGCCAATCCTTTATCCATGCCAATATGTTACCCCCTACACCATGAACTTTTATTTTCTGCAATAACCTTTGATGTGGCACCTTATCAAATGTCTTCTGGAAATTTAAGTTCAGTACATCCACTGATTCTGCTTTATCCACAGTACATGTTACTTCTTCAAAGAACTTCAATAAATTGTTTAAACATGATTTCCCTTTCACAAAACCATGTTGGCTCTGCCTGATGTCATGAAGGTGCTTCCATTATTAAGATTTTTTTGAGGATGTATGTTTAAAAGAGTGTGAAAATTGGTTCATTGGACAGACTGAGGAGCTATCTGGCTTTGCTTCTTTTAAAAGATTACTGGAAGGACACTTTGGATTTTTTAAAACTTACTGGAAGAGACAATACAGTGCTAAATAAACATAAGGAGCCTCGCTGGCTATTGGAGTTGTTTGCAGAGAAGTCACATGTCTAGGTTTATGATTGTCAGGAATTTTGGCTTTCTGATTTGGGCTTGGACTGTTCGAATGTCAGTTGATGTGTATCCTACTAAGAGAGAAGCCATCCAACTTATCCTTTTCCACCTGTTTGAAAAATCTCTGAGAATGCAGTGTGATAGCTGAGACCACTTATATTTTATACGTTCCTGGGATGTGGGTGTCGCTGGCCAGGCCAGCAATTATTGCCCATCCCTAATTGCCCTTGAGAAGATGGTGGTGAGCTGCCGCCTTGAACCGCTGCAGTCCATGTGGGGTAGGTACACTGACAGTGCTGTTAGGAAGGGAGTTCCAGGATTTTGACCCAGTGACAGTGAAGGAACGATGATATAGTTCCAAGTCAGGATGGTGTGTGACTTGGAGGGGAACTTACAGGTGGTGGTGATCCCATTCTTCTGCTGCCCTTGTCCTTCTAGGTGGTAGAGGTCGCGGGTTTGGAAGGTGCTGTCGAAGGAGTCTTGCTGCGTTGCTGCAGTGCATCTTGTAGATGGTACACACTGCATCAGTGGTGGAGAGAGTGAATGTTTGTGGATGGGGTGCCAATCAAGCGGGCTGCTTTGTCCTGGATGGTGTTGAGCTTCTTGAGTGTTGTTGGAGCTGCACCCATCCAGGCAAGTGGAGAATATTCCATCACACTCCTGACTTGTGCCTTGTAGATGGAGTCAGGAAGTGAGTTACTCGCCGCAGGATTCCTAACCTCTGACTTGCTCTTGTAGTCATAGTATTTATATGGCTACTCCAGTTCAGTTTCTAGTTGATGGTAACTCCCAGGATAGTGGTGGATTCAGTGATGGTAATGCCATTGAATTTCAAGGGCAGATGGTTAGATTCTCTCTTGTTGGAGATGGTCATTGCCTGGCAGTTGTGTGGTGCGAATGTTACTTGCCACTTATCAGCCCAAGCCTGGATATTGTCCAGGACTGCTTCAGTATCTGAGGAGTCACGAATGGCGCTGAATATTGTGCAATCATCAGCAAACATCCCCACTTCTGACCTTACGATTGAAGGAAGGTCATTGATGAAGCAGCTGAAGATGGCGACGCAGTGGTTAGCACTGCAGCCTCACAGCTCCAGTGACCCAGGTTCGGTTCTGGGTACTGCCTGTGCGGAGTTTGCAAGTTCTCCCTGTGACCTGTTCTGGTTTCCTCCCACATGCCAAAGACTTGCGGTTTGATAGGTAAATTGGCCATTGTAAATTGCCCCTAGTGTACGTAGGTGGCAGGAGAATTAAGGGAAGGTGGGGATGTAAGAGAGAAATGGGATTAATGTAGGATTAGTATAAATGGGTGGTGGATGGTGGGCACAGACTCGATGGGCCGAAGGGCCTGTTTCAGTGCTGTATTTCTCTATGACTCTATGGTTGGGCCTAGGACATTACCCTGAGGAACTCCTGCAGTGATATCCTGAGACTGAGGTGATTGACCTCCAACAACCACAACCGTCTTCCTTTGCACTACGTATGACTCCAACGGGGAGTTTTCCTCTGATTCACATTGACTCCAGACTTGCTGGGACTCCTTGATGCCATACTCTGTCAAATGCTGCCAGACTGAGCTTTGATGTCAAGGGAAGTCACTCTCACCTCCCCTCTTGAGTTCAGCTCTTTTGTCCATGTTTGAATTGAGGCTGTAATGAGGTCTGGAGCTGAGTGGCCCTGGTGGGACCCAAACTGAGCTTCAAGTGAGCAAGTGCTGCTTGATGACACCTTCCATCACTTTACTGATTGAGAGTAGGCTGATGGGTGGTAATTTCCGGTTGGACTTGTCCTGTTTTTTGTGTGCAGGACATACCTGGGCAATTTTCCGCATCGCTGGGTAGATGCCAGTGTTGTTGTTGTACTGGAACAGCTTGGCCAGGGCTACGGCAAGTTCTGGAATACATGTCTTCAGTACTATTGCCGGAATGTTGTCAGGGCCCATAGCCTTTGCAGTATCCAGTGCCTTCAGTTGTTTCTTGATATCACACGGAGTGAAACGAATAGGCTGAAGACTGGTATCTGTGATGCTGGGGTCCTCAGGAGGAGGCCGAGACGGATCATCAGCTCTGCACTTTTGGTTGAAGATTGTTACATTTGAGGATGGGGATATTTGTGGAGCCACCTCCTCCAATTAGTTGTTTAATTGTCCACCACCATTCACAACTGGATGTGGCAGGACTGCAGAGCTTAAATCTGATCCGTTGGTTATGGGATCGCTTAGCTCTGTCTATCGCATGCTGCTTACGCTGTTTGGCATGCTATTCGTCCGAAAAGCCTACAAGACTACTCCTCGATGTCTCCTGAACAGGACTGCTCCTGAAAGCTGTCTATGCGTACCCGGATGCCAGACCAAAAGCCATCTGGAACATTCGAAATCTTATCCTTTTTCTTCAAGAATTGACAATAACTTGGCCAAAGTACTTTTTTTTAAAGTTGATCTCTGCACAGACAGTTTTTTTCATTTTTTTTAACCGGTGTGTGTGTGTGCGTGTGTGTTAGGTTATTTTAGAAGGGTAGATATTTATAATTTCATATTCCAAACTATGTTAATCTTTGTATCTTTGTTGAATAAGTCTTGTTTTATAATAAATCAATTTTCTTGTTTATTAAAAAAACCTGGTTGGCGGATTTTTATTCTGAAACAAATATCGATGAAGTATATAATTGGCCGTATCAGTAACTGGGTAAAAACCTTTAATATAAGTTGTGACCAGTGAAGTAGTGGAACGAGAGAAAGACGGTGCATTCCTCCAACCTCAATCATAACATATAGTTGGGGGCTCATAGAAACATAGAAAATAGGAGCAGAAATAGGCCATTCGG
The DNA here is from genome assembly GCF_036365525.1 of Heterodontus francisci. Classification (NCBI taxonomy): domain Eukaryota; kingdom Metazoa; phylum Chordata; class Chondrichthyes; order Heterodontiformes; family Heterodontidae; genus Heterodontus; species Heterodontus francisci. Next base: position 118,007,700 of record NC_090380.1, on the reverse strand, counting down.
CCCTTCAAGCCTGCTCCGCCATTCATTAGGATCATGGCTGATCATCCAACTCAGTAACCTGTTCCCGCTTTCGTCCGGGATAACCAGAAGTCGATGAAGTGCAATTGTAAGTCGGGTATGAATAATTGAAAAGGGAAAAAGGAAAACGCCAGGTTTCTTGTGCATTAGAATAAACTTTACACTACCGGAATGGCTACTTTGGATGCAAGTGCATTTGTGCAGCCGTCTGGAATAAATCATGATTCTTTAAAGGCATTGTCCGCAGACGAGCTGTTAAGTGTGGCAGAGCTGTTGAAGGTAGATATGAGATCAAAATCTAGGAGACCTGAAATTCGGAGGCTAGTGGCTACAGCTGAAGATTGAAGTGAAAGAGCCAGAGGAATGAGTAGGATCGGAAGAAGGCAAGGTAACACTGGCATAGATTCAGTTGAACAGGATGAAGTTAGAGCTAGAACTTCAGAGAGGAAAAGGAAAAAGAAAGGGCATTTTGAAGTGAACAAGCAGAGCGGCAGGAGAGAGAGCAGGCAAGAGAAAGAGAAGGAAAGGAAAAAGAAAAGGAATATTAGCTTAAAAGGCTGGAACTAAAAAAAAAAAGTGGCCTTGACTCCAGCGAAAATTCTGATGAGGACGAATCTGACTCCGACCCAGGAGCCAGTGAGGAGCTGTTTAAAATGTGCAAAATACAAGCCCTCCTGAGTTTGAGGAACCTGGGACTTAACTGAGAGTGGAGTGGCGGCTGGCGGAACTGCGTGGAATTTGATCCGGAGTGGCGGCAGAATCCGTGTGTCTCCCAGTGCGCACTGAGACTGAAAGCGGAAAGAAACCTTAGTGACATCACGGGAATTCTGCAAGGTGATTGGTTGGGCAAGTAACAGCTGTTAGTGCATTTAAATTGCTTGAAGGGAAGGTTTTTAAAAAAAAACCTCTAGTGATAAGGTGAGTAGTACTACTTAAATTAATGTTATTTATTAAGGACTTTAGATTGTACTGGGTAGTGTTTGGAGTAGAACAAGACCCCTAGTGTAATTAGTATTTTTTAAAGGGAGTAACTTAATTAATTTAAAGGTAAGTCATGGCAGGAGAGCTCAGCCCTGTGATATGCTCCTCCTGCGCTATGTGGGAAATCAGGGACGCTTCCCGTGTCCCTGACAACCATGTTTGCAGGAAGTGTATCCATCTGCAGCTACTGGCTACCCGCATTACGGAGCTGGAGCTGCGGGTGGATTCACTGTGGAGCATCCGCGATGCTGAGGACGTCGTGGATAACACGTTTAGCATGGTGGTCACATCGCAGGTAATGGCTGCACAGGCAGAAAAGGGATGGGTGACCACCAGGCGGAGTAGCAGCCACAGGTAGGTAGTGCAGGAGTCCCCTGTGGCCACCCCCCTCTCAAACAGATATACCGCTTTGGATACTGTTGTGGGGGGGTGGCCTCCCAGGGGAAAGCAGCAACAGCCAAGTTCGTGGCTCTGCTGCACAGCAGGGTAGAAAAAGGAGTGGAAGAGCGATAGTGATAGGGGATTCTATCGTAAGGGGTACAGATAGGCGTTTCTGTGGACGCAAACGTGACTCCAGGATGTTATGTTGCCTCCCTGGTGCGAGGGTCAAGGATGTCATGGAGTGGCTGCAGGACATTCTGAAGGGGGTGGGTGAACAGCCAGAGATCGAGGTACACACTGGTACCAACGACATAGGTAGAAAAAGGGATGAGGTCCTGCAACAAGAATTTAGGGAGCTAGGTAGCAGATTAAAAAGCAGGACCTCAAAGGTTGTAATCTCTGGATTACTCCCGGTGCCACATGCTAGTGAGTTTAGAAATAGGAGGATCGAGCAGATGAATACCTGGCTGAGGAGGTGGTGCAGGAGGGAGGGCTTTAGTTTCCTGGATCACTGGGACTCTGTCTGGCAAAGGTGGGACCTGTGAAAGTTGGATGGGTTGCACCTGGACCGGAACGGGACCAACACCTTTGCTGGGAGATTTGTTAGTGATGTTGGGGGCGTTTCGACTAATTTGGCAGGTGGATGGGATACAGACTGGAGGTACAGTATGGGGTAATATAGAACAGAAAGTGAGTCTGCCTAGAAGGCAGAGCAAATATCGACCTGGTAAGGCACAAGGGAAAAATGCAAGGTTGGATTGCATCTATTTCAATGCAAGGAGTCTCACGAGTAAGACCGATGAATTGAGGGCGTTGATTAGCATATGGCATTATGATATTGTTGCTATCACCGAGACATGGTTGAGGGAGGGACAGGACTGGCAGCTCAATATTTCAGGGTATAGAATCTTCAGGCGCGATAGGGGAGGGGATAAAAGCAGAGGTGTCATTGCACTGTTGATCAATGAGTCAATTACTGCAGTAAGGAGGGATGATATCTTAGAAGATTCCTCAAATGAGGACATATGGGTAGAACTTAAAAACAAAAAGGGGGCAATCACTTGGCTGGGTGTGTACTACAGGCCACCAAACAACAGTCAGGGAGAGATAGAGGAGCAGATATGTAGGCAAATCTCAGAGGTGTAAAAATAATAGGGTAATAATAGTAGGGGATTTCAATTGCTCAATATTAACTGGGATAGTATTAGTACAAAAGGCTTAAAAGGGGTCAGATTCTCAAAATGCATACAGGAGAGCTTTTTGAGCCAGTATGTAGAGAGTCCTACAAGAGAAGGGGCAGTACTGGACCTAATCCTAGGGAATGAAGCCAGTCAAGTGGTAGAAGTATCAGTGGGGGAACATTTCGGGGATAGTGACCATAATTCTGTAAGATTTAACGTAGTTATGGAAAAGGACAAAGATGGACCAGAAATAAAGGTACTGAATTAGGGGAAGGCCGATTTCAAAATGATAAAACAGGATCTGGCCAAAGTGGACTGGGAGCAGCTACTTGTAGCAAAGATTACATCACAAGAGTGGGAGTCATTCAAAGAGGAAATAGCGAGAGTTCAGAGCCAACATGTACCCGTTAAGGTGAAGGGTAGGACTAACAGGCCCAGGGAACCCTGGATGTCAAGGGGTATAGAGGATTGGATCAGGAAAAAAAAGGGGGCTTACGGCAGATCCCAAGCACTGTAAACAGCGGAGGCACTAGAGGAGTATAGAATGTGTAGCATGGCATTTAAAAAAGTAATTAGGAGAGTGAAGAGGGGACATGAAAAAACACTGGCGGGCAAGATAAAGGAAAATCCCAAGGCATTTTATAAGTATATTAAGGGTAAAAGGATAACCAGGGAAAGAGTAGGACCCATTAGGGACCAATGTGGCAATCTTTGTGTGGAGACGGAGGACATAGGTGAGGTTTTAAATGATTACTTTTCATCGGTGTTCACTATGGAGAAGGACGATGTTGGTGTAGAGATCAGGGAGGGGGATTGCGATATACTTGAACATATTAGCATTGAAAGGGAGGAAATATTAGCTGTTTTAGTGGGCTTAAAAGTGGGTAAATCCTCAGGCCCAGATGAGTTGTATCCCAGGCTGTTATGTGAGGCAAGGGAGGAGATAGCAGGGGCTCTGACACAAATTTTCAAATCCTCTCTAGCCACAGGAGAGGTACTGGAGGAGAGCGAATGTGGTACCATTATTTAAGAAGGGTAGCAGGGATAAACCAGCTAATTATAGGCCAGTGAATCTAACATCAGTGGTTGGGAAAATATTGGAAAAAATTCTGGGGGACAGGATTAATCTCCACTTGGAGAGGCAGGGATTAATCAGGGATAGTCAGCATGGCTTTGTCAGGGGGAGATCGTGTCTAACTAACTTGATTGAATTTTTCGAGGAGGTGACTAGATGTGTCGATGAGGATAAAGCAGTTGATGTAGCCTACATGGACTTCAGTAAGGTTTTTGATAAGGTCCCACATGGGAGAGATTGGTTAAGAAGGTAAGAGCCCATGGGATCCAGGGCGAATTGGATCCAAAATTGGCTTAGTGGCAGGAGGCAGAGGGTAATGGTCGAAGGTTGCTTTTGCGATTGGAAGACTGTGACCAGTTGTGTACCGCAGGGAACGATGCTGGGACCCTTGTTGTTGGTAATGTACATGAATGATTTAGACATGAATATAGGAGGTATAATCAGTAAGTTCGCAGATGACATGAAAATTGGTGGTGTAATTAGTGAGGAGGAAATCCTTAGATTACAGGGAGATATAGATGGGCTAGTAAGATGGGTGGAGCAGTGGCAAATGGAATTTAATCCTGAGAAGTGTGAGGTAATGCATTTTGGGAGGACTAACAAGGCAAGGAAATATACAATAGATGGTAGGACCCTAGGAAGTACAGAAGGTCAGAAGGACCTTGGTGTACCTGTCCATCGATCACTGAAGGCAGCAGCACAGGTAGATAAGGTGGTTAGGAAGGCATATGGGATACTTGCCTTTATTAGCTGATGGAGCTGTATAAAATGCTAGTTAGGCCACAGCTGGAGTACTGTATACAGTTCTGGTCACCACACTATAGGAAGAATGTGATTGCACTGGAGAGGTTGCAGAGGAGATTCACCAGGATGTTGCCTGGGCTGGAGCATTTCAGCTATGAAGAGAGACTGAAAAGGCTAGGATTGTTTTCCTTGGAGCAGAGGAGGCTGAGGGGGGATATGATTGAGGTGTACAAGATTATAAAGGGCATTGATAGATTAGATAGGAAGAAACATTTTCCCTTAGTGGAGGGGTCAATAACCGGGGGCATAGATTTAGCGTAAGGGGCAGGAGGTTTAGGGGGGTTTTGAGGAAATATTTTTTCACTCAGAGGGTGGTTGGAATCTGGAACACACTGCCTGAAGAGGTGATGGAGGTAGGAACCCTCACAACATTTAAGAAGTATTTAAATGAGCACTTGAAACACCATAGCATGCAAGACTACGGGCCAAGTGCAGGAATATGGGATTAGAATAGTTAGGTGGTTGATGGCTGGCACAGACACAATGGGCCGAAGGGCCTGTTTCTGTGCTGTATAACTCTGACTCTATCAAAGAGGCATAGAGGCATTTTTAATTTCTATTGAAAAGTTAGCTAAACAGATGAGGTGGCCAAAAGAAAATGGGACACTGCTCATACAAAGCAAGTTGATAGGAAGAGCTCATGAAGTTTATGGTCTGCATTCTGAGGAGGCTTCTGCAGATTAAGATGGCAAAAACAGCTGTTCTCGCTGCTTATGAGTTGGTCCCTGAAGCTTACAGGCAGAAATTTTGGAACGTCCGAAAATCGTCTGGGCAGACTTGTATCGAAGTTGAGTGGGTAAAGCCAATTAACTTTGATCATTGGATTTGGGCACTAAAGAAAGAGGCCATGTATGAGACCCTGAGGGAAATAGTTTCCCTGGAGAAATTTAAAAATTCACTCCCTCCATTAGTAAGAACCACGTAGAGAACCAGAAGGTTTCAATAGCCAGACATGCAGCAGAAATTGCTGATGATGAGCTTGTCCACAAGTCCAAACCCTTTTTCTGTCACACCCACAGACTCTAAGTATAGAAAGTGGGAGTGTGAAAAGAAGGCAAGTAGCCAGGGATGAGAAGGGACAGCTGGGAATATACCAGGATCTCCTCCTCAGGCCAGAAAGCAAAGTGCTGAGGGTGGGAGTGAGGTCCAGAGGCCTCAGTGTTTCCACTGTCACAAAGTGGGACACCTTTGTGTGGTTTTCTGGAAGTTAGGGGGTAAACCCATGGGACTTATTGCGGTACACAAGGCCAATGCAGAGAAAGAGACCCTGACCGAGAGTATGACAGATCAAGCTGTAGCTTTGACTGCAGCGGTAAGACCAAGTAAAAAAAATCGCTGTCGGTGTGGGGAGATGTGAACGAGATACCTGAGAGCTATAGGGAATTCTTGTTAAAAGAAAAGTAACTCCTTATTCCTCAAGTGAGGCAGATAAACCTATAGTTATATTTAGGGATACAGGAGCCACCCAAACTCTTTTGCTGGGGAAAGGCATAACCTTTCCATCAGAGAACGCATTGAATGCTAAGATTTCAGTGAATGGTATTGGCCGGGAGTATATACCCATACCTTTGTATCGGGTGCACCTGGAATGTGACTGACTGTCTGGAATGGTAACCATAGGAGTTGTCCATAGGTTGCCTGTAGATGGAGTTGACCTACTCCTGGGGAATGATTTGGCTGCAGCAAAGGTAGTAGCTTCTCCAGTATTCACAGAAAGACCAAGTGCAATCAAGGAGACAGAACAGTTGCAGGAAAAAGTTCCATGAATGTTTCCTTCATGTGTAGTGACCCGAGCAATGGCTGAACAAGTTCCATCATCGGAGGTCAAATTGGCACCACAGACAAAAATTTGGCAATTTGAAACTTTTTGGGGGGATTTGGATATTCTGAAGGAATTGTTCAGTAAGTTTTCTCTGATTGAGGCTCAGCAAGCTGACCCAGAGTTCAGTAAGGTGGCACAATCAGCTCAAACTGAAACTGAGGCAGAGGGAGTTCTGGAATGCTACTATTCTGATGAGGAAGTGGGGACCTCCTCACAGACCTACCGATGAAGAATGGACGGTAGTTCACCAGATAGTGGTACTGCCCAAGTATCGCCAGGAAATATTAAGGATCACCCATGAAATTCCTATGGTGGGACATGTGGGGCTCCAGAAGACCCAAACGTGTACAAGTCGACATTTTTACTGGCCAGGTCTTCACAAGGATGTGGTGCAGTTTTGTAAAACATACAAATTACATATGAATTACAAACGAAATAGGAGCAGAAATAGGCCATTTGGCCCCTCAAGCCTGCTCCATCATTCAATAAGATCATGGCTGATGTGTTTGTTTCGAATTCCACACTCCCATCTACCACCGATAATCCTTGATTCCCTTGCCTAACCAGAATCTATCTACCTCTGCCTTGAAAATATTCAATGACCCCGCCTCCACCACCTTCTAGATATCAATCTAGTAAACCTCCTCTGAACTGCCTCCAACGCATTTACATCCTTCCTTAAATAAGGAGACCAAAACTGCACACAGTATTCGAGATGTGATCTCACCAATGCCCTGTATAACTGAAGCATAACATCCTTACTTTTCTTTTCAATTCCTCTCATAGTAAAGGATAGCATTCCAGGAGCCATCTTTATTACTTGCTGTACCTGTATACTATCCTTTTGTGACTCATGCACGAGAACACCTAGATCCCTCTGCACCTCGGAATTCTGCAGTCATTCTCCATTTAAGAAATGTTCTGCTTTTTTATTCTTCCTGCCAAAGTGAACAACTTCACATTTTCCCACATTATACTCCAACTGCCAGATTTTTGCTCATTCACTCAACCTATCTATATCAGTCTGCAACCTCCTTATGTCCTCTTCACAACATACCTTCCTACCTATCTTTGTGTCATCTACAAATTTAGCTACCATGCCATCGCTCCCCTCATTTAAGACATTGATATAAATTGTAAAAGGTTGAGGTCCCAGCACAGACCCCTGTGGGACACCACTTGTCACATCCTGCCACTCAGAACAGGACCCATTTATGCATACTTTCTGCCAGCCAGCCAATCTTCTATCCATGTTAATATGTTACCCCCAACACCACAAGGTCCTAATTTGCACAATAACCTTTTACGTAGCACCTTGTCAAATGCCTTCTGGAAATCCAAGTTCTTTTGGGCCTCCTTATCTCGAGAGACAATGGATACGCGCCTGGAGGTGGTCAGTGGTTTGTGAAGCAGCGCCTGGAGTGGCTATAAAGGCCAATTCTGGAGTGACAGGCTCTTCCACAGGTGCTGCAGAGAAATTTGTTTGTTGGGGCTGTTGCACAGTTGGCTCTCCCCTTGCGCCTCTGTCTTTTTTCCTGCCAACTACTAAGTCTCTTCGACTCGCCACAATTTAGCCCTGTCTTTATGGCTGCCCGCCAGCTCTGGCGAATGCTGGCAACTGACTCCCACGACTTGTGATCAATGTCACACGATTTCATGTCGCGTTTGCAGACGTCTTTATAACGGAGACATGGACGGCCGGTGGGTCTGATACCAGTGGCGAGCTCGCTGTACAATGTGTCTTTGGGGATCCTGCCATCTTCCATGCGGCTCACATGGCCAAGCCATCTCAAGCGCCGCTGACTCAGTAGTGTGTATAAGCTGGGGGTGTTGGCCGCTTCAAGGACTTCTGTGTTGGAGATATAGTCCTGCCACCTGATGCCAAGTATTCTCCGAAGGCAGCGAAGATGGAATGAATTGAGACGTCGCTCTTGGCTGGCATACGTTGTCCAGGCCTCGCTGCCGTAGAGCAAGGTACTGAGGACACAGGCCTGATACACTCGGACTTTTGTGTTCCGTGTCAGTGCGCCATTTTCCCACACTCTCTTGGCCAGTCTGGACATAGCAGTGGAAGCCTTACCCATGCGCTTGTTGATTTCTGCATCTAGAGACAGGTTACTGGTGATAGTTGAGCCTAGGTAGGTGAACTCTTGAACCACTTCCAGAGCGTGGTCGCCAATATTGATGGATGGAGCATTTCTGACATCCTGCCCCATGATGTTCGTTTTCTTGAGGCTGATGGTTAGGCCAAATTCATTGCAGGCAGACGCAAACCTGTCGATGAGACTCTGCAGGCATTCTTCAGTGTGAGATGTTAAAGCAGCATCGTCAGCAAAGAGGAGTTCTCTGATGAGGACTTTCCGTACTTTGGACTTCGCTCTTAGACGGGCAAGGTTGAACAACCTGCCCCCTGATCTTGTGTGGAGGAAAATTCCTTCTTCAGAGGATTTGAACGCATGTGAAAGCAGCAGGGAGAAGAAGATCCCAAACAGTGTAGGTGCGAGAACACAGCCCTGTTTCACGCCACTCAGGATAGGAAAGGGGTCTGATGAGGCACCGCTATGCTGAATTGTGCCTTTCATATTGTCATGGAATGAGGTGATGATACTTAGTAGCTTTGGTGGACATCCAATCTTTTCTAGTAGTCTGAAGAGACCACGTCTGCTGACGAGGTCAAAGGCTTTGGTGAGATCAATGAAAGCAATGTAGAGGGGCATCTGTTGTTCACGGCATTTCTCCTGTATCTGACGAAGGGAGAACAGCATGTCAATAGTCGATCTCTCTGCACGAAAGCCACACTGTGCCTCAGGGTAGACGCGCTCGGCCAGCTTCTGGAGCCTGTTCAGAGCGACTCGAGCAAAGACTTTCCCCACTATGCTGAGCAGGGAGATTCCACGGTAGTTGTTGCAGTCACCGCGGTCACCTTTGTTTTTATAGAGGGTGATGATGTTGGCATCGCGCATGTCCTGGGGTACTGCTCCCTCGTCCCAGCACAGGCATAGCAGTTCATGTAGTGCTGAGAGTATAGCAGGCTTGGCACTCTTGATTATTTCAGGGGTAATGCTGTCCTTCCCAGGGGCTTTTCCGCTGGCTAGGGAATCAATGGCATCACTGAGTTCCGATTTGGTTGGCTGTATGTCCAGCTCATCCATGACTGGTAGAGGCTGGGCTGCATTGAGGGCAGTCTCAGTGACAGCATTCTCCCTGGAGTACAGTTCTAGGTAGTGCTCAACCTAGCGGTCCATCTGTTTGCGTTGGTCAGTGATTATGTCCCCCGATTTAGATTTGAGGGGGGGTGATCTTCTTGATGGTTGGCCCAAGAGCTCTCTTCATGCCATCATACATTCCTCTGATGTTTCCGGTGTCTGAGGCCAGCTGAATATGACTGCATAGGTGTTGCCAGTAGTCGTTTGCGCAACGCCTAGCTGTTCTTTGTGCAGTACTTCTGGCTGCTTTAAGTGCTGCGGATGTTAAATCGCTGGGGGCTTTCTTGTAGTTCAAAAGTGCAATGCGCTTAGCGGCTATGACAGGTTCCAGCTCTTCATTATGAGATTGAAACCAGTCTGCAATCTTCTATCCATGTTAATATGTTACCCCCAACACCACAAGGTCCTAATTTGCACAATAACCTTTTACGTAGCACCTTGTCAAATGCCTTCTGGAAATCCAAGTACAGTACGTTAAAGGGCTCCCCTTTATCCATAGCACATGTTACTCCTTCAAAGAACTCCAACAAATTATTTATTTTTAAAATTTATTTTATTTAGAGATACAGCACTGAAACAGGCCCTTCGGCCCACCGAGTCTGTGCCGACCAACAACCACCCATTTATACTAACCCTACAGTAATCCCATATTCCCTACCACCTACCTACACTAGGTGCAATTTACAACAGCCAATTTACCTATCACCTGCAAGTCTTTGGCTGCGGGAGGAAACCGGAGCACCCGGCGGAAACCCACGCGGTCACAGGGAGAACTTGTAAACTCCGCACAGGCAGCACCCAGAATCGAACCCAGGTCCCTGGAGCTGTGAGGCTGCGGTGCTAACCATGATTTCCCTTTCACAAAACCATGCTGACTGTTCCCGATTACTTTGAGTTTTTCTAAGTGCCCAGCTATAATGATTGATTCTAACACCTTCCCCACGACAGACATACCATTCATGTTAGATTGTTGGAAAGCCACCACCTGCAATAAAACCGCCACCTCTAATTCCCATACCAGTTTTTGGGGAACCATTTAGTAGGGTGCTAGTAGACTGTGTAGGACCTTTACCAAAAACAAAAACGTGACACCAATATATACTCACTATCATGGATATAGCTCCTCGGTTCCGAGAGGCCACTCCCTTGAGAACAATTTCTGCTCAGGTAGTGGTAGAGAAGTTAACCCAGTTCTTCCCTTGTTATGGATTACCGATTGAGATCCAGTCGGATCAAGGTTCCAATTTCTTGTCTAAAATATTTCAGGCGGTTATGAGTCATCTGGGCATTAAGGTCCTCCGTATACCACCCATAGACACAAGGAGCTTTAGAAAGGTACCATCAGACCCTCAAAACAATGATCAGGGAATACTGTCATGAATATCCCCATGATTGGAACAAAGGGCTGGAATTTCTTTTGTTTGCCACCAGGGATTCACCTAATGAGTCTACCGGTTCTAGTCCCTTTGAATTAGTTTAAGGACATGAGGTAAGAGGTCCTCTAAAACTAATCAAAGAAAGATTTTTAGGACAGATAGATGAACCTTCCATGTTGGATTATGTATCTGTGTTTCGGGAACGGCTTACAAGAGCCTGCAAAGTGGCTCAGGAACACCTAAAGCTTCCCAAACAACCATGAAGAAATGGGCAGACAAGAATGCCAATATCCGAACATTTCAACCAGGGGTGGAGGTGTTCGTATTACTGCCTTTACAGGGTGAACTGCTGAATGCACGGTTCAGTGGTCCATATAGAGTAGTCAATAGGATTGGTAAAGTAAATTATTTGATTGACCCCCCCCCAGATCAGCTGTGTCATATCAATATGTTGAAACAATATCACTGCCGGGAGGGGGATAAGCAAGCACAGGTATGTCAGGTAGCAGGGACAGTGAAGGATGAAAGGGATAGTGAGAATGAGGCAGAAGGAAGCCTAGACAATTCCCAAATTGAACTTCCTACTATCCGGTTAGCTAACGTTGAATTGTTAGGGAGATTGGACACTATGCTTTCATATGTAGATGCAGAACAATGAGAAATCCTAACAAGGCTACTCATAGCATTTAAAAGAGTCTGTCGGGATTAACCAAGATGTACAACCTTAACCACACATGACGTGGATGTAGGAGAATCTTCTCATATAAAACAGCATCTTTATCACTTAGCCCCAGAGAAACAGGTCCAGGTGAAAGCAAAAATCCAATACATGTTGGAAAACCACCTAATAGAACCCAGTCAAAACAGCTGGAGTTCCCCAGTCATGTTAGAGCTTAAACCTGATGGTTCAACTAGATTTTGTATAGACTACAGAAAGGTCAATGCGGTAGCAAAGGCAGACTCCTACCCAATTCCTCGCTTGGAAGACTGTATTGACAGTGTGGGCAGTGCCACGTTTCTTAGCAAAATGGATTTGTTAATGGAACTTGTCATTATCACTTTAACACTCCGAGCTAAAGAAATATCGGCCTTTGTCACACCAGACGGTCTTTTCCAATGCCATTCGGGCTAAAAAATGCCCCAACAACTTTCCAGAGACTAGTGAACCAAGTGGTAGCCTTAAGGTTTACCTTAATGATATACTGGTATATTGTGACACTTGGAAGGACCACTTGGAACAACTAAAAGCTCTGTTTAGAAAAATACAGTCAGCTGATTTGGTAATAAACCTTGCCAAAAGTGAAGTTGCAACCTACCTAGGGCATATAGTAGGTCAAGGACAAGTGTTGCCAAATGTACAAACATTGGTGGAGTTCCCTGCCCCTAAGACTAAATGAGAAATTATGAGGTTTTTGGGGATATGTGGTTTCTACTGCAGGGTTGTACCAAATTTCAGCACTATAGCTGCTCCACTGACAGCTTTGCTACAAAAAAAAAAGCCAAGGGAGTGTGGTCAAGGGAGTGTCAAGCAACTTTTGAGGCTGAAAGCAATTTTGATCAATGACCCCGTGTTGGCTAACCCAAATTTCACTAAACCCTTCAAGGTAGCAATTGATGCCAGTGACCTGTGGGCTGGTGCAGTCCTGTTACAGGACCATGAATTGGGCATAGAAAGGCCAATGGGATACTTTTCCAAAAAGCTATATCAACACCAAAATACATACTCTACAGTGGAAAAAGAAACCCTGGGGTTACTACTAGCTCTTAAACATTTTGAAGTATGTCTCCAGGGCAACACTGGCATATACTGATCCCCAAGCCTCTGTGGAAAAATTCAAAAACCAAAATGCCAGACTATTTCAATGGAGTTTACTATTGCAGTCCTATCACTTAAAGATTATACAATTTTTCCCTGCAATATGGAATTGATGATGCTTTGTCTAGAATGTAACTTTGCTGTCAGTTATCTGAGTACGACGACGGTACAGGGCAGAACTATATTAGTTACAAGTAAAGAATGAATGAGAATGAGTGTGTAAATGTGTTTTAATATATTGTTTATATTTTGTTTTTTTTTGTCCACACTTTACAATGAAACACATTTAAAAATGGTGTTTCATTCCTCCAAGGGTGGAGGTGTCATGAAGGAGCTTCCATTATTAATTTTTTTGAGGACTCGTGTTTAAATGACAATGAAAATTGGTTCATTTGAAAGACTGAGGAGATGTCTGGATTTGTTTTTTTTAAGGTTACTGAAAGGACACTTCAGATTTTATTTTTAAAGAACACTTGCTGGAGGAGACAATGAAGTGCTAAAATAAACATAAGGAGCCTTGCTGGCTATTGGAGTTGTTTACAGAAAAGTCACATGTCTGGGTTTATGGTTGTCAGGAATTTTGTCATTCTGATTTGGGTGTGGACTTTTTGAATGTTCATGTTGGTGTGTACCCTGCTAAGAGAGAAGGCACCCAATTCATCCTTTTCCATCTGCTTTGGAAAATCTTCTGAGAATTCAGTGTGATAGCTGAAACCACTGATGCGGTGATTCTCCTGAAAAGTCTGCAAGATCACTCCTTAACGTCTCCTGAACAGAACTGCTCCAGAAAGATCCATCAATGCATAGCCGGACGTCAGACCAAATATCACCTGGAACATTCTATAAATTATCCTTTTTCTTCAAGAATTGACAATAACTTGGCCAAAGTATTTTTTTTAAAGTTGATCTCTGCAGAGCCCGTTTTTTCGTGTTTTTCTTTTTTCTTTAACCGGTGTGTGTGCATGTGTGTTAGGTTATTTTAGAAAGGTAGATATTTATACTTTCATATTCCACAGTGTGTTAATAAGCTTTGCATATTTATTGAATAAGTCTTGTTTTACAATAAATCAATAATTTTGTTGTTTATTAAAGAAACCTGGTTGGCACATTTTTATTCCGAAACTAATATAGATAAAGTATATAATTGGCCGTATTGATAACTGGGTAAAACATTTAAATATATGTTGTGACTAATGGAGTAGTGAAACTAGAGAAAGACAGTGCACTCCTCCAACCTGGGTCATAAGACTGATTACCTTGAATTTTTCTGACTGTCCTGTTATAACGCCTTTAATAATAGCTTCTAACATGTTCCCTATGACAGATGTTAAGCTAACTGGCCTGTAGCTTCCTGCTTTCTGTTTCCCTCCCTTTTTGAACAAAGGAGTTACATTCGCTATTTTCCAATCTAATGGAACCTTCCCCAAATCTAGGGAATTTGGGGAAATTAAAACCAACGCATCAACTATCTTACTAGCCACTTCGTTTAAGACTGTTGGATGAAGTCCATCAGGACCCGGGGACTTGTCAGCCCACAGCTCCAATAATTTGCTCAGTACCACTTCCCTGATGATGATTTTTCTTGAGTTCCTCCTTCCTTTCCCTTTCCTGATTTACAGCTATATCTGGGATGTTACTTATAGTGAAGACCAATGCAAAATACCTGTTCAATTCATCTGCCATCTCTTTATTTTCCATTATTAATTCCCCAGACTCACTTTTTATAGGACCAACACTCACTTTGTTAACTCTTTCCTTTTTTAAATATCCATAGAAACTCTTAGCATCTGTCTTTATATTGCTAGCTAGTTTTCTCTCGTACTCTAATTTTTCTCTCCTTATTAAACTTTGTCAATCTTTGCTGTTTTTTATATTCTGTCCAGTCTTCTGCCCTGCCACCCATCTTTGCACAATTACATGCTTTTTCTTTTTTTTAGTTAACCACGGATGATGGGTCCTCCCCTTGGAATTTTTCTTTCTCGTTGGAATATACTATTCTGCATATTCTGAAATATCCCCTTAAATGTCTGCCACTGCATCTCTATTGACCTATCCCTTAATCTACTTTACCAGCTCACTTTAGCTAGCTCTGCTTTCATGCCCTCATAATTGCCCTTATTTAACTTTAAAGTAATAGTTTGAGAGCCATTCTTCTCTCCCTCAAACTGAATGTAAAATTCAATCATATTATGATCGCTGCTGCCTAGGGGTGCCTTCACGATGAGGTCATTCATTAATCCTATCCTGTTGCACAATACCAGGTCTCGTATACCCTGCTCACTGGCTCCAGAACGTGCTGTTCCAAGAAACTATCCTGAAAACACTCTATGAACTCTTCATCAAGGCTACCTTTGCCCATCTGACTTTTCCAGTCTATATGTCGATTTAAATCCCACATGATTATCGCTGTACCTTTCTGACAAGCTCCGACTATTTCTTCCTTTATACCCACTCCTACCATGTGGTTACTGTTAGGGGGCCTCCCATGAGTAACTTCTTTCCTGTATCATTTCTCACCTCGACCCAAACTGCTTCGACATCCTGGTTTCCTGAACTTAGGTCATTCCTCTTTATTGTGCTAATACCATCATTAATTAACAGAGCCACCCCTTCACCTTTTCCTAGCTTCCTGTCCTTCCTAAATGTCATGTGCCTTCAATATTCAGGTCCCAATCTATATCAACCTATAGCCATGTCTCTCTGTTGGCTATCAGATCCAACTTATTTATTTCTATTCCGCAATCAGTTCATCTGTTTTGTTTCGAATGCTACCTGCATTCAGATACAGAGCATTTAGTTTTGTCCTTTTATTATTTCTGTAACGTCGAGGCTTGACTGTTGATTTTACTCTTAGATTTGTACTCTCTATCCCTTCCTGTCATGGTCTGTTTAGCATTTCCCATATTAATACCTTTCTCTCTTGCCTTGACTCTAATGTTTGATTTATCACATCTTCCCAAATTTGATCCCTTGTCCCCTTAAAACCCTCTCTTATTCTGTAGTTATACAAAGAACAAAGAACAAAGATAATTACAGCACAGGAACAGGCCCTTCGGCCCTCCAAGCCTGCGCCGATCCAGATCCTCTCTCTAAACATGTCGCCTATTTTCTAAGGTTCTGTATCTCTTTTCTTCCTGCCCATTCATGTATCTGTCTAGATACATCTTAAAAGACTCCATCGTGCCCGCGTCTACCACCTCCGCTGGCAACGCGTTCCAGGTGCCCACCACCCTCTGCGTAAAGAACTTTCCACGCATATCCCCCCTAAACATTTCCCCTTTCACTTTGAACTCGTGTCCTCTAGTAATTGAAACCCCCACTCTGGGAAAAAGCCTCTTGCTGTCCACCCTGTCTATACCTCTCATGATTTTGTACACCTCAATCAGGTCCCCCCTCAACCTCCATCTTTCTAATGAAAATAATCCTAATCTACTCAACCTCTCTTCATAGCTAGCGCCCTCCATACCAGGCAACATCCTGGTGAACCTCCTCTGCACCCTCTCCAAAGCATCCACATCCTTTTGATAATGTGGCGACCAGAACTGTACGCAGTATTCCAAATGTGGCCGAACCAAAGTCCTATACAACTGTAACATGACCTGCCAACTCTTGTACTCAATGCCCCGTCCGATGAAGGAAAGCATGCCGTATGCCTTCTTGACCACTCTATTTACCTGCGTTGCCACCTTCAGGGAACAGTGGACCTGAACACCCAAATCTCTCTGGACATCAATTTTCCCCAGGACTTTTCCATTTACTGTATAGTTCACTCTTGAATTGGATCTTCCAAAATGCATCACCTCGCATTTGCCCTGATTGAACTCCATCTGCCATTTCTCTGCCCAACTCTCTAATCTATCTATATTCTGCTGTATTCTCTGACAGTCCCCTTCACTATCTGCTACTCCACCAATCTTAGTGTCGTCTGCAAACTTGCTAATCAGCCCACCTATACTTTCCTCCAAATCATTAATGTATATCACAAACAACAGTGGTCCCAGCACGGATCCCTGTGGAACACCACTGGTCACACGTCTCCATTTTGAGAAACTCCCCTCTACTGCTACTCTCTGTCTCCTGTTGCCCAGCCAGTTCTTTATCCATCTAGCTAGTACACCTTGGACCCCAAGCGCCTTCACTTTCTCCATCAGCCTGCCATGGGGAACCTTATCAAACGCCTTACTGAAGTCCATGTATATGACATCGACAGCCCTTCCCTCATCAATCAACTTTGTCACTTCCTCAAAGAATTCTATTAAGTTGGTAAGACATGACCTTCCCTGCACAAAACCATGTTGCCTATCACTGATGAGCCCATTTTCTTCCAAATGGGAATAGATCCTATCCCTCAGTATCTTCTCCAGCAGCTTCCCTACCACTGACGTCAGGCTCACCGGTCTATAATTACCTGGATTATCCCTGCTACCCTTCTTAAACAAGGGTACAACATTAGCAATTCTCCAGTCCTCCGGGACTCGCTAGAACACTGGTCCAAGCACGGTTCAGATATCGACCATCCCAACATTACAGCCCCCATTTTCCCCAGTATTGGTGCCAGTGCCCCAAGGACCAGAACTCACTTCTACCACACCAGTCTTTGAGCCACGCATTCATTTCTCTGATCTTATTTGCCCAATGCCAATTTGCATGTGGCTCAGGTAATAATCCAGAGATTATTACTTTTGAAGTTCTGCTTTTTAATTTAGTCCCTAGCTTCTCATACTCCCTCAGCAGAACCTCTTTTTCCTAGTTTTACCTGTGTCATTGATACCTACATAGACTACGACCACTGGATCCTCCCCTTCTGACTGTAAGTTCCTCCCCAGCCCCAAGCCGATGTCCCGAACCCTGACACTGAGCAGGCAACACGGCCATCTGAACTTTCACTCTTGGCTGCAGAGACCCCGACTACCACTGCATTCCTATTTACTCCCCTGCTTGAATGGCTTCCTTTATCATGGTGCCATGGTTAATTCACTCATCCACCTTGCAGCCCTCGCTTTCATCCACACATGTTGAGAGAACCTGGAACCTGTTAGACAATTGCAAAGGCTGAGGCTCCTCCACTTCTATGTTCTGCATCCCCATACCTGCCTCACCCGCAGTCACACCCTCCTGCCATTGAACATGTACCAATTCAGAACACCCTATCCTAAGGGGTATGACTGTGTCTACTTGTACAAAGTGTCCAGGTAACTTTCCCCCTTGCTGATGTGTTGCAGTGTCTGCAGCTCAACCACCAGCTCATTAACTCTGAGCCAAAGTTCCTCAAGCTGCAGACACTTACCACAGACGTCGTTTCCATGGGTCACACTGGTCTCTACAAGCTCCCATATACTGCAGCTGCAACACATCACCTGCCTTGTCATCCTTATTGTGTTTTAAATAACTAATTAATTATTTACTTAATTAATACATTAGTTCATGGCTGTCCTCACCAGCACTTGCTACACCAATTTAAACCTTGGTAATACAATAAACCTTACCGCTTAAAAATAAAACCGAGCAGTAGACTCATCAGCTTCTTACTTCCCTGCTGCTTGTGTGCCTTAATTATCAGGTAGTTACATAAATTTTAAGTTTTTTTTTCTAATTTCTAGCTATTAACACACACACCTAACAGTGTACTAACCCAGCTATTTACAGATATTCCCTAACAGCAGTTACGCAGTCAGTGTACGCCGACTCCTGAAGAGTGCTCCCTCGCAGGTCTAAATCCACTCCTTTCCTGAAGGTAAGTGAAAGCCCTGAGCCTGGTGCTGTATTTATCCTCTCCGGTTCTAGTTGCTCCCTCGCAGGTCTAAATCCACTCCTTTCCTGAAGGTAAGTGAAAGCCCTGAGCCTGGTGCTGTATTTATCCTCTCCGGTTCTAGGTTCTCCTAGCAGGTCCAACTGCTATCAGCTCCCGAGTTTTCAAACAGCTGAAGTTTATGTAGGGGGGAAGATGGGTGGATTGGACAGGAGGGTGTTGAAATGGTCCAGTCTGGAGGTGACAAAGGCATGGATGAGGGTTTCAGCAGCAGATGGGCTGAGGTAATATACTATAGATTGCCAGTCCGTTCAAATATTTGCCTGATTTGGTTTCCGCCATTTCAAATTAAAGATTTCCAAATATCCTGAGACTTGCTCCCTAATTGCTGGATCAAGGTGAGAGAATGAGAGAGGAAGGTAAAATGAGAGAGGAAGGTAAAATGAGAAGGCCACACAGCAGAAAATTCATCTCTAACAGGGAACCCAGCAAATAAACCTTTGAATCTCTGCTATAACCTAACTAAGGGGGAGAGTGGAAGAGGGAGAATCACTCCTGGACTCTAGGAATGCAGCAACAGGCCATTCAGCCCCTCGAGCCTGTTACACCAATAAATGAGGTCATGGATGATCTGTATCTTAACTCCGCCTACTTACCTTGGTTCCAAAACATTTAATCCTCTTACCCAACAAAAATCTATCAATCTCAATTTTCAATTGACCCCCAGCCTCAACAGCTTTTTGGGCGAGAATGTTCCAGATTTCCAGTACTTTTTGTGTACCTTCTGACATCATCCCTGAATAGCCCAGCTCTAATTTTAAGGTTATATTCCCTTGTTCTGGACTCTGCCCACCAGTTTCTCTCTGTCTACACTATCAAATCCCCCAATTGTCTGAAATAACTCAATCAGATCAAGCCTTAATCTTCTAAATTCTGAGTGCAAATAATTCTCACAATGTGTTTATTATAATTTATTGTCATTTTTTAATACACACATTGGGCTGAATTTTACTGACCCTGCCGCCCCCCCCCCCCCCCAGATGTCGGGCATCTTGGTGGGGGGCCTGGAAAATCCTTCCGGGATAGGCCCACGACGGGCCTCGATGCCGGGAATGCCCCGCCCCATTTTACCAGCGGCAGCAAGGCCTCGGGGCGGCCACCCTCCCCTCCCCCCCTCCCCCTGGCTGTTCGGCAAATAAAGCTAGTTAACACATGTAAATAATGTCGGGGTCTTGGCTGGGGGCAGGGGGTGGGGGGAGGGGGCCCGCCACGGGCCTTGATGCCAAAAAGCCCCGGCCTGATATTGCCGGTGGCGGTGAGGCCTCTTGGTGACCCCCGCCCACCACTCGGTGATGGGATCCCAATTTAAATATGGAAAACAATTTAAATAAATGAATTAATTACCCTCGTTCCCGCCATCTGTTCCGGAGTGATATTGGTGCCGTGGCCGACACTCCCACACCTTTGGAACCGTGTCTGGTGATCCGAGGCAGAACACTGGTGGGGAGGGTGGAACAGGTAGGTTTTTCAGTGCGGTGGGGGAGATCGGGGTCAAACTCATCTCATTGGTGTAGAGGATGGTGGGAAGGGTTTTAGTGCACATTTTATGAACATACAAACATACGAATTAGGAGCAGGAGTCGGCAACTCGGCCCCTCGAGTCTGCTCCACCTTTCAATAAGTTCATGGCTGCACTGATTACTCCACATTTCCACCTGCCCCCGATAACCTTCCGCCCCGTCGCTTATCAAGAATCTATCGACCTCTGCCTTAAAAATATTCTAAGACTCTGCTTCCACCGCCTTTTGAGGAAGAAAATTCCAAAGACTCACGACCCTCAGAGAAAATCTTTCTTCATCTGTCTTAAATGGGCTACCCCTTATTTTTAAGCAGTGACCCCTGGTTCTAGATTCTTCCACAAGGGGAAACATCCTGTCCACATCCACCCTGTCAAGACCTCTCAGGATCTTATATGTTTCAATCAGGTTGCCTCTTACTCTTCTAAATTCCAGTGGATACAAGCCTAGCCTGTCCAATCTATCCTTGTAAGACAGCCCACCCATTCCAGGTATTAGTCCAGTAAACCTTCTCTGTACTGCCTCCAATGCATTTACGTCCTTCCTTAAATAAGGAGATCAGTACTGTACACAGTACTCCAGATGTTGTCTTACCAATACCTCCATATTCACTACCCCTTGCGATAAATAATAACATTCTATTAGCTTTCCTAATTACGTGCTGTACCTACATATTAACCTTTTGCGATTCATGCCCTAGGACACCCAGATCCCTCTGCATCTCAGAGCTCTGCAATCTCTCACCATTTAGATAATACGCTTCTTTTTTATTATTCCTGCCAAAGTGGACAATTTCACACATTCTTACATTATACTCCATTTTCCAGATCTTTGCCCACTCACTTAACCTATCTATATCCCTTTGTAGCCTCCTTATGTCCACTTCACAAGTTACTTTCCTACCTATCTTTGTGTCATCAGCAAATTTAGCAACCATACCTTCAGTCCCTTCATCCAAGTCATTTATATAAATTGTAAAAAGTTGAGGCCCCAGCACAGATCCCTGTGGCACACCACTCGTTACATCTTGCCAACCAGAAAATGACCCATTTATGCCTACTCTCTGTTTCCTGTTAGCTAGCCAATCTTCTATCCATGCCAATATGTTACCCCCTACTCCATGAGCTTTTATTGTCTGCAATAATCTTTGATGTGGCACCTTATCAAATGTCTTCTGGAAATCTAAGTACAATACATTCACCGGTTCCCCTTTATCCACAGCACATGTAACTCCCTCAAAGATTAAACGTGATTTCCCTTTCACAAAACCATGTTGACTCTGCCCGATTACCTTGAATTTTTCTAAATGCCCTGCTATAATATCTTTAATAATAGCTTCTAACATTTTCCCTAAGACAGATGTTAAGCTAACTGGCCTGTAGTTTCCTGCTTTCTGTCTCCCTCCCTTTTTGAATAAAGGAGTTATATTAGTTATATTTGCTATTTTCCAATCTAACAGAACCTTCCTTGAATCTAGGGAAGTTTGGAAAATTAAAACTAACGCATCAACTATCTCACTTGCCACTTCTTTTAACACCTAGGATGAAGTCCATCGGGACCCGAGGACTTGTCAGCCCACAGCTCCAACAATTTGTTCAGTACCACTTCCCTGGTGATTGTAATTTTCTTGAGTTCCTCCCTCCCTTCCATTTCCTGACTTACAGCTAATACTGAGATGTTACTTGTATCCTCAATAGTGAAGACCGATGTAAAATACCTGTTCAATTCATCTGCCATCTCCTTATTATCCATTATTAATTCCCCAGACTCACTTTCTATAGGACCAAAGCTCACTTTAACTCTTTTAAAAATATCTATCGAAACTCTTGCTATCTGTCTTTATATTTCCACCTCGCTTTCTCTTGTACTCTAATTTTACCTTCCTTATCAATCTTTTAGTCATTCTTTGCTTTTTTATATTCTGTCCAATCTTCTGACCCGCCTCCCATCTTTGTGCAATTATAGGCTTTTTCTTTAAGTTTGAAACTATCTTTAACTGTTTTAGTTAACCACGGATGGCGGGTCCCACCCTTGGAATTTTTCTTTCTCGTTGGAATATATCTATTCTGTGTATTCTGAAATATCCCCTTCAATGTCTGCCACTGCATCTCTATCGACCTATCCCTTAACCTGATTTGCCAGTTCACTTTAGCTAGCTCTGCTTTCATGCCCTCATAATTGCCCTTATTTAAGTTTAAAATACTAGTCTTGGACCCACTCTTCTCTCCCTCAGACTGAATGTAAAATTCAATCATATTATGATCGCTGCTACCTAGGGGCGTCTTAACAATGAGGTCATTAATTAATCCTATCTCGTCGCACAGTACGGGGTCTAGTATAGCTAGCTCTCTGGTTGGTTCCAGAATGTATTGTTCCAAGAAATTATCCTGAAGCATTCTAGGCTAGCTCTGCCCAACTGATTTTTCTAGTCTATATGTCGGTTAAAATCCCTGTACCTGAACCTTTCTGACAAGCTGCCATTATTTCTTCCTTTGTACCCCGTCCCACAGTGTGGTTAATGTTAGGAGGCCTGTACACCACTCCCACAAGTGACTTCTTGCCTTTATGATTTCTCATCTCTGCCCAAACTGCTTCTACATCCTGATCTCCTGAACTTGGGTCATCCCTTTCTATTTCACCAATATCATCATTAATTAACAGAGCCACCCCTCCGCCTTTTCCTAGCTACCTGCCCTTCTTAAATGCCATGTACCCATCAATATTCACTTTGCGGGGGGAAGGCTGGGTGCACAAGGTAAGTATTTTGTGGGGGGGAAGAGGACAAGGAATTAATTCCATGGTTATTGTGGGGGTGGAAGAGAGTCAAGATCAATTTATTTAATTCTTTAAAAACAATCTAGCTTTAAATATTTAAATTGAAATGATACGCTCGAAGCCCTTTAAAAATGGTGTCAGCGCCTGCGCAAAGATGGCTGGCTAACGCCTACCCCTCCAAGTCATCGGGGTGGGCAGCCTGCTCCTGCTATTTAAATGAGCCGCCACACTTACTATCGCAGCGGCTCCGAGACCTGCGGCCCGCAGGACGACAGCTATTGTTTATATCCGCCGTCATACTAATTTCAGCCCAGTGACTGGAAACTGGACCCCAGTGAGAGACAGTGACTGGGGATCAGGTTTCAGTGAGAGACAGTGACTGTGGGACTGGATCCCAGTGAGAGACAGTGACTGTGGGACTGGATCCCAGTGAGAGACAGTGACTGTGGGACTGGATCCCAGTGAGAGACAGTGACTGGAGACCAGATTTTAGTGAGACACTGTGACTGGGGGTCTGTATTCCTGTGAGAGACAATGACTGGTGGAATGGATTCCCTAGAAACAGTGGCGGGGGACCGAGCCCCAGTGAGGGGCAGTGGCAGGGGACCGAGCCCCAGTGAGAGGCAGTACTTCAGGAAAGGAAGAGAGAAAACTGAAACAATTGGAAAGTTCAACTATTTAAAACTGAAATCAAAATCTTTGGGTTGGGCCATATTTCCCGACACATTATCCTGGGCTTAGTTATTTCAGCCTCTATTTCTGGACCACTCAAGAGAAACAGACTTGTCCTTCCGGTGCTTTTATTTCTGTTGTCATGTCTCGTTATCACTGGGATGAACTGTTGACTTTAATCTACATGCTCATATTGATTTAACCAGGAAAGAATAGTCTTAATATCTCAGGGTATTCATGGTATCTGAACACTCAAGGTTGTTGTGCGTCTGATTGAACCAAACGCAGAGGCAGCCAGAAACTTTTGGAATAAGGAATCTTTTTCAAAGAATCATAGAATCATAAAATAATGCAGCACAGAAGGAGACCATTCAGCCCATTGAACCTGTGCTGACTCTTTGGTAGAGCTATCCAACTAGTGCCCTCTTCTTTCCCCATAGCCTTCCGTAAATTTCAGCTCGTTCCAAAACTTTGCTAACCGTATGCTAACTCAATCCAAGTCTCATTCACCCATCACCCTGTGCTCACTGACCTATATCGGCTCCCGGTCCAGCACCGCATCAATTTTAAATTGTTGTCCTTTTGTTCAAATCCCTCCATAGCCTCTCCTACTCTCTATTTCTATAACCTTCACCAATCCTACAACCCTCCAAAATCTCTCTGAGCCCCAATTCCAGCCTCATACAGATCCTCAATTTTAATCATTCTATCACTGATGGCCGTTCCATCAGCTGCCTGGGCCCAAAGCTCTGGAATTCCTTCCCTAAACCTCTCCGATGCTTCACCTCTCTTCCCTTTCAGATGCTCCTTAAAACCTACCTCTTTAACCAAGCTTTTGAACTTCTGCCCTAATATCTCCTTCTGCGTTTCGGTGTCAACGTCTGTTTGATAATCGCTCCTGTGAAGCACCTTGGGACATTTCACCACATTTGAGGTGCTTTATAAATGCAGGGTGCTGTTGTTGCTGCATGTGGTGACATCGTGAAGAACACGTTTATCTTTTTGTTGTGAAAAGAGTTTCTGCTGTTCTATGCAATCTGACTGGTTTGGTCAATCATTCATTCTACTCCAACTCATTCCAAGCACAGGAGCTGTTTTTTTTTGTTAAAATTTGAGAATTTATATTTTAAAATGGAAAAGGGATTCCATAGATGCTGGAACTGTAGACATTTACTGTAAGGTTTGGAGTGAGAGTGGAACTGTAATCAGCTACTGGAAGGCACCTATTTTCAAATAAAAACCCAGCAGGTGTTATTTTGAATTGGAGAGATGTTTACAAAGAAGTGACAAGCCAAGATTTATAGATGTCATAAGACTGGACTTCTGGAAAGTTTTTGTTTCAGGTTGAACTATTAAAAAAAGTCAGTTGGTGTTTCTGTCTGCACAGAAGAAGACAGCTCATCTCTCTCGAAAAGAAACCCTGTATTTCCAGTGTGGAAGATTCCTATTTCCTCCTGTATTTGAAGGACACTTGCATCTTTGAAGGACCCTTGAATCAAATCTGTGGGCTCTGAAAACTTGTTGCTGCTTTCCTGCTGTAAGTCTTCTTTGAAGTCTTCCATAGCTGTATCTCTTGAAAAGCCTACCCAAACTGATCATCAACATCGCCTGGAAAGAACTGTTCCAGGAAGATCTCATTGACAGCTATTGATGCCTTTGGGCTCCAAACCAACACAAAGGACTTCTTTCCATACCTTCATTTCAGCCTAAGTGTATTTGTTTTATTCCTTCTCTTTCTTTGTAACAGCTGTAAATAAAAATCCCTTTTATTTATTTTGGTTAACCGATGTGTACGTATGAAATGTGTGTGTGAGGGCTAGGATAAATAAGGGGCTTTAATATTTCAATTTGTATGTGTTACTTTATTATTGGTTAAGACTTGGTGTATAACAAATGGATAATTTTGTTGTTTATTAGAGAAACCTGGTTCTTGTGTTTTATTCTGGATAAAAATAGAGACTGGAAATTTTCCCAGAATTGGACACAATACTCCAGTTGAGGCCGAACCAGTGTTTTATGAAGATTCATAATAATTTTCTTGCTTTTATACTCTATTCCTCTATTTATAAAGCCCAAGATCCTGCATACCTTTTTAAACACTTTCTCAACCTGCCCTGCTGCCTTCAACGAGGTCACTCTGCTCCTGCACCCCCTTTAGAATTGTATCTTTAATTTATCTTGCCTCCCCTCGTTCTTCTCTACATTAAATTTCATCTACCACGTATCTGCCCCTTCCACCAGCCTATCTATGTCCTCTTGAAGTCTATCACTATCCTCCTCACGGTTCACAATACTTCCAAGTTTTGTCTTATCTGCAAATTTTGAAGTTGTGCCCTGTACACCCAAAACATGGTCATTAATATAGATCAAGAAAAGCAAACACTGACCCCGCCCCCCACCCCCTCCTGGGAACCCCACTATATACCGTCATCCAGTCTGAGAAACAACCATTCATCACTACTCTCTGTTTCCTTTCACTCAGCCAATTTGTGTCCATGCTGCCACAATCCCTTTCATTCCATGGGTTTCAACTTTGCTAACAAATCTATTACAT
Organism: Heterodontus francisci; assembly: GCF_036365525.1. NCBI lineage: Eukaryota > Metazoa > Chordata > Chondrichthyes > Heterodontiformes > Heterodontidae > Heterodontus > Heterodontus francisci. The sequence goes on along the minus strand of NC_090380.1, from coordinate 117,981,713 downwards.
GGCACTTTATCAAATGTCTTTTAGAAGTCTATGTACATCACATCAACCCTCTCTATTACATCATCAGAAAATTCAATCAAGTTAGTTAAACACGATTTGCCTTGCACAATGGCTTTCCTTAATTAATCCACTCTTTTCCAAGCGACTGTTAATTTTGCCCCGTTTCTAAAAGCTTTCCCACCACAGAATTTAAACTGACCGGCCTGTAGTTGCTGGGCTTATCCTTGGACCCTTTTTTGAACAATGGTGTAACATTTACAATTCTCCAGTCCTCTGGCACCACCCCTGTATCTAAGGAGGATTGGAAGATTATGGCCAATGCCTCAGCAATTTCCACCCTTACTTCCCTCAGTATCCTTGGATGCATCCAATTGGGGTTCAGTGACTTGTCAAATTGAAGTACTGCCAGCCTATCTAATACCTCCTCTTTATCAATTTTTAGTCCATCCAGTGTCTCAATTACCTCCTCTTTCACTATGACTTTGGCAGCATCTTCTTCGTCTGTTATCGCCACAATATCATATTCCCATGTGGCAGCTCACCAACCTAATCTACCACACTTTGTGCATTTACATATGTAAGTTGTCAACCTAATTTAGACCTTCATGTATTCTCTTTCAGTCTAACCGTACCTAACAATGTACTATTTCATACTCTTGTGCTATCTGTCCCTCCCAACCGTTTGTGCACATTGTTTTTCCTCTCTGATGCTACATCCTGATTCCCATCCCCCTGCCAAGTTAGTTTACATCCTCCCCAACAGCACTAGCAAACGGCTCCATGAAGACATTGGTCCTGGCTCTGTTCAGCTGTAACCTGTCGGCCTATACAGGTTCATCTCCTCCAGAACCAATCCCAATGTCCCAGGAATCTAAACCCCTCCCTCCTGCACCATCTCTCCAGCCATGCATTCATCTTTTCTATGATCCTATTCCTATACTCACTAGCACATGGCACCAGGAGTAATCCATAGATTGCAACCTTTGATGTCCTGCTTATTAATCTCTTTCCGAGCTTCCTAAAATCTACCTGCAGGACCACATCCCTCTTTCTACCTATATCGTTGATACTGATATAGACCATGACTGCTGGTTGTTCACCGCCCCCTCCCCCCTCAGGGTGCTCGGCAGCTGCTTAGTGACATGCTGGAGCCTGGCACCAGGGAGGCAACAACCCTTCCCAGATTCAGACTGTGGCTGCAGAAACACCAATCTGTTCTGCTAACTGTAGAATCCCCTACCAGTGTTGCTTTCCCGCTCTTCCTCCTGACCCTTCTCACTCCACCCCCCCCACCCCCACCCCTACTGCCAACAGCAGAGTCAGCCATGGTGCCATGGACTTGGTTCTGGCTGTGTTCCTCACAGAAACCATCACTCTCACCAGCAATCGGAACTGAATATTGGTTGGAGAGTGAGTGTACTTAGGAAACTTCAGCTCTACCTGCCTAGTCCTTTTAACTGTCTGTCAGTCACCCATTCCTTCTCCACCTGCACTCACTTGGGCTGCTGCAGGGTGACCAACCCCAGAAACATGTTCTCCATATAGTTCTCAGCCTTGCAGATGCACTGCAGTGACACCAGTTGCTGCTTCGGCTCCAAAACACAGAGCCCCAAGCTGCTGCAGCTGACAACACTTCCTGCAAATGTGGTTGTCCAGAACACGAGAATCGTCCTGGAGTTCCCACCAGGCACAGGATTTGCATCTGACGGGATAGAGGTTCCATGTATTAGACTACTAACTAAATTAACAGAAATAAACTTAAGTCTTAAAAAAACTCATCAGCTACTCACCCATCAGCTCCTTCCCTTCTGCTGACACTACTTCAGGTGTTTTTTTAACTCTCTCCCTAATGCACCCTTACATCCAGGGCGACTCAGCTCCTGACCTCATTACAGCCTTGATCCAAACATGGGCAAAAGAGCTGAATTCAAGAGGTGAGGTGAGAGTAACTGCCCTTGACATCAAGGCAGCATTTGACCGAGTATGGCATCAAGGAGCCCTAGCAAAACTGGAGTTAATGGGATTCAGAGGGAAGCCTCTCCACTGGTTGGAGTCAAACCGAGCACAAAGGAAGATGGTTCTTGTTGTTGGAGGCCAATCATCTCAGCTCCAGGACGTCACTGCAGGAGTTCCTCAGGGTAGTGTCCTAGGCACAACCATCTTCAGCTGCTTCATCAATGACCTTCCCACCATCATAAGGTCAGAAGTGGGGATGTTCGCTGATGATTGCACAATGTTCAGCCCCATTCACGACTCCTCACATACTGAAGCAGTCCGTATCTTTTTGAGCAAGACCAGACAACATTCAGACTTGGGCTGATAAGTGACAATTTACATTCGCACCACTCAACTGCCAGGCACTGACCAACACCAACACGAGAGAATCCAACCATCTCCCCATGATGTTCAATGGCATTATCATCACTGAATTCCCTACTATCAACATCCTGGGGGTCACCATTGATCAGAAACTGAACTGGACCAGGCATGTGGCTACAACAGCAGGTCAGAGGCTGGGAATTCTGTGACGAGTAACTCACCTCCTGACTCCCCAAAGCCTGTCCACCATCTATAAGACACAAGTCAGGAGTGTGATGGAATACTCTCCACTTGCCTGGATGGGTGCAGCTCCAACAACACTCAAGAAACCCGACACCAGCCAGGACAAAGCAGCCCACTTGATTGGCACCCCATCTACAAACATTCACTCCCTCCACCACCGATACACAGTGGCAGCAGTGTGTACCATCTACAAGATGCACTGCAGCAACTCAGCAAGGCTCCTTTGACAGCACCTTCCAAACCCGTGACCTCTACCACCTCGAAGGACAAGGGCAGCAGATGCATGGGAACACCACTGACTGCAAGTTCCTGTCCAAGCCACACACCATACTGACTTGGAACTATGTCACCATTCCTTCACTGTCGCTGGGTCAAAATCCTGGAACTCCCTTCCTAACAGCACTGCGGGTGTACCTACACCCCAAGGACTGCAGGGTTCAAGAAGGCCGCTCACCACCACCTTCTCAAGGGCATTTAAGGATGGCCTAGCCAGCAATGACCACATCCCATGAATGAATAAAAAAAGGGCAAAAGAGCATACACTGGGACAATCATGTGACAGTCTCTCCATCTGAGTGAAAACTTGGAGTTTCTTTTTGGATACATCAGACGAGCTTCTGAGTTTTAACCAGTGCAGGACCCAAGTGGGTCTGTCTGTCAGTCTCTCTCTCTATCTCTTTCTCTTCAGGTAACACTGTAAATTTTGATCCCTGCCTGCGGGCTGCAAGACAACCACACCTATCATTGCTGTAGGCTCTGGGGAGAAAGCCATCTAAATCACTATCTCCAAGAAAACCCTGAACCAGATGGCCACCTTTACCAGCCAGGAACTTCAGGACCATGAGTTCATCTGGAAGACAACTGAATTACCAGACTCCACAAACTGTATATTATTTTATTTGTTCTGGACTCTAATCCAACCAATCTATTTTTCTTCACTCTGTAACCTATTTGTGTGTGTGTGTGTGAGACTCTTATGTGTGAGTGTTTGTGTGTGTGTGTGTGTTTGTGTGTGTGTGTTTGTGTGTGTGTGTGTTTGTGTGTGTGTGAAAGTTGAAGATGAGTTTATTATTTTTACATATTGTTACGACCAGGTGAGAAATGTGTCTCAGGGTCTTTTGCAATCTTCACCTGCTCTTATTGTAACAGGGCTTAATTTTAAACACTCTGTGTTTTGAGCTCCCCTTTTTGTGAATCCTCATTCACAGCTTTCCAATTATAAGACAAAGAAACCAATTCACACAGGCTTTCTCAGGTTTAAAGAAGAAAGATGAAATTTTATTAAAACTTAAATATTAAACTCTAATACGGTTCACACCTACGGAGATACGACACGCCCAGGCTAGCATGCACACGTGATACACACATGCAAATAGGGTCAGAAAAGAGAAGAAAAGGTAAGGTGGAACAGTTTGAGGCAATATCTTGTTGCGGTGCTTCGAACGCACTGTAGTGCTTTTGTAAGTAGTCTTGCTTTTCAGTGGGGACCAGTAGTCTTCTTAAATCCTTGTTCACGTAGGAAACCTTCCTCTCTTTGAGTTTCATGTGTTTTCACAAGATTCAGTTCCGTGGGAAGAAGATGGAAGCCAGCAGGAGAGAGGTCTTCTTGCTTCAGTTCCAGGAGAGATCTTTACTCCATGAGCACACGGCTTTGTATGTTCAAAATTTGTTTTTCCAGTTTTAAAACTCCCCTTGTTGGCCAGCAGGTAGTCACGTGACCGACTGGTTTGACCAGGCCTCTTCTGTGTATTGGGGGCAGGTGCTGGGTCCCTTTGTTTCAACATTGTCTGGTACGACGCAAATGTCTTTCCACTCAGGCGCTTGCAATTTTTAAGTCTTAATGTTCATGTGGCGAAATAATGTGTGCCTCAGTCTTGGCAGTGGAAGTTTGCCTGACAGCTCCACACCCAGTATAATGAAATGCGACTTGAAGAAAAACGGCACATTTCATTTGTTAGAGTTTGAGAGAAATATACGATACAGAAAGAAAACGATGCATTTCTCTCATTCATTTTCATTCATTCACCAATCTTAAAGCTCATTAAAAATGGTCTGTTCTGGGTGCCAGGGCTGCTCTAATTTCCCCCTTTTTTCCCTCAGGATAGTTAGTACTGGGCGGGTCTATCCTGAGCTCCGAGTCATGCAAAGACTTTTGGCTTCAGGGGATGGGTGGTTCCCTTTTCCTCTGACTGTGAGGGAGGAGTCTGTGTTACTCTCCCCTCAGTTTTCTTGGACATGCCTACCTGCAGGTATGTGTACAGCCTTAACTGCATTCTCTTGTGGCACTTCGACTATGTGAGGCATCACCCTCACGGTTTCTCTACCCCCTAGAGGTCTCTCTTTGTCTCTGCAGGTTGCTGTAAATGCTGTTAGCAACTCTGGTGGGGTGCTTCTAGAGTTTGCATTCACATAGGAGGATATGGGGTTTAACTTTTCACATTTTTCGGGGTGGGTTGACCAGACAGTAGGGGTTTTCATCCCGGATTCTTCCCAAACTTCCTTTAACTTGTCTTCTTGGTCACTTTTTCCCCTTCTCTTTCTATTCTTTTGCCAGGCATGTGCCTGCATGTCCCCTTTTGTTCTCGACCAGGGTCCCTTACAGTTCACTAGCCCTCTGCTGGAGTGTCCTCCTAACACCAGTACAGGACTTAGGGGTGCAGGTTTCACTGTAGGTTGGCGTTTCCCCTCAACCTGGCACATGTGGCAACTCCTGCAGTATTCTACCACATCTTTGCCAAGTTTTGGCCAGTCAAACTGCTGTCTTCTGCAGGCTTTGGTCTTTCGTATACCAGCATGTACAGCCACTGTAGTCTCGTGGGCCCTTCTTAATATTTCTGTCTGGTACCTCTGTGGCGCCACTAACCGGTGAACTACCGTCCACTTCTTGTCCTCAGGTCTGTGAGGAGAACTCCATTTCCTCATCAGTAACTAATTCTTTAAATAGTCGCAATCAGAGACTCCCTCTGCTTCACTTTCAGACTGGGCAGCCTGTGCTAACTCGCACAATACTGGGTCGACTCGCTGAGCCTCACCCAGGAAAAATCCATTTAATTCATTCCCAGGGTCTCCTAACTTTCCAAAGAAAGTCTCAGACAGGCAGACCTCATGGTCATTTGCCTGCAGTGCCAATTCAGTCTCTTCTGGGGGAGCTGGTTTGATCATGGCCTGATCCACTACACATTCAGGGAAACTGCAGGGGTCCGTCTCCTGCCACGGCCCTGTCTCTCTGACCTCCTGCGGTCTTTCTGTCACTATTGGAGGGGTTACCACCTTCACCCCTGCCAGATCATTACCTAGGAGCAGGTCAACCCTGTCCACAGGCAAGCTAGGGACAATCCCTATGGTCACCGGTCCTGAAACTAGGTCGCACTCCAGGTGCACCTGGTGTACTGGTTCAGGCATACACTGCCCTCCAATACCATTCACCACCATTCTGGTGTTCACTGCACTCTCTGGGGGAAAGGTCAGGCCTTTTCCCAGTAAAAGGGATCTGGCAGCCCCTGTGTCCCTGAGAATCACTATGGGCTTGCTTGCCCCACTCGAGGGATATGGGGTTACTTTCCTTTCAAACACAAAACCCTGATAACCTTCAGTAATCCTGTTAACTTTTCTGCACTGGCCATAGTAAGCTTCCTGGGTCTCACTCTTACTGCAATTAAAGCCACAGCTTATTCTGTGTTCTGTGTTTTCCAACTGGTCTTCACTGAGTGGGTGTGCCCTGATTAACCCAAGGTTTCCCCTTTAGTTTCCAGCAGCCAGCTTTTAAATGCCCTGCCTTACTACAATGGAAGCACACAGGTCTCCAGGTCTCACTCTTGCTCACAGCACCTTCCTTTTTGACTGGTGGAGGACCCCTTGTGTCTCCTGCTTTCCTTTCTCTTCCAGGACTGCTTGGGCTGCTGTCACCTTCCCACCCTTTGTCCTTTTTGGATTTGTGGGGGTGATTAGGAAAGGTTCTTTCCTGGGAAACCGACGTATAAATTAAAACAAACTCATCGGCCAGAACGGCCGCTTGCCAGGCTCCCTGAACCCGCTGCTCCTCTACATGGGTCTTTATTGAGAATGGGAGAGAGTGTTTAAATTCCTCTAACAGAATTACTTCTCTGAGAGTCTCATAGCTGAGCTGTATTTTTAGAGCCCTCAGCCACTGGTCAAAAGCCAGTTGCTTACTTCATTCAAACTCCAGTTCGTTTTGATTGGCCCACCCTTTTGGGTTCTAAACCTCTGGTGGTAGGCTTCGGGTACTAATTCATATGCCTCGAGGATAGCATTTTTGGTCAGTTCATAGTTTGATGAACTCTCATCTGGCAACAAGGAATAAAACCTGGTGGGCTTTCCCGGTTAGTTTGCTTTGCAATAAGAGAGACCAGGTCTCAGCTGGCCATTTTAGCTGCCTTGCCAGTTTCTTGAAAGACACGAAAAATTCTTCCACATCTTCCTCATTGAATTTTGGAATTAGTTGGGTGAGTTTTAGCAATCTTGTACCCAGTCCTGAATTATGCTTCTCCATATTGGCCATGCTTTCATGAGAGTTACTCTGTTGCCCCCTAGTTAACTCAAGCCACTTCAACTCTCTTTGTTTGCATTCTTTCCAGATTTTCTTTCTCTCTCTCTCTTCTTTTTCTCTCTCTCTCTCTGTCTCTGCTGCCTTTCATTTTCTTCATGTTCCTTTTGGAAGGCCATCTCTTTCTCCCTCTCCTGCCTCTCTCTCTCTCTTCTTCCTTGAATTCCAGTTTCCTTTGTTCCAATTGTATCATTGCTAGCAGTACCCTGTCGGAGTCTACTTCTAACACTGCTTCTGCATCTTCAGGTTCAAGGGAAAAATGGTTGGCCACTAGCCTTAGGAGTTTAGACTTCCCAGCCTAGCTATGTTCAGTGATCCCACACTGCTCAGCTATTTTCCTCAACTCCTCCATAGACAGTGCTTTTAACTTATCCCAAGTTACATCAACCTGGCTTGGAGAGCTACTCACTTCAGTTGCAGATATGTTAGTATTCAATCACACACAACCACAAGAAAACCTGTATTGATCTTTTGCTCTTTTTGATTAGGAACAATTTAGCTTACCATTTTCAATTTCACTTCTTTGTCTGTGGGTAACAATCCAGACGCTAGCACCCAATTTCTGTTACGACCAGGTGAAAAATGTGTCTCAGGGTCTTTTGCTATCTTCACCTGCTCTTATTGTAACAGGGTTTAATTTTAAACACTCTGTGTTTTGAGCTCTCCTTTTTGTGAATCCTCACTCACAGTTTTCCAATTGTAAGACAAAGAAGATAGTGCAGCTAAACACGTGGCTGAACAGCTGGTGTAAGAGGGGGGGTTTCAGATATCTGGATCATTGGGATCTCTTCAGGGACAGGTGGGACCTGTACAAAAAGGATGGGTTGCATCTAAACTGGAGGGGCACAAATATCCTGGCTGCGAGGTTTGCTGGCGTCACTCGGGAGGGTTTAAATTAGTGCGGCAGGGGGGTAGGAACCAGAGCAATAGGACAGCAAGTGAAATAAATGAGGGGGACCGACTAAATAAGGCCAGTAAGACTAAGAGGAAGAGCAGGCAGGGAGATGTTGCTGAGCACAGCGGGACTGGTGGTCTGAAGTGCATTTGTTTCAATGTGAGAAGTATAACAGGTAAGGCAGATGAACTTAGAGCTTGGATTAGTACTTGGAAATATGATGTTGTTGCTATTACAGAGACTTGGTTGAGGGATGGACTGGATTGGCGGCTAATGTTCCGGGATTTAGAAGCTTCAAGCGGGATAGAGGGGGATGTAAAAGGGGTGGGGGAGTTGCATTACTGGTTAAGGAGAATATCACAGCTGTACTGCGGGAGGACACCTCGGAGGGGTCATGCAGCGAGACAATATGGGTGGAGCTCAGGAATAGGAAGGGTGCAGTCACGATGTTGGGGGTTTACTACAGGCCTCCCAACAGCCAGCGGGAGGTAGAGGAGCAGATATGTAGACAGATTTTGGAAAGATGTAAAGGTAACAGGGTTGTAGTGGTGGGTGATTTTAACTTCCCCTATATTGACTGGGACTCACTTAGTGCTAGGGGCTTCGATGGGGCAAAATTTGTAAGGAGCATCCAGGAGGGCTTCTTGAAACAATACGTAGATAGTCCAACTAGGGATGGGGCCGTACTGGACCTGGTATTGGGGAATGAGCCCGTCCAGGTGGTCGAAGTTTCAGTAGGGGAGCATTTCGGGAGCAGTGACCATAATTCCATAAGTTTTAAGGTACTTGTGGATAAGGATAAGAGTAGTCCTCGGGTGAAGGTGCTAAATTGGGGGAAGGCTAATTATAACAATATTAGGCAGGAACTGAAGAATTTAGATTGGGGGCGGCTATTTGATCATCTGACATGTGGGAGTCTTTCAAACATCAGTTGATTAGAATCCAGGACCAGCATGTTCCTGTGAGGAAGAAGGATAAGTTTGGCAAGTTTCGGGAACCTTGGATAACGCAGGATATTGTGAGCCTCGTCAAAAAGAAAAAGAAATCATTCGTAAGGGCTGGAAGGCTAGGAACAGACGAATCCCTTGAAGAATATAAAGACAATAGGAAGGAATTTAAGCAAGGAGTCAGGAGGGCTAAAAGGGGTTATGAGAAGTCATTGGCAAACAGGATTAAGGAAAATCCCAAGGCTTTTTATACATATATAAAGAGCAAGAGGGGTACCAAGGATAGGGTTGGCCTACTCAAGGACAGAGAAGGGAATCTATGTGTGGTGCCAGAGGAAATGGGCGAGGTACTAAATGAGTACTTTGCATCAGTATTCACCAAAGAGAAGGACTTGGTGGATGATGAGCCTAGGGAAGGGAGTGTAGATAGTCTCAGTCATCTCATTATCAAAAAGGAGGAGGTGTTGGGTGTCTTGCAAAGCATTAAGATAGATCAGTCCCCAGGGCCTGATGGGATCTACCCCAGAATACTGAGGGAGGCAAGGGAAGAAATTTGCTGGGGCCTTGACAGAAATCTTTGCATCCTCATTGGCTACAGGTGAGGTCCCAGAGGACTGGAGCATAGCCAATGTTGTTCCTTTGTTTAAGAAGGGCGGCACAGTGGCGCAGTGGTTAGCACTGCAGCCTCACAGCTCCAGCGACCCGGGTTCAATTCTGGGTACTGACTGTGTGGAGTTTGCAAGTTCTCCCTGTGTCTGCGTGGGTTTCCTCCGGGTGCTCCGGTTTCCTCCCACATGCCAAAGACTTGCAGGTTGATAGGTTAATTGGCCATTATAAATTGCCCCTAGTATAGGTAGGTGGTAGGGAATTATAGGGACAGGTGGGGATGTGGTAGGAATATGGGATTAGTGTAGGATTAGTATAAATGGGTGGTTGATGGTCGGCACAGACTCGGTGGGCCGAAGGGCCTGTTTCAGTGCTGTATCTCTAAACTAAACTAAACTAAAAGGGTAGCAAGGATAATCCAGGAAATTATAGCCGGTGAGCCTTCCGTCAGTGGTAGGGAAATTATTAGAGTGGATTCTTCGGGACAGGATTTACTCCCATTTGGAAACAAATGGACTTATTAGCAAGAGGCAGCATGGTTTTGTGAAGGGGAGTTCGTGTCTCACTAATTTGATTGAGTTTTTTGAGGAAGTATCAAAGCTGATTGATGAAGGAAGGGTAGTAGATGTTATCTATTTGGACTTCAGTAAAGCCTTTGACAAGGTCCCTCATGGCAGACTGGTACAAAAGGTGAAGTCACACGGGATCAGAGGCGAGCTGGCAAGATGGATACAGAACTGGCTCGGTCATAGAAGATAGAGGGTAGCAGTGGAAGAGTGCTTTTCTGAATGGAGGGCTGTAACTAGTGGTGTTCCGCAGGGATCAGTGCTGGGACCTTTGCTGTTTGTAGTATATATAAATGATTTGGAGGAAAATGTAGCTGGTCTGATTAGTAAGTTTGCGGACGACACAAAGGTTGGTGGAGTTGCGGACAGTGATGAGGATTGTTAGGGGATACAGCAGGATATAGATCGTTTGGAGATTTGGGCGGAGAAATGGCAGATGGAGTTTAATCCGGACAAATGTGAGGTAATGCATTTTGCAAGGTCCAATGCAGGTGGGAAGTATACAGTAAATGGCAGTACCCTTAGGAGTATCGACAGGCAGAGAGATCTGGGCATACAGGTCCACAGATCACTGTGCATAAGGTAGTCAAGAAGGCATACGGCATGCTTGCCTTCATCGGTCGGGGCATAGAGTATAAGAATAGGCAAGTCATGCTGCAGCTGTACAGAACTTTAGTTAGGCCACACTTAGAATATTGCGTGCAATTCTGGTCGCCACACTACCAGAAGGACGTGGAGGCTTTGGAGAGGGTACAGAAGAGGTTTACCAGGATGTTGCCTGGTCTGGAGGGCATTAGCTATGAGGAGAGGTTGGATAAACTCAGATTGTTTTCACTGGAACGACGGAGGTGGAGGGGCGACATGATCGAGGTTTACAAAGTTATAAGCAGCATGGACAGAGTGGATAGTCAGAAGCTTTTTCCCAGGGTGGAAGAGTCAGTTACTAGAGGACATCGGTTTAAGGTGAGAGGGGCAAAGTTTAGAGGGGATGTGCGAGGCAAGTTCTTTACACAGAGGGTGGTGAGTGCCTGGAACTTGCTGCCGGGGGAGGTGGTGGAAGCAGATACGATAGCGACGTTTAAGAGGCATCTTGACAAACACATGAATAGGAAGGGAATAGAGGGATATGGGCCCCGGAAGTGCAGAAGGTTTTAGTTTAGACAGGCATCAAGATAGGTGCAGGCTTGGAGGGCTGAATGGCCTGTTCCTGTGTTGTACTGTATTTTGTTCTTTGTTCTTTGAAACCAAATCACACAGGCTTTCTCAGGTTTAAAGAAGAAATTTTATTATTGGGAAATTTTATTAAAACTTAAACTCTAATACGGTTCATGCCTACGAATATACAACGTGCCCAGGCTAGCATACATACGTGATACACACATGCAAATTGGTCAGAAAAGAGAAGAAAAAACAAGGTGGAACAGTTTGAGGCAATATCTTGTTATGGTACTTCGAACACACTGTAGTCCTTTTGTAAGTAGTCTTGCTTTTCAGTGCGGACCAGTAGTCTTCTTAAATCCTTGTTCACGTAGGAAACCTTCCTCTCTTTGAGTTTCACGTGTTTTCACAAGATTCAGTTCTGTGGGAAGAAGATGGAAGCCAGCAGGAGAGAGGTCTTCTTGCTTCAGTTCCAGGAGAGATCTTTACTCCATGAGCACACGGCTTTGTCTGTTCAAAATCTGTTTTTCCAGTTTTAAAACTCCCCTTGTTGGCCAGCAGGTAGTCACGTGACCGACTGGTTTGACCAGGTCTCTTCTGTGTATTGGGGGCAGGGGCTGGGTCCCTTTGTTTCAACATTGTCTGGTACGACGCAAATGTCTTTCCAGTCAGGCGCTTGCAATTTTTAAAGTCTGACACTTATATTGTGTTTTGACTTTAAGTCCAATAAACTAACTTCTTTCTTGTTTAAACTCATGAAAATCTGATCGCAGCACATAAAGGCTTAATCCCCTACTGAATTGGTAAACACATCCACTGTGTAACAGAAATAAACCGTGTGTCGTTAAACTTGGAGCGGGACAAGACTGGAACCTTTCGACCCCTCCCCACTTGATTATAACAGAAGGGGTTTGGGTCCTTTGGGATTCTGTGCAATGGGAGTGAATGGGAAGGAGTTTTGTCCATTTGGATTCTGTGCAATGGGAGTGAATGGGAAAGAGTTTGGGCCCATTGGGATTCTTTACAATGGGAGTGAATGGGAAGGGCTTTGGGTCCATGGGAGTGCTATACATGGGAGTGAATGGGAAGGGGTTTGGGTCCATTGGGATTCTATACAATGGTAGTGAATGGGAAGGGGTTTGGGTCCATTGGGATTCTATACAATGGTAGTGAATGGGAAGGGGTTTGGGGCCATTGGGATTCTATACAATTGGAGTGAATGGGAAGGGGTTTGTGTCCATTGGAATGCTATTCAATGGGAGTGAATGGGAAGGTGTTTGGGTCCATTGGGATTCTGTACAATGGGAGTGAAGGGGAAGGGGTTTGGGTCCATTGGGATTCTGTACAATGGGAGTGAATAGGAAGGGATTTGGGTCCATTGTGATTCTGTACAATGGGAGTGAATGGGAAGGTGTTTGGGTCCATTGGGATTCTGTACAATGGGAGTGAATAGGAAGGGATTTGGGTCCATTGTGATTCTGTACAATGGGAGTGAATAGGAAGGGATTTGGGTCCATTGTGATTCTGTACAATGGGAGTGAATGGGAAGGGGTTTGTGTCCATTGGAATGCTATTCAATGGGAGTGAATGGGAAGGTGTTTGGGTCCATTGGGATTCTGTACAATGGGAGTGAATAGGAAGGGATTTGGGTCCATTGTGATTCTGTACAATGGGAGTGAATGGGAAGGGGTTTGTGTCCATTGGAATGCTATTCAATGGGAGTGAATGGGAAGGGGTTTGGGTCCATTGGGATTCTGTACAATGGGAGTGAATAGGAAGGGATTTGGGTCCATTGTGATTCTGTACAATGGGAGTGAATGGGAAGGGGTTTGGTTGGTTAGAATTCTGTATAGTGGGAGTGAGTGGGTGGGATTATTATGTTGATATTCTCCAGTGTGCCAAATGGGAGGCATTGATACATTGAAATGCTGATTTGGAAGGAGTTGAGATATTCTACTGAATTGCAATCAATGGGATGGAGTTTGGTCCATTGGGATTCATATTGAAAGGAAATGGGAGGAGCAACTTAATGGCCCAAAATCAAATGCTGATTTGCCAATGACCTACCTGGGGATTCACTGGCACCTGCACTGGCACTGGGTCTGGCATGGTCACAGCCTCTGGCACTGGCTGGTGAAGGTCCAGGTAGTGGCACAGGCAGTAGCCCCACTGTTGGTATCAGTACTGGTATTGGCACAATGGGCTGAATGGCCTCCTTCTGTGCTTTAAATTCTGATTCTATAAAAACCGCTGCAATGATGTTACTGATTGTAAAGAGCTTTGTGATGTTTCAGATGTGATGTAAATGTAATCCTGCCTTTCCTTCATGCTAATGCACGGAGATAATATATTCTCAGGTACTGATCTTAGTATTGCAGTGAGCAGGTGTTAGATGCACATCCATTTATGATGCAGCTTAACACACCATCCCTACGCTCATCGACACAATTATCTGTTCAGCAATGAAGATCAAAAGTCGGAGGAAGAATTGAATTAAAATCCCAATCTTTTTTAGCGCTGAATTAATTTGTGCCTTTACGTTGGCTGTGCATTAGAGGGTCAGCGTTCAATCACTAGCTATTGTTGGAGAGCTTTCCTGTGGCTCAGCTAGAGGTTGAGTCTGTGCTACAAAAGTTAGATCCCAATTAGAATTTTAAATGTTCAACCACCACCACTGCCCGACCCCCCCCCCCCCCACCACCACCGCCCCAAACCAAATTCACTTTGAATTTTTTGAAATCAATTAAGCACTGAGGCCCTGCAGACAGAACCATGCAGCTCTTTCAGTCACAAACTAGTTCAGAATCATAGAATGTGGAGCACAGAAGGAAGCTATTCAGCCCCTTGCAGCTGCCCCACTGCTACCTCTTCAATTGGAGCTATATACGCTAACCCCATTCCCCTGTCTTTTACCCCATTTCCTTTTATAATTTGCCTTTTGCAAGCACCTATCCAATTCCCCCTTGAATAATCTTAATGTCTCTGTCTCAAGAGCCACTCAGGAACATAGGAGCAGGAGGAGGTCTTCAGCCCATCATACTGATTCACATATTCAATTCGCTGCTCACAGTTTGGTCTCCTCTACATTGGGGAGACCAAGCGCAGACTGGGTGACCGCTTTGTGGAACACCTCCGCTCAGTCCGCAAGCAGGACCCTGAGCTTCCGGTTGCTTGCCATTTCAATACATTCGCCTGCTCTCATGCTCACATCTCTGTCCTGGGCTTGCTGCAGTGTTCCACTGAACATCAACGCAAGTTCGAGGAACAGCATCTCACTACACCGACTAGGCACACTACAGCCTGCCGGACTGAACATTGAGTTCAATAATTTCAAGAACATGACAGCCCCCCATTTTACTTTCATTTTTAGTTATTTTTTCTTTTTTACATTTTTTACAATCTTTTTTTTTTGCATTTATTTCATTTCATCTTAGTTTGTTCAGTTTGCTTACCCACTGTTTTTTTTCCATGTTTGCACTTGCTGCTATTCAATATTCAGTCTGTTGACACGTTATCTGTACTAATGCTTTGTCTTTCAACACATCATTAACATATTGTTTGCCTTTGCTCCATGACCTTTTGGTCAGCTATGTGGCCTTGTCCAATCTACACCTTCTCCTTTGTTATCGCTTGCCCCACCCCCACCTCACCTGCTTATAACCTCTGACATTTCTAATATTTGCTAGTTCCGATGAAGGGTCACTGACCCGAAACGTTAACTCTGCTTCTCTTTCCACAGATGCTGCCAGACCTGCTGAGTGGTTCCAGCATTTCTTGTTTTTATTTCAGATTTCCCGCATCCGCAGTATTTTGCTTTTATTCAATTAGATCAAGGCTGATCTGTATCTTACCTCCATCTATTTGCCTTGGTCCCATATCCCTTAATCCCCTTCCCAACAAAAATCTATCAATCTCAGTTCTGAAATCTTCATTTGGTTTTCAGCTTTGACAGTGTTTTAAAGGGAGAGAGTTTCAGATTTCCACTACCCTTTGTATGAAGAAGTGTTTCCTGACATCACCCCTGAACGTCCTGTCTCAAATTTTAACATTAGATCCCTTTGTTTTGGACTCCCCCCATCAGAGGAGATAGTTTCTTTGAAGTGCAGTTAGGGACTAGGTGATAAATACTGGCCAATGCCCACATCACTAGATCAAATATATATATTTTTTTTAATCCTTTTTTTCCAAGTGAGGATGTCATTATTAGTGAGAAATCTCTCCTTAAAACAACTGTATGCTGCAGATATTCTTGATTAATGATTTTAATTTGTCCTCACTCCTCTCTAGTGGTCTCCCTCCTTGGACCCTGGTTATCTGAAGGGCATGATTCCAGCAGCCAGTTAATTATGGTACTGTAGCGTTCCATCAGTGTCAGACCTGCCTGTAGAAATTTAACCTTTAATATTCCTGCTCAGTCTTCCATTAGTTCATATCCAGCCAGGAAAGAATCCATCAGAAGTCAAAGGGAAGATAAACTTGCACTACCAGCAGGACGTGGAGGCTTTGGAGAGGGTACAGAGGAGGTTTACCAGGATGTTGCCTGGTCTGGAGGGCATTAGCTATGAGGAGAGGTTGGATAAACTCGGATTTCTTTCACTGGAACGACGGAGGTGGAGGGGCGACATGATAGAGGTTTACAAAGTTATGAGCGGCATGGACAGAGTGGATAGTCAGAAGCTTTTTCCCAGGGTGGAAGAGTCAGTTACTAGGGGACATAGGTTTAAGGTGCGAGGGGCAAAGTTTAGAGGGGATGTGCGAGGCAAGTTCTTTACACAGAGGGTGATGAGTGCCGGGAACTTGCTGCCGGGGGAGGTGGTGGAAGCAGGTACGATAGTGACGTTTAAGAGGCGTCTTGACAAATATATGAATAGGAAGGGAATAGAGGGATATGGGCCCCGGAAGTGCAGAAGGTTTTAGTTTAGGCAGGCATCAAGATCAGCGCAGGCTTGGAGGGCCGAATGGCCTGCTCCTGTGCTGTACTGTTCTTTGTTCTTTATGTGGTGCTTGTTAGCCCGGTATCTCAGGAGCATCTCCACATACAATAAGCTACCTTTAAGTGTGGTCACGCTTGTTATACAACAACAGCTTGCATTTGTATAGCCCCTTTAACAAAGCATAAAGTCCCAGGGCGCTTCGCTGGAACATAAAGCAGGCAAAATGTAGGACAGGTGATCAAAGCTTGGCCAAAGAGGTAGGTTTTAAGACTTGCATTAAGGGAGGAGAGAGTGGTACGGAGGTTTAGTCAGGAAAATTCCAGGCAGCTGAAGGCCAGGCCACCAATAGACGAGTGATTAAAATCCGGGGTGATCAAGAAGCAAAAAATTCCAGAACACATATAACCCGGAGGCTTGTAAGGTATAATTGGTGATCGAGGCAGAGTTCTGCAACAGCAGCCATTTTACACTGTAAGATCCCACAAATAACAATGAGATGATTGAATAAAAGCAAACTACTGCAGATGCTGGAAATCTGAAATAAAAACAAAAGGTGCTGGCATTACTCAGCAGGTCTGGCAGCATCTGTGGAGAGAATGAGATAATTGATCAGTTATTTTACTTAATTTTTTTTTTGCTGGTGTTGTATGGAAGGCAAATGTTGGGCAGGACACTGGTGAATTGTCTACTTTGCTGCAAATAATACCACGGCATCTTCAACATCAATCTGAACCTTAGTTTAGCGCATTGGCCAACAAAGCACTTCCGACAGTGCAGCACTCCCTTAGTACTGACCCTCCGGCAGTGCAGCACTCCCTCAGTACTGACCCTCTGACAGTGCAGCACTCTCTTAGTACTGACCCTCCGACAGTGCAGCGCTCTCTTAGTACTGACCCTACGACAGTGCAGCACTCCCTCAGTACTGACCCTCCGACAGTGCAGCACTCTCTTAGTACTGACCCTCCGACAGTGCAGCGCTCCCTCAGTACTGACCCTCCGACAGTGCAGCACACCCTCAGTACTGACCCTCCGACAGTGCAGCACTCTCTTAGTACTGACCCTACGACAGTGCAGCACTCCCTCAGTACTGACCCTCCGACAGTGCAGCACACCCTCAGTACTGACCCTCCGGCAGTGCAGCGCTCCCTCAGTACTGACCCTCCGACAGTGCAGCACACCCTCAGTACTGACCCTCCGACAGTGCAGCACACCCTCAGTACTGACCCTCCGACAGTGCAGCACTCTCTTAGTACTGACCCTCCGACAGTGCAGCGCTCCCTCAGTACTGACCCTCCGACAGTGCAGCACACCCTCAGTACTGACCCTCCGACAGTGCAGCACTCTCTTAGTACTGACCCTACGACAGTGCAGCACTCCCTCAGTACTGACCCTCCGACAGTGCAGCACACCCTCAGTACTGACCCTCCGGCAGTGCAGCGCTCCCTCAGTACTGACCCTCCGACAGTGCAGCACACCCTCAGTACTGACCCTCCGACAGTGCAGCACTCTCTTAGTACTGACCCTCCGACAGTGCAGCGCTGCCTCAGTACTGACCCTCCGACAGTGCAGCGCTCCCTCAGTACTGACCCTCCGACAGTGCAGCGCTCTCTTAGTACTGACCCTACGACAGTGCAGCGCTCCCTCAGTACTGACCCTCCGACAGTGCAGCGCTCCCTCAGTACTGACCCTCCGGCAGTGCAGCGCTCCCTCAGTACTGACCCTCCGACAGTGCAGCACTCCCTCAGTACTGAACCTCCGACAGTGCAGCACTCCCTCAGTACTGACCCTCCGACAGTGCAGCACACCCTCAGTACTGACCCTCCGACAGTGCAGCACTCTCTTAGTACTGACCCTACGACAGTGCAGCACTCCCTCAGTACTGACCCTCCGACAGTGCAGCGCTCCCTCGGTACTGACCCTCCGACAGTGCAGCGCTCTCTTAGTACTGACCCTACGACAGTGCAGCGCTCCCTCAGTACTGACCCTCCGACAGTGCAGCGCTCCCTCAGTACTGACCCTCCGGCAGTGCAGCGCTCCCTCAGTACTGACCCTCCGACAGTGCAGCACTCCCTCAGTACTGAACCTCCGACAGTGCAGCACTCCCTCAGTACTGACCCTCCGACAGTGCAGCACACCCTCAGTACTGACCCTCCGACAGTGCAGCACTCTCTTAGTACTGACCCTACGACAGTGCAGCACTCCCTCAGTACTGACCCTCCGACAGTGCAGCACACCCTCAGTACTGACCCTCCGGCAGTGCAGCGCTCCCTCAGTACTGACCCTCCGACAGTGCAGCACACCCTCAGTACTGACCCTCCGACAGTGCAGCACTCTCTTAGTACTGACCCTCCGACAGTGCAGCGCTGCCTCAGTACTGACCCTCCGACAGTGCAGCGCTCCCTCAGTACTGACCTTCCGACAGTGCAGCGCTCTCTTAGTACTGACCCTACGACAGTGCAGCGCTCCCTCAGTACTGACCCTCCGACAGTGCAGCGCTCCCTCAGTACTCACCCTCCGGCAGTGCAGCGCTCCCTCAGTACTGACCCTCCGACAGTGCAGCACTCCATCAGTACTGACCCTCCGACAATGCAGCACTCCCTCAGTACTGACCCTCCGGCAGTGCAGCGCTCCCTCAGTACTGACCCTCCGGCAGTGCAGCGCTCCCTCAGTACTGACCCTCCGACAATGCAGCACTCCCTCAGTGCTCACCCTCCGACAGTACAGCACTCTCTCAGTACTGACCCTCCGACAGTACAGCACTCCCTCAGTACTCACCCTCCGACAGTACAGCACTCCCTTAGTACTGACCATCTTACACTCCAGCACTCCCTCACTACTGACCCTCCGACTCTGCAGCACTCCCTCAGTACTGACCCTCCGACAGTGCAGCACTTCCTTAGTACTGACCCTCCGACTGTGCAGCACTCCCTTAGTACTGACCCTCCGACAGTGCAGCAGTCCCTCAGTACTGGCCCTCCGACAGTGCAGCACTCCCTCAGTACTGACCCTCCGACTGTGCAGCACTCCCATAGTACTGACCCTCCAACAGTGCAGTACTCCCTTAGTACTGACCCTCCGACAGTGCAGCACTCCCTCAGTACTGGCCCTCTGACAGAGCAGCACTCCCTTAGTACTGACCCTCCGACAGTGCAGCACTCCCTCAGTACTGACCCTCTGACAGTGCAGCGCTCCCTCAGTACTGGCCCTCCGACAGTGCAGTACTCCTTTAGTACTGACCCGCCGAGAGTGCTGCACTCCCTTAGTACTCACCCTCTGACAGTGCAGCACTCCCTTAGTATTCACCCTCTGACAGTGCAGCACTCTCTCAGAACTGCCTCTCCGACAGTGTGGCACTCCCTCAGTACTGCCCCTTTGACAGTGCAGCACTCCCTCAGTACTGACCCTCCGACAGTGCAGCACTCCCTCAGTACTGACCCTCTGACAGTGCAGCACTCCCTCAGTACTGACCCTCTGACAGTGCAGCACTCCCTCAGTACTGACCCTCCGACAGTGCAGCACTCCCTCAGTACTGACCCTCTGACAGTGCAGCGCTCCCTCAGTACTGGCCCTCCGACAGTGCAGTACTCCTTTAGTACTGACCCACCGACAGTGCAGTACTCCCTTAGTACTGACCCTCCGACAGTGCAGCACTCCCTTAGTACTCACCCTCTGACAGTGCAGCACTCTCTCAGTACTGCCTCTCCGACAGTGTGGCACTCCCTCAGTACTGCCCCTTTGACAGTGCAGCACTCCCTCAGTACTGACTCGCTGACAGTGCAGCACTCCCTCAGACCTGATCCCCCGACAGTGCAGCACTCCCTCAGTACTGACTCGCTGACAGTGTGGCACTCCCTCAGTGCTGACCCTCCAACAGTGCCGCGCATATGGACCACCATCGGCGGTGAGCTCGTAAAGTTCAGCCCAGTGAGCTGACTATTGTGTGCTGATTCCCCCCTTCTCCCCACCCCCAAACCCACCAATGATACTGAAACATCTCTGCCAACACACACCACCAACTGGAAATGGTCTGGGATCAGGACCAAGAGCTTCGAACAGGCACTGAATTGAAAGAAAATGCTTGCATTTATATAGTGCCATTCGCAGCCTATGGATGTCCCCAAGTGTTTTACAACCAATGAATTACTTTTGAAGTGTAGTCAGTGCTGTAATTTAGGAAACGTGACAGTCAATTTGTGCACAGCAAGCTCCCACAAATAGCAATGTGATAATGACCAGATCGTCTGTCTTTCTGTGATGTTTGTTGAGGGACAAACATTGGCCAAGGACAGTGCGATGGGACTTTTTAACCTCCACCTGCGAGGGCAGACAGGGCTTAAGTTTAACATAAAAGCAAAATACTGTAGGTGTGGGAAATCTGTGTTGTAAACAGAAAGTGCTGGAAATACTCAGCAGGTCAGGCAGCATCTGTGGAGAGAGAAACAGAGTTAACGTTTCAGGGCGATGACCTTTCATCAGAACTGTCAAAGCTTGGAAATGTAATAAGCTTTGAGCCAGTGAAAAGGTGAGCGGGGGGGAGTAGAACAAAAGGGAAGGTGTGTAATCGGTGTCATGAACGTGCTTCTATTATTAATATTTTTTTGAGGACTTGTGTTTAAAAGACTGTGGAAAATACCTGAGAAGATGCTGGACTTGGTTTCTTTTTTAAAGGCTCACTGGATGAACACTTTGTTTAAAACAAACATTTACTGGAAGTCACATGTCCCATGCTACATAAACAGCCGGAACCTTATGGTCAATGGAACTGTTTGGACTTAGAGAAGTCACATGTCTGAATTTATGGCTGTCGGGGGTTTTGGTTTTATTTTTGGATATTGTTTGGAGCTCAGTTGGTGCGTATCCTGCTAAGAGAGAAGCCACCCAACTCATCCTTTTCCACCTGTTTTGAAAAATCTTCAGAGAACGCAGTGTGATAGCTGAAACCACGGATGCAGTAATTCTGCTGAAACTCCTACAAGACTACTCCTCGGCGTCTCGTGAACAGAACTGCTCCAGAAAGATCCCAGTGACAGCCATCTACGTGTGCCCGGAAGCGAGACCAAAGGGCCATCTGGAACATTCCATATCTTATACTTTTTCTTCAAGAATTGACAATAACTTGGCCAAAGTACTTTTTTTAAAAAAGTTGATCGCTGCAGAGCCAGTTTCTTTCATTTTTCTTTATTTTTCCTTTAACCGGTGTGTGTATATGGGTATGTTAGGATATTTTAGAAGGGTGGGTATTTATACTTTCATATTTCAAACCGTGTGTTAATAAACTTTGCATCTATATTGAATAATCTTGTTTTATAATAAATCAACAAATTTGTTGTTTATTAAAGAGACCTGGTTGGTGGACTTTTATTCTGAAACTAATACAGATAAAATATATAATTGGCCTATTGATAACTGGGTAAGACATTTAAATATATGTTGTGACCAGTGGAGTAGTGGAACTCGAGAAAGACAGTGCATTCCTCCAACCACGGCCGTAATGTATAATTGGGGGCTCGTCCGGGATAACCCAAAGCTGGTGAAGTGCAATTGTAAGTGGTGTAATAATATTTGAAAAGGGGAAAAAGAAGACGCCAGGTCTCTTGTGCATTAGAGTAAAGCTTACACTACCGGAATAGTTTCTTTTGATGTAAGTGCGTTTGTGCAGCAGTCTGGAATAAATTATGATTCCTTAAAGGCATTGTCCACGGGCGAGCTGTTAATTGTGGCAGAGCACTTGAAGGTAGATATTAGATCAAAAGCTAGGAGACCGAAAATTCAGAGACTAGTGGCCAGACAGCTAAAGAAGTAAAAGGGTCAGAGGGACAAGTAGAATTGGAGAAGACAAGGTAACACTGGCACAGATTCAGTTGGACGGGACGAAGTTAGAGCTAGTATTTCAGAGAAAGGGAAAAGGAAAAAGCAAGGGCATTTCAAAGGGAACAAGCAGAGTGACAGGAGAGAGAAAGGGAAAGAGAAAGATAAAAAGAGAAGAAAAGGAAAGTGATAAGGGTGGGCGTGAGGTCCTGAGACATCAGTGTTTCCATTGTCACAAGGTGGGACACCTTCGTGTGGATTGCTGGAAGTTACAGGGTAAACCCATGGGACTTATTGGGCTACACAAAGCCAATGCAGAGAAAGGGGCCCTGACTGAGAGTACAACAGAGCAAACTGTAGCTCTGACTGCAGCTGTAAGGCCAAATACAAAAACCGCTGTGAGTGCGGGGAACATGAGCAAGATACCTGAGAGCTGTAGGGAATGTTAAAAAGAAAAGTAACTCGGCGGTGGCTGGGGACATTGTAGAGCATCCGCGAGGCTGAGATCATCGTGAATAGCGCGTACAAGGAGGTGGTCACACCGCAGGTAAAGACTGCTCAGGCAGAAAGGGAATGGGTGACTGCCAGGCAGAGTAGAAGAACTAGGCAGGTACTGCAGGAGTCCCCTGGGTCCATCTCCCTATCTAACAGATTTTCCACTTTGGATACTATTGGGGGAGACAGCTTCTCTGGGGAATGCAGCAAGAGCCAAGTCTGTGGCACCATGGGCGGCTCAGCTGCACAGGAGGGAAGGAAAAGGAGTGAAAGAGCTATAGCGATAGGGGATTCTATCGTAAGGGGTACAGATAGGCATTTCTGTGGCTGCAAATGTGACTCCAGGATGGTATGTTGCCTCCCTGGTGCTAGGGTCAAGGATGTCATGGAGCGGCTGCAGGACATTCTGAAGGGGGAGGGTGAACAGTCAGAGGTCGTGGTATACATTGGTACCAACGAAATAGGTAGAAAGAGGGATGAGGTCCTGCAACAAGAATTTACGGAGCTAGGTAGCAGATTAAAAAGCGGGACCTCAAAAGTTGTAATCTCTGGATTACTCTCAGTGCCAGGTGCTAGCGAGTATAGGAATAGGAGGATAGAGCAGATGAATGCTTGGCTGAGGAGATGGTGCAGGAGGGAGGGCTTAAGTTTCCTGGATCACTGGGGCTGTTTCTGGCAAAGGTGGGACCTGTACAAGTTGGACGGGTTGCACCCGAACTGGAATGGGACCAACATCCTTGCTGGGAGGTTTGCTAGTGCTTTTGGGGGGGTTTAAACGAATTTGGCAGGGGGATAGGATACAGAGTGGAGGTACAGTAAGGGGTGATGCACAGTCAAATATAAAAGAGAAACTGAGTCAGTCTGGAAGGCAGAGCAAATATAGACCTGTTAAGGCACAAGTGAAAAATGCAAGGCTGGATTGCATCTATTTTAATGCAGGGAGTCTTACTAGTAAGGCAGATGAATTGAGGGCCTTGATTAGCACATGGCATTATGATATTATTGCTATCAGAGACATGGTTGAGGGAAGGGCAGGACTGGCAGCTCAATATTCCAGGGTATAGAATCTGCAGGCATGACAGGGGAGGGGGTGAAAGAGGAGGTGGCATTGCACTGTTGATCAAGGAGTCAATTACTGCAGTAAGGAGGGATGATATCTTAGAAGGTTCCTCAAATGAGACCCTATGGGTAGAACTTAAAAACAAAAAGGGGGCAATCACATGGCTGGGAGTGTACTACAGGCCACCAAACAGTCAGGGAGAGATAGAGGAGCAGATATGTAGGCAAATCTCAGTGAGGTGTAAAAATAATAGTGTAATAATAGTAGGGGATTTCAATTTCCCCGATATCAACTGGGATAGTCTTAGTGCAAAAGGCTTAAAGGGGGTGGAATTCTTAAAATGCATACAGGAGAGCTTTTTGAGCCAGTACGTAGAAAGTCCTACAAGAGAAGGGGCAGTACTGGACCTAATCCTGGGGAATGAAGCTGGACAAGTGGTAGAAGTGTCAGCAAGGGAACATTTCGGGGATAATGACCATAACTATGTAAGATTTAAGGTAGTTATGGAAAAGGACAAAGATGGACCCGAAATAAAGGTACTGGATTGGGGGAAGGCCGATTTCAAAATGATAAAACAGGATCTGGCCAAAGTGGACTGGGAGCAGCTACCTGTAGGAAAGTCTACCTTAGACCAGTGGGAGTCATTCAAAGAGGAAATAGTGAGAGTTCAGAGCCAACATGTACCCGTAAAGGTGAAGGGTAGGACCAACAAGTCCAGGGAACCCTGGATGTCAAGGGATATAGAGGATTGGATCAGGGAAAAAAAGGAGGCTTATGGCAGATTTGGAGCACTGAAAATAGTGGAGGCCCTAGAGGAGTACAGAAAGTGTAGGGTGGTACTTAAAAAAGTAATTAGGAGAGCGAAGAGGGGACATGAAAAAATATTGGCTGGCAAGATAAAGGAAAATCCTAAGGCATTTTATAAGTATATTAAGGGCAAGAGGAGAAGCAGGGAAAGAGTAGGACCCATTAGGAACCCTAGTGGTAATCTTTGTGTGGAGTCGGAGGATATAGGTGAGGTTTTAAATGATTACTTTTCATCTGTGTTCACTATGGAGAAGGACGATGTAGGTGTAGAGATCAGGGAGGGGGATTGTGATAAACTTGAACATATTAGCATTGAAAGGGAGGAAGTATTAGCTGTTTTAGTGGGCTTAAAGTGGATAAATCCCCAGGCCCAGATGAGATGTATCCCAGGCTGTTATGTGAGGCAAGGGAGGAGATAGCAGGGGCTCTGACACAAATTTTCAAATCCTCTCTGACCACAGGAGAGGTGCTGGAGGACTGGAGGACTGCGAATGTGGTACCATTATTCAAGAATGGTGGCAAGGATAAATCAGGTAATTATAGGCTGGTGAGTCTAACATCAGTGGTTGGGAAACTATTGGAAAAAATTCTGAGAGACAGGATTAATCTCCACTTGGAGAGGCAGGGATTAATCAAGGATAGTCAGCATGGCTTTGTCAGGGGGAGATCGTGTCTAACAAACTTGGTTGAATTTTTCGAGGTGGTGACTAGATGTGTAGATGAGGGTAAAGTAGTTGATGTAGTCTACATGGACTTCAGTAAGGCTTTTGATAAGGTCCCGCATGGGAGATTGGTTAAGAAGGTAAGAGCCCATGTGACCCAGGGCAAATTTGGCAAATTGGATCCAAAATTGGCTTGGTGGCAGGAGGCAGAGGGTGATGGTTGAGGGTTGTTTCTGCGAGTGGAAGCCTGTGACCAGTGATGTACTGCAGGGATCTGTGCTGGGACCCTTGCTGTTTGTAGTGTACATTAATGATTTAGACATGAATATAGGAGGTATGTTCAGTAAGTTCACAGATGACATGAAAATTGGTGGTGTCGTAAATAGTGAGGAGGAAAGCCTTAGATTACAGGACGATATAGATGGGCTGGTAAGATGGGCGGAGCAGTGGCAAATGGAGAAGTGTGAGGTGATGCATTTTGGGAGGACTAACAAGGCAAGGGAATATACAATGGATGGTAGGACTCTGGGAAGTACAGAAGGTCAGAAGGACCTTGGTGTACCTGTCCATCGATCACTGAAGGCAGCAGCACAGGTAGATAAAGTGGTTAGGATGGCATATGGGATACTTGCCTTTGTTAGCTGAGGAATAGAATATAAGAGCAGGGAGGTTATGATGGAGCTGTATAAAATGCTAGTTAGGCCACAGCTGGAATACTGTGTACAGTTCTGGTCACCACACTATAGGAAGGATGTGATTGCACTGGAGAGGGTGCAGAGGAGATTCACCAGGATGTTGCCTGGACTGGAGCATTTCAGCTATGAAAAGAAACTGAAAAGGCTCGGGTTGTTTTCCTTAGAGCAGAGAAGGATGAGCGGGGGGGTGCATGATTGAGGTATACAAAATTATGAGGGGCATTGATAGATTAAATAGGAAGAAACCTTTTCCCTTAGCGGAGGGGTCAATAACCAGGGGGCATAGATTTAAGGTAAGGGGCAGGAGATTTAGAGGGGATTTGAGGAAAGATTTTTTCACCCAGAGGGTGGTTGGAATCTGGAACGCACTGCCTGAAGAGGTGGTAGAGGCAGGAATCCTCACAACATTTAAGAATTATTTAGATGAGCACTTGAAACGCCATAGCATACAAGGTTATGGGCCAAGTGCAGGAAAATGGGATTGGAATAGGTAGGTGCTTGATGGCCGGCACAGACACGCTGGGCCGAAGGGCCTGTTTCTGTGCTGTATAACTCTATGACTCTCATCCTTATTCCTCGAGTGAGGCAGGCAAATCTATAGCTATACTTAGGGTTACAGGAGCTATCCAAACTCTTTTACCGGAGAAAGGCATGATGTTTCCACCATAGAGCGTATTGAATGCCAAGGTTTTAGTGAATGGTTTTGGCCGGGAGTATATATCTGTACCTTTGTATTGGGTGCAGCTAGAGTGTGACCTAATGCCTGGAACGGTAACTGTCAGAGTTGCCCTTAGTTTGCCTGTAGACGGAGTTGACCTACTCCTGGGGAATGATTTGGCCGGAGTAAAGGTAGTAGCTGCTCCAGTAGTCACGGAAAGACCAAGTAAAGTGAAGGAGACAGAACAGTTGTAGGAAAAGGTTTCAGGAATTTTTCCTTCATGTGTAGTGATCCGAGCAATGGCTAAACAAGTTGCATTGTCAGAGGTCAAACTGGCACCATAGATAGAGATTTGGCGATCTGAAACTTTTTGGGGGGATTTGAATAATCTGAGGAAATGTTCAGTAAGTCTTCTCTGATCAAGGCTCATGAAGTCGATCCAGAGTTAAGTAAAGTGGCACAATTGGCTCAAACCGAAGCTGAGGCAGAGAAAGTTCTAGAATGCTACTATAGTAAAAATGGGACTCTGTTGAGTAAGTGGAGGCCTGCGGATTAAGAATGGATGATAGTCCACCAGATAGTGGTACGGCCCAGGTATCGCCGGGAAATATTAAAGACAGCCCATGAAATTCCTGGAGAGACGTGTAGGGATACAGAAGGCCCAATCACGTATAAGTCGCCATTTTTACTGCCTAGGTCTTTCCAAGGACGTGGTGCAGTTTTGTCAAACGTGGGAAAACCACAACCTGCAATAACAGGCACCTCTAATTCCCATACCAGTTTTTGGGGAACCATTTAGTAGAGTGTTGGTAGACTGTGTGGGACCTTTACTGAAAACAAAAGCAGGTCACCAATATGTACTCACTATTATGGATATAGCTACTTGTTTCCAAGAGGCCATTCCCTTGAGAACAACTTCTTCTAAGGTAGTGGTAGAAAAGTTAACCCAGTTCTTCACACGATACAGATGACCGATTCAGTCAGATCAGGGTTCCAATTTTTGTGCTCAGTTTTTCAGGCAGTTATGAGTAATCTGGGTATAACACAGTTAAAGTCCATAGCATACCACCCATAGACACAAGGGGCTTTGAACAGTGCTATCAGACCCTCAAAACAATGATCAGGGAATACTGTCATGAATATCCCCATGATTGGGATAAAGGGCTGGAATTTCTTTTGTTTGCCACTAGGGATTCACCAAATGAGTCTAGAAGTTTTGCTCCTTTTGAATTAGTTTATGGACATGAGGTAAAAGGTCCTCTAAAACTAATCAAAGAAAGGTTTTGAGAACAGAGGGACGAATCTTCCATATGAGATTATGCATCTGTGTTCCAGGACTGGCTCACGAGAGCCTGCAAAGTGGCTCAGGAACACCTTAAAGCTTCCCAAATAACCATGAAGAAATGGGCAGACAAGCATGCCAAGATCCGAACATTTCAACCAGGGGATGAGGTGTTAATTTTACTGCCTTTATAGGGTGAATCGCTGAATGCACGGTTCAGTGGTCCATATAGAGTAGTCAAAAGGATTGGTAAAGTAAATTATTTGATTGACTCCCCAGATCGCTGGAAAAAGAATCGGCTGTGTCATATCAATATATTGAAACAATATCACCGCCAGGAGGAGGATAAGGAAGCACAGGTATGTCAGGTAGTAAGGACAGTGAATATTAAAACGGATAGTGAGAATGAGGCAGAAGGAGGCCAAGACAATTCCCAAATTGAACCTCGTACTATCTGGTTAGCTAATACTGAATTGTTAGGGAGATTAGACACTATGCTTTCATAGTTAGATGCAGAACAATGAGGAGATTTAACGAGGTTACCCATAACATTTAAAGGAGTCTGTAGGGACAAACCAAGATGTGCAACCTTAGCCATACATGATGTGGATGTAGGAGAATCCTCTCCTATAAAACAGAATCCTTATCACTTAAGTCCAGAGAAACAGGCCCAGAGAAAGCAGAAATCCAATACATGCTGGAAAACCACCTAATTGAACCCAGTCAAAGCCCCCAATCAAAATATACGATTCTGATTGTGGTGGGAGAAATGCACTATTAATTCAATCCCGTCCCTTCACAGATCACTTAACATATCATTTTAAACATTACAAATTAAAGAAAGATCCAGCCAAATTGTAGCATCTATTAACCTCCAAATTAGGCTAACCAGGTGTCTTTAAATCAAAAAATTAACTATTTAATTAGAAAAACTAAATTCTTAAACACTACTAAGATATAAACAACATTTAAAATAGAAAAAATTAGAGTCCTTGTAGATTTACGCTCCTGCCAGATGTGGAACAATCCAAGGTTGCTTGAAGTTCTCACAGCTGTCCAATGGGGAAAAAAGAAGGTTCTTCAACAGTAGAATAGTCCGCAGTCTAATTCAGAAGTCGAAATTGGTGCTCCTTCCCCAGCGATGAATTTCAACAATTAACAACTTGCAAACACTTTTTAATGAATCAATTTGGCTTTAGAATTTTTGAGGGATAAAAGATTGTCACAGTCTAACTTTCCTTCCTTCAGCTGAAATTCTCAGAGATCTCTGTTTTGGCTTGACTTTTTAGAATTTTGAGAGACAATAAATAAACAGATTAAATTCTCTTCCTTCAGTTTAAATGCTCTGAGAGCACTCCTTTCATGTGCTAACACTCAGCTGTTTGTCTGTGTCCTCTGTTAGAACAGTCTGTTTTTCCACTATAGGCCAGTTCAAAATTAAATTGTAACAAATGTATCTCTCAATGCTCAGTCTGAGTGGATGTATCTAAGTCAACTAGGATGCACCCTTTGAAGCTGGTTGGTTCCCTCTCTCTATGGTTGTGTCCAACGGCAAACAAGATGCATCTTTGAGGTAACTCCTGAGGCCTACTTGTTCTTAAAGCAGTACTGATCCTTTGCTGTCTTAAAGACACACCACATATTTCCCGGAGAGAAAAAAAAACAGGATCATGACACCTCCACCCCTGGCGGAATGAAACACCATTCCTGGAATGAGTTTCATTACTATGGATAAAAAATGTAATTTGAAAATGCTAACTTTTTTTTCGCATTTACAGGCATACACTTTTCTAAAATGTTAAGACTACAACAACAAGTTCCACCAGAACATTTCAGCTTTAAATTTTCAAAAAGGTTGTCCCAATTAACCCATTTCAAATTTCCAAGCATAGTCTTCCAATTGTTTCATGTTTTCCCTCCAAGTGCCCCTATTTCCCATCACCTCAGCCAGGTGAACTGCACAGCTAAGAGCGCTGACCACTACTGGGTTCACTATTCTCTGAGAAGTTTTTCGAGTACCCCTTAACCTATGTGTCATCACTTGACATTGGAAAACCCTGTCCGGTGTAACAGAAGCTGATTTTATCTTACCCTGGGGTATCAAAGGAATTTGACAGTTTCCTTCCAACACACCTGTCTCTTTAAGACACATTGTGTTGCCTACTCTGTCCTTACAGTCCTTTAAATGAGAATTTGGGTAGGAGTCTGGCTTTTTTACCACAGTGACTTTTCTAGAGTCTATGTAAGTTTGAGCCGTCCCAACAGGTTTAGACATCAAGACCACCTGCGAATTCCAGCTGTCCTGACTAGGTTTAACTAAGCTGCCCTTCAGCATGCATTGTACCTCTGCTTCCACTTGGGCCTGTCTGTCTGGACCTAAGCAACAAGGAAGTTGTTTTGAAGGAATGGCTCCCCCTATACCCACATCATGTGTGGCTAAGGTTGTACATCCTGGCTTATCCCTACAAACTTTTTGAAACATTGTGAAAACCCTGGTTAGGACTTTGTGCTGTTTTGCCTCTAAGTGTAAAAGCCTATTGTTTAATTTTCCCAGCCATTCTGTATTCGCAAATTGGATAGTTCAATCTGAGAATTTCCTAGGCCTATTTCTGCCTCATCCTCGCTATCCTTTTCCTTCTCCACAGTCCCGATTACCTGACATACCTGTACTGCATTATCCTTCTCCCTGCGGTAATATGGTTTGAGCAAATTAACGTGACACAACCAGTTCTCCATCTGATGGTCAGGGGTGTCAATCAAGTAATCTACCTTACCCACTCTTTTGATCACTCTATATGGGCCACTGAACCATGCTTTCACTGGTTCTCCCTGTGATGGTAACAACACTAATACCTCATCCACAGGTTTTATGGTAGGTTGTGGTTTTCCCACCATTTGACAGGTGTGGCATGTCCTACAAAATTGTGTCACATCCTTTGTAAGACCTGGCCAGTAATAATGTTTGCTGATGTGTGATTTGGTCTTCCGAATTCCTCTATGTCCTACAAAAGGAATGTCGTGTGCTAACCTTAATAATCCTGGTCAATATTTAGGTGGTACCACTATCTGCTCAACAACTGTCCAGTCTTCGTCGGCAGGTCTATGAGGCTGTCTTCATTTCCTCCTCAAAACCCCGTTTGCCAACTCCTCTCGCCTCAGCTTCTGACAGAGCCATCTGTGCTATTCTGTATATCTCTGGATAAGCTTGCTGTGCTGCAATCTGTTAATCATCTCATTTGGATTATCTAAATCCTCAAATAAGGTTTCAGATGCCTGATTATCTATTTGTAGTGCCTGTTTTACCTCCAACAGTGGATCCTGTTTAGCCACTGCTCGGGTAACTACACATGCATGAAATATTCCCGGAACTTGCTCCTGGAATTGCTCCGTTTCCTTAATTTCATTTGGTTCCTTTGTAACTATAGGAGAAACTGATATTTTTGATCCTGCCAAATCATTTCCTAGGAGTAGATCAATTCCCTTTACTGGTAAACTGTGGACAACACCTACAGTTACTACCCCAGTTATTAAGTCACTCTCTAGGCCTACTTTAAACCCGTGTGTACGGGTATACAAACCCCGCCAATTCCATTTACTAAAACTTTAGCATTCAAGGTGCTCTCTGGTGGAAACCTTATATCTTTTCCCAGCAAGAGAGGTTGGGTTGCTCCTGTGTCCCTGAGTATAATGATAGGTTTTCCTGCCTTACTTACAGGATACGGAGTTACTCTCCCATTTGACAAAAAATCATTATAATTCTCAGGTAGTTTATTCTTAACCTCTACGCTCCTCTTAGTTTTAGTACCTGGTTTCACATTCACAGCTGTCGTTAAAGCTATAGCCTGGTCTGCTATACTCTCAGTCAGAGTCTTTTCCTCTGCACTAACTTTGCGTACCCCAACAAGTCCTATGGGTTTACCTCACAATTTCCAGCACTCTGAACGAAGATGACCCATTTTATTGCAATGATAACACTTTGCCTTGCAAACCTCACTTCTACCCTCAGCACCTTCCTTTCTGACCTGAGGAGGTGATCCTGGGGCATTCCCAGCTGTTCCTTCTTGTCCCCGGCTACTTGCCTTCCTTTCACTCTCCCACATTCTATCCTTCTTATGTTTATGGGGGTGATGGGCAAAATAGATTGGCTTATTCACAAGCTCAAAATCATCAGCAATCTCTGCAGCTTGCCTAGCTTTCAAAACTTTCAGGTTATTGTTACGACCAGGTGCAAAAGGTGTCTAGGGGTCTGTTGCTATCTTCACCTGGTCTTTTTGTCACAGGGTTTAATTTTAAACACACTGTGTTTTGAGCTCCAACTTTGTGAATCCTTGTTCACAACTTTCCAATTATAAGGCAAAGAAATGAGCACAAACAGGCTTTCTTTGGTTTAAAGAAGAAAGATTACATTTATTAAACCTTAAACTTAAACTCTAAATGTTTAACACCTACAGATATATGAAGCACCCATGCTAGCATGCACACGCAATACACACATGCAAATGGGGACAGAAAAGAGCAGAAGAAAAGAGAAGTAGAACAATTTGAGGCAATATCTTGTTACTGTTTCTCAAGCTCGCTGTAGTCCTTGAATGAAGATATAGTCTTGTGTTTCATTGGGGCCCAGTAGTCTTCTTAAAACCTTTTTAATG
The DNA here is from genome assembly GCF_036365525.1 of Heterodontus francisci. Classification (NCBI taxonomy): domain Eukaryota; kingdom Metazoa; phylum Chordata; class Chondrichthyes; order Heterodontiformes; family Heterodontidae; genus Heterodontus; species Heterodontus francisci. The sequence goes on along the minus strand of NC_090380.1, from coordinate 117,949,365 downwards.
TAGGAAACCTTTCTCTCTTTGAGTTCTACATATTTTCACGAGATTCAGTTCTGTGGGAAGGAGATGGAAGCAGGCAGACAAGAGAGACTGTAATTCTTGCTTCAGTTCCAGGAGAGATCTTTGCTTCATGAGCAGATGGCTTTGTCTCAGTTCAATTCCTGTTTTCTCCAATTTAAAACTTTCAGTTCAAAACTCTGAAACAGCCAGTTAGTCATGTGACTAAAATTCTTCAGAAAGCATGGCATTAGCTTCATGAGCTCTGCCTACCAGCCTGCACTAAATAAGCAGTGTCCAGCTTTCTTATGGCCATTTCATCTGTTTGGCCATTTTTTCAAAAGATATGAAAAGTGCCTGTACGTCCCTTTGCTCAAATTTAGGAAGATCCTGTATAAACTTAAACAATTTCTCGCTGGGTCCTGATCTAAATTCAGATTCATCCTGAACCTTTTGTATTCGTTCTATCTCTTTTAGCCTAAATTACCTCTATTTTTCACTTTCTCTCTGAAATGCTCTCTCTTTCTCCCTTTCTTCTTTTTCCAGTTCAAGTTTTCTTAATGCTTTTGCATTTTTTTTCCTGTTGAAGCTCCAGTTTTTTCATTTCTAACTGAATCCTAGCCAATTCCATGGCATTACTCTTGGACCTACCACCCTCTTATTCCTCGTATTGCCCTTCATCTTCTTCATCATCATCATCATCTTCTTCTACCAATTCCAGATGTTTGGCTATTATGTCAATTATCTCTGCTTTTTTTGGCACCTGATTTCAATTCCAACCCCAATTTCACTGCCAATTCTTTTAATTTGCTCTTAGTTAAAGTTATCAAGTCGCTCAGGGAAACATTTTGCTCTCCCAAAAACTCTGCTGCAACCACTAATGCCATAACAATGGTATAGACTGTACCTTATTATACAAAAGATCTGGTTCTTTTAAATACTTTGTAATTGGCGTTAGATTTAGATCCCAACAATTGAGTTTCCAATTGATAAGATCCCAGATTCGAGAGCAATTAAATATGATGCCAAACGCAAGACCCCAATTTAAATATGTTATTCCAGAGACGAGTAATTAATATTATTCCAAATGCGAGCCCTCCAGATTAGTCTGATTCTGATCCCGGAGGCAAGCCACCGAATTAAATATGATTCAACTGCGAGCGAGCACCCAATTAAGATATGATTCAAATTCCGGATGGGAAACCCAATTAATATGTTACGACCGATCGCTCCAGTCAAAGCTATCAATCAAAATATACGATTCTGATTGCGGTGAAGGAAGCGCACTGTTAATTCAATCCCATCCCTCCACAGATTGCCTAACATATCATTTTAAACTTTCCAAATTAAAGAAAGACCCAGCCAAATTGTACCATCTATTAACCCCCGAATGAGGCTAACCAAACCAGGTGTCTTTAAATCAACAAATTAACTGTTTAATTAAAAAAATTAAATTCTTTAATACTGTGAAGATATAAACAACATTTAAAATAGAAAAAAATAGAGCCCTTGCAGATTTACGCTCCTGCCAGATGAGGAAGGTGGTAGATGGTGGAAGCAGATACGATAATGACGTTTAAGAGGCATCTTGACAAATACATGAATAGGATGGGAATAGAGGGATACGGTCCCCGGAAGTGCAGAAGGTTTCAGTTTAGACAGGCATCAAGATCGGCACAGGCTTGGAGGGCCGAATGGCCTGTTCCTGTGCTGTACTGTTCTTTGTTCTTTGTTCTTTGGAACAGTCCAAAGTTGCTTGAAGTCTTCACTACTGTCCGATTGGGAAAAAAAAGGTTCTTCAACAGTCGAACAGTCTGCAGTCTAATTCAGAAGTTGAAATTGTTGCTCCTTCCCCAGCAAAGAATTTCAACAATTAACAACTTGCAAACACTTTTTAATGAATCAATTTGGCTTTAGACTTTTTGAGGGATAAAAGATTGTCACAGTCTAACTTCCCTTCCTTCAGCTGAAATTCTCAGAGATCTCTGTTTTGGCTTGACCTTTTAGAATTTTGATAGAAAATAATAAATAAACAGACTAAATTCTCTTCCTTCAGTTTAAGTGGTCTGAGAGCACTCCTTTCAGGTGCTAACACTAAGCTGTCTGTCTGTGTCCTCTGTCAGAACAGGCTGATTTTCCACTATAAGCCAGTTCAAAATTAAATTGTAACAAATGTATCTTTGTTTTACATATTCATTCATGGGATGTGGGCATCGTTGGTTAGGCCAGCATTTATTGCCCATCCCTAACTGCCCTTGAGAAGGTGGTGGTGAGCTGCCTTCTTGAACTGCTGCAGTCTCTCGATGCTTAGTCCTTGTGGCGGTATCCAAGGCAACCAGAATGCACCCTTTGAAGCTAGTTGGTTCCCTCTCTCTATGGTTGTGTCCAACGGCAAACAAAATGCACCTTCTCGGTAACTCCTGAGGCCAGGTTGTTCTTAAAACAGTACTGATCCTTTGCTGTCTTAAAGACATACCACATATTTCCTGAAGAGAAAAAAAAAAGACAGGATCATGACACCGTTTCTTACCAAAATTGATTTGTTAAAGGAACTGGCAGGTTCCTTTAACACCCTGAGCTAAAGAAATATCGGCCTTTGTCACACCAGACGGTCTTTTTCAATGCTGGGTGATGCCATTCGGGCTAAAAAAATACCCCAGCCACTTTCCAGAGACTAATGAACCAAGTGGTAGCCAGTGTTCCTAACTGTGCGGTTTACATTGATCCTGTGCAGGTATACTGTGACACTTGGAAAGACCACTTGAAACATCTAGAAGCTCTGTTTAGACAATTACAATTGGCTGATTTGGTGATAAACCCTGCCATAAAGTGAATTTGCAAAAGAGCAGGTAACCTCCCTAAAACAAAAATGGCAGTCATGCTCTGAAATTGTTGAACTCAATGTCAAGTCCAGAAGGCTGTAGAGTGCCTAATCAGAAGATGAGGTACTGTTCCTTCCCTTTTGTTCTTCTTTCCCCAACCCCTTTCACTTGCTCAAAGCATATTACATTTCTAACCTTTGCCAGTTCTGATGAAAGGTCACTGGGCTCTGAAATGTTAACTCTGCTTCTCTCTCCACAGATGCTGCCAGACCTGCTGAGTATTTCCAGCACTTTCTGTTTTTGCTTAAATTTAACATCTCACCTGAAAGACAGCACCTCTAACAAGGCAGCACTACGTTAGTATTGCACTGGGAGCGTCAGCCTAGATAATGGGGCTCAAGTGTCTGGAGTGGGACTTGAACCCACAGCCTTGTGAATCAGAGGTAACAGTGATCCACAGCTGGCGCCTTGACTGGATAATGACCAACCATTCCCATCTGGTTTGTCTCAGTGTCAGCTGCGAATGGTTACACTGTGAGGTCATGGGTTTGTGTCGACACTCCCACAGTATCATCAAGGAATAATTTGCCATTGGTTTTTGCAAGGTCTGTGACTGTCCGATAGTATAAAAAATGTATCAAGTCATGTTTTAAAAGTGATGCCCGAAGGCCCTTAATTTGCAAACACATAGCAAGCGTTCCCGGTACTGGGGCTGTATTTGTTTCCTATCCTAATGGATTCAGTCCTTCTCAGAAAGGTCAACAATAAAGTGGATTTATAGGATAATGCAGCTGGAGCTCTAAGGAAGCCACCTCAAGATCATAAACACACCAGAGCAGATATCTAAATTCCACAAATCCCTCCAGACCCACTCAGCGATAAATAGTTCAGACTACGGCTGTGTCCCTGCTCTCTCAGAATGGGGCGTTATTTCAGTTTAATCTAGTCGATTTTACGACCCAGAAGTAATAACAATAAAAATCCGGAAGCAAAGGGACGGAGATGGCGAGGTCAGTCTGCAAGGCAAATCTGTTGTTGGGATAAAGCACACGCCTGGACGAGACCAGTTGCAACAAACACTCGAGAGGATCCAACACCATTCAGGAGAAAGCAGCCCACTTTATCAGCATCCTGATCACCACCTTAAACACTCACTCCCTGCACCACCAACACACACATTGGCAGCAGTGTGTACCATCTACAAGATGCAATGCAGCAACTCACTAAGGCTCCTTTAACAGCACCTTCCAAACCCGTGACCTCGACCACCTAGAAGGACAAGGGCAGCAAATGCATGGGAACACCACCACCTGCAAGAAACACACCATTCCAGCAAGAATAGATGCTCCTAGCGAGATCAAGCACTCCCAGAAAAAATCTGGCACCTCCAGCAAGATCTGGTGCATCGAGGGAAACACACCCCAAGGATTTTGTGGGCTTAGGAACTTGAGATTCTTCCATCCCTGCGGATCCAACAGTCCAGGGAGGAGCAAAATCGAGTGCATGCTGAATTTTGGCAAAGTCTAATTCCACTTCCCTCAGGGATTGTAGACCCTTTGCTTTGAGCTGGAGTCTAGTAAACATGCTGTGACTGTGGTAGAGGAGGGGTAAGGGATAAGCAGTTTGTCTTTCTCAAGTGCACAACTCTGATGCACGTTTAAAGTGATGGCAGTAAACCAGGACATGTCCTGACTCTCGACCAGAAGCACACCTTAAAATTCATGAATAAAAACAAAAAATGCTGGAAATACTCAGTAGGTCTGGCAGCATCTGTAGAGAGAGAAGCAGAGTTAACGTTTCAGGTCAGTGACCTTTCATCAGAACTGGCAAAGGTTAGAAATGAAATACGTTTTACGCAAATAAAGTGGGGGTGGGCCAAAAGATAACAAAAGGGAAGGTGTTGATAGGACCGAGGGTCACAGGTAATTATAGACCGGTGAGCCTGACGTCAGTGGTAGGGAAGCTTCTGGAGAAGATACTGAGGGATAGGATCTATTCCCATTTGGAAGAAAATGGGCTTATCAGTGATAGGCAACATGGTTTTGTGCAGGGAAGGTCATGTCTTACCAACTTAATAGAATTCTTTGAGGAAGTGACAAAGTTGATTGATGAGGGAAGGGCTGTAGATGTCATATACATGGACTTCAGTAAGGCGTTTGATAAGGTTCCCCATGGTAGGCTGATGGAGAAAGTGAAGTTGCATGGGGTCCAAGGTGTACTAGCTAGATGGATAAAGAACTGGCTGGGCAACAGGAGACAGAGAGTAGCAGTAGAAGGGAGTTTCTCAAAATGGAGACGTGTGACCAGTGGTGTTCCACAGGGATCCGTGCTGGGACCACTGTTGTTTGTGATATACATAAATGATTTGGAGGAAAATATAGGTGGTCTGATTAGCAAGTTTGCAGACGACACTAAGATTGGTGGAGTAGCAGATAGTGAAGGGGACTGTCAGAGAATACAGCAGAATATAAATAGATTGGAGAGTTGGGCAGAGAAATGGCAGATGGAGCTCAATCAGGGCAAATGCGAGGTGATGCATTTTGGAAGATCCAATTCAAGAGTGAACTATACAGTAAATGGAAAAGTCCTAGGGAAAATTGATGTACAGAGAGATTTGGGTGTTCAGGTCCATTGTTCCCTGAAGGTGGCAACGCAGGTCAATAGAGTGGTCAAGAAGGCATACGGCATGCTTTCCTTCATCGGACGGGGTATTGAGTACAAGAGTTGGCAGGTCATGTTACAGTTGTATAGGACTTTGGTTCGGCCACATTTGGAATACTGCGTGCAGTTCTGGTCGCCACATTACCAAAAGGATGTGGATGCTTTGGAGAGGGTGCAGAGGAGGTTCACCAGGATGTTGCCTGGTATGGAGGGCGCTAGCTATGAAGAGAGGTTGAGTTGATTAGGATTATTTTCATTAGAAAGACGGAGGTTGAGGGGGGACCTGATTGAGGTGTACAAAATCATGAGAGGTATAGACAGGGTGGATAGCAAGAAGCTTTTTCCCAGAGTGGGGGATTCAATTACTAGGGGTCACGAGTTCAAAGTGAGAGGGGAAAAGTTTAGGGGGGATATGCGTGGAAAGTTCTTTACGCAGAGGGTGGTGGGTGCCTGGAACGCGTTGCCAGTGGAGGTGGTAGACGCGGGCACAATAGCGTCTTTTAAGATGTATCTAGACAGATACATGAATGGGGAGGAAGCAAAGAGATACAGACCCTTAGAAAATAGGCGACAGGTTTAGATAGAGGATCTGGATCGGCGCAGGCTTGGAATGCCGAAGGGCCTGTTCCTGTGCTGTAATTTTCTTTGTTCTTTGTTCTTTATAACTGATCAGAAGGTCATGGAGCACAGGCAAAGGGCGTGTTAATGGTGTGCTGAAAGACGAAGCGCGAGTGCAAAAAGGGTACGAAATGATGAAATAATGAACAGCCCTGGCCAAAAGCACAAACATGAAAAAAAAAGTGGGCAGGCACATGATAAGAAAATGAATGATGAAACAAACTAAAATAAGATAAAAAATAAAAACAAGGCCCCAAACACTCCTTTCAGGTGAAGCAATGATTTACTTGTACTTCTTTCAATTTTGTATACTGTATCCGCTGCTCACAATGCGGTCTCCTCTACACTGGGGGGAACAAATGCAGATTGGGTGACCGCTTTGCGGAACACTTCTGCTCAGTCTGAAAGCATGACCTCGAGCTTCCAGTTGCTTGCCATTTCAACACACACCCCTGCTCTTATGCTCACATCTCTATCCTGGGTTTGCTGCAGTGTTCCAGTGAACATCATCGCAAGCTCGAGGAACAGCATCTCATTTACCGATTAGGCACAATACAGCCTGCCGGACTGAACATTGAGTTAGAACAAAAGAACAAAGAACAGTACAGCACAGGAACAGGCCATTCGGCCCTCCAAGCCTGCGCCGATCTTGATGCCTGCCTAAACTAACACCTTCTGCACTTCCGGGGCCCATATCCCTCTATTTCCTTCCTATTCATGTATTTGTCAAGATGTCTCTTAAACGTCGCTATCGTATCTGCTTCCACCACCTCCCCCAGCAGCAAGTTCCAGGCACTCACCACCCTCTGTGTAAAAAACTTGCCTCGCACATCCCCCCTAAACTTTGCCCCTCGCACCTTAAACCTATGTCCCCTAGTAACTGACTCTTCCACCCTGGGAAAAAGCTTCTGACTATCCACTCTGTCCATGCCGCTCATAACTTTGTAAACCTCCATCATGTCGCCCCTCCACCTCCGTCGTTCCAGTGAAAACAATCCGAGTTTTTCCAACCTCTCCTCATAGCTAATGCCCTCCAGACCAGGCAACATCCTGGTAAACCTCCTCTGTACCCTCTCCAAAGCCTCCACGTCCTTCTGGTAGTGTGGCGACCAGAATTGCATGCAATATTCTAAGTGTGGCCTAACTAAGGTTCTGTACAGCTGCAACATGACTTGCCAATTTTTATACTCTATGCTCCGACCGATGAAGGCAAGCATGCCATATGCCTTCTTGTCTACCTTATCCACCTGCGCTGCCACTTTCAGTGACCTGTGGACCTGTACGCCCAGATCTCTCTGCCTGTCAATACTCCGAAGGGTTCTTCCATTTACTGTATACCTCCCACCTGCATTATACCTTCTAAAATGCATTACCTCACATTTGTTCGGATTAAACTCCATCTGCCATTTCTCCGCCCAAATCTCCAACCGATCTATATCCTGCTGTATCCTCTGACAATCCTCATCATTATTCGCAACTCCACCAACCTTTGTGTCGTCCGCAAACTTACTAATCAGACCAGCTACATTTTCCTCCAAATCATTTATATATACTACAAACAGCAAAGGTCCCAGCACTGATCCCTGCGGAACACCACTAGTCACATCCCTCCATTCTGAAAAACACCCATCCACTGTTACCCTCTGTCTTCTGTGACTGAGCCAGTTCTGTATCCATCTTGCCAGCTCACCTCTGATCCCGTGTGACTTCACCTTTTGCACCAGTCTGCCATGCGGGACCTTGTCAAAGGCTTTACTAATTTCCATATAGACAACATCCACCGCCCTTCCGTCATCAATCATCTTCGTCACTTCCTCAAAAAACTCAATCAAATTAGTAAGACACGACCTCCCCTTCACAAAACCATGCTGTCTCTCGCTAATAAGTTCGTTTGTTTCCAAATGGGAGTAAATCCTGTCCCGAAGAATCCTCTCTAATAGTTTCCCTACCACTGACGGAAGGCTCACCGGACTATAATTTCCTGGATTATCCTTGCCACCCTTCTTAAACAAAGGAACAACATTGGCTATTCTCCAATCCTCTGGGACCTAACCTGTAGCCAATGAGGATGCAAAGATTTCTGTCAAGGCCCCAGCAATTTCTTCCCTTGCCTCCCTCAGTATTCTAGGGTAGATCCCATCAGGCCCTGGGGCCTTATCTACCTCAATGCTTTGCAAGACACCCAACACCTCCTCCTTTTTGATAATGAGATGACCCAGACTATCTGCACTCCCTTCCCTAGGCTCATCATCCACCAAGTCCTTCTCCTTGGTGAATACTGATGCAAAGTACTCATTTAGCACCTCGCCCATTTCCTCTGGCTCCATGCATAGATTCCCATCTCTGTCCTTGAGTGGGCCAACCCTTTCCCTGGTTACCCTCTTGCTCTTTATATATGTATAAAAAGCCTTGGGATTTTCCTTAATCCTGTTTGCGAATTACTTTTCATGACCCCTTTTAGCCCTCCTGACTCCTTGCTTAAGTTCCTTCCTACTGTCTTTATATTCCTCAAGGGATTCGTCTGTTCCTAGCCTTCCAGCCCTTACAAATGCTTCCTTTATCTTTTTGACTAGGCTCACAATATCCCGTGTTATCCAAGCTTCCCGAAACTTGCCAAACTTTTCTTTCTTCCTCATAGGAACATGCTGGTCCTGCATTCTAATCAGCTCGACGTTTGAAAGACTCACATGTCAGATGTTGATTTACCCTCAAACAGCCGCCCCCAATCTAAATTCTTCAGTTCCTGCCGAATATTGTTATAATTAGCCTTCCCCCAATTTAGCACCTTCACCCGAGGACTACTCTTATCCTTATCCACAAGTACCTTAAAACTTATGGAGTTATGGTCACTGCTCCCGAAATGCTCCCCACTGAAACTTCGACCACCTGGCCGGGCTCATTCCCCAATACCAGGTCCAGAATGGCCCCATCCCTAGTTGGACTATCTACATACTGTTTCAAGAAGCCCTCCTGGATGCTCCTCAAAATTCTGCCCCATCAAAACCCCTAGCACTAAGTCAGTCCCAGTCAATATAGGGGAAGTTAAAATCACCCACCACTACAACCCTGTTACCTTTACATCTTTCCAAAATCTGTCTACATATCTGTTCCTCTACCTCCCGCTGGCTGTTGGGTGGCCTGTAGTAAACTCCCAACATCGTGACTGCACCCTTCCTATTCCTGAGCTCCACCCATATTGCCTCGCTGCATGACCCCTCCGAGGTGTCCTCCCGCAGTGCAGCTGTGATATTCTCCTTAACCAGTAATGCAACTCCCCCACCCCTTTTACATCCCCCTCTATCCCGCCTGAAGCTTCTAAAGCCTGGAACATTTAGCTGCCAATCCTGCCCTTCCCTCAACCAAGTCTCTGTAATAGCAACAACATCATATTTCCAAGTACTAATCCAAGCTCTAAGTTCATCTGCCTTACCTGTTATACTTCTCGCATTGAAACAAATACACTTCAGACCACCAGTCCCACTGTGCTCAGCAACATCTCCCTGCCTGCTCTACCTCTTAGTCCTACTGGCCTTATTTACTATGTCCTCCTCATTTACTTCACTAGCTGTCCTACTGCTCTGGTTCCCACCCCCCTGCCACACTAGTTTAAACCCTCCCGAGTGACTCTAGCAAACCTTGCAGCCAGGATATTAGTGCCCTTCCAGTTTAGATGCAACCCGTCCTTCTTGTACAGGTCCCATCTGTCCCTGAAGAGAGCCCAATGGTCTAGATATCTGAAACCCTCCCTTCTACACCAGCTGCTCAGCCACGTGTTTAGCTGCACTATCTTCCTATTTCTCGCCTCACTGGCACGTGGTACAGGGAGTAATCCAGAGATTACAACCCTAGAGGTCCTGTTTTTTAACTTACGACCTAACTCCCTAAACTCCCCCTGCAGGACCTCGTCACTCTTCCTGCCTATGTCATTGGTACCGATGTGTACCACAACCTCTGGCTGTTCACCCTCCCCCTTCAGAATGCCCCCTGTCCGTTCAGAGACATCCTTGTTCAATAATTTCAGAGCATGACGGGTCCCCCATTTTTATTTTTAGATTTCTTTTTTCTTTTTATTTTATTTTAGTTTGTTTCATCATTCATTTTTTTACCATATGCCTGCCCACTGTTTTTTCATCTTTGTGCTTTTAGCCAGGGCTGTTCATTATTCTGTCATTTAACACCCTCCCTGCACTAACACTTTGTCTTTCAGCACACCATTAACACACCCTTTGTCTTTGCTCCATGACCTTCTTGTGAGTTATTCTCTGTGACCCTTTATCCTATCAACACCTTCACTTTTCTTATCTTTTGCCTTCCCCCCACTTTATTTGCTTAAAACATATTACATTTCTAACCTTTGCCAGTTCTGATGAAACGTTAACTCTACTTCTCTTTCCATAGATGCTGCCAGACCTGCTAAGTAGTTCTAGCATTTTTTGTTTTTATTTCAGATTTCCAGCATCTGCAATATTTTACTTTTATTTTATTAAAATTCATTAACTTCCCTTTAGATTTCAGTACTGTCTACTACCCTTCAATCTTCTCCCCTAACCCTGACATTCATCCAGTCAGTTATTACATAGATGGGAGCCAATTATTCAGTGTGATCATATCGGTCTCTCTCCCCAGAACCCCCAGGACTGCTCCATGAATATTAATATTAACCAGCATCTAAAGAGGATTCAGAATCTCTAAGCCAAACACAGCCAGCGGACAAATTCTGTTCATTCTCGACAGGCAGAAAATAGAACATTAATGTTTAACGAAAACAATGGAACATTTAATAAAAGGAAGCTATTGTTTTATGAGATTTCTTTTTGTGCTCATCACAGTGAGCACTGCCAGTGTTGGGGATCGGTACATCCTCCACCTCAGGTACATATTGTCCCATCAAATACTCCCAGGACAGGTACAGCACGGGGTTAGATACAGAGTAAAGCTCCCTCTATAAAATTCAAGCAGTGTGAGATTACCTACTTGAGGTCTCTTGCCTCTTTCTTTATTGTGCTCAAGAGTCAGATCAGCACCTGATTCTGAATTGTACTATTACATTTGTATTGAAACCACTTTGCATTGGTGTAAAACTGCACTATGAATGCATCCTAAATATGTGTAATCAAAAATAAATGAAATAAAAATACTGGAAACTAAAAAAAAAAACGGGGTTAGATACAGAGTAAAGCTCCCTCTACACTGTCCCCATCAAACACTCCCAGGACAGGTACAGCACGGGGTTAGATACAGAGTAAAGCTCCCTCTACACTGTCCCCATCAAATACTCCCAGGGCAGGTACAGCACGGGGTTAGATACAGAGTACAGCTCCCTCTACACTGTCCCCATCAAATACTCCCAGGACAGGTACAGCACGGGGTTAGATACAGAGTAAAGCTCCCTCTACATTGTCCCATCAAACACTCCCAGGACAGGTACAGTACGGGGTTAGATACAGAGTAAAGCTCCCTCTACACTGTCCCCATCAAACACTCCCAGGACAGGTACAGCACGGGGTTAGATACAGAGTAAAGCTCCCTCTACATTGTCCCCATCAAACACTCCCAGGACAGGTACAGCACTGGGATTGGCTGGTCAATTTGGAGCACTTCCTGCCAGCAATCAGGGGGGGGCAGCTGCACCTGCAACTGGAGAGGAGAGAGGTGACTGTAGACAGCTGTATTTACTGTGGAACTGTTGCACTTTTTCAAGACTAAGAAGACCTGAGAGTCATTTTGGAGAGGTGGGTGTTGGAGCACCAGAGAACTGTTGGTTGTTTGGACTGTTGGGGGAGGGAGAAGGCACCGGAAGATCCAGGGGTGGGGCTGCCAAATTCTATAGGGAGCCCCTGTACTAGCTCTTGTGTTTATTTGCCATCCTGCACAAAAGGGGCTCCCTCCCCACCCCCAACTGTGTGGCTCGGGACAGCTGGAGCTGCCCGGCTGAAGAAAATCCTTATACAACGACAGAAAAGGGAGAGAACCGGGCGGCTCTAACCGACCCGGGCGAAGAACCCTCCCCTAACTGGAAGAGTGGACTGTCGACTCTGCAGGAAGGTGCTCCAACCACCAATTGAAGTGCAACATCCTTGCAGCTGTTCTCTCTCTTCCATCACTCGGCCACCTATCCTCTCCTCTCCTTGTCCTTTTCAGCCCTATCCTCCTCTATTCCCACCCCCCTCCCCCATCATATTGCTTGTGTTAAAGAAAACTGTCGTGTGCTTTGTTTCTTGGGGGTGGACGTAGCTCTGTGACCCCATGGCAAGCCCCTCTTCGCCGGTGGCGGGGCCTTCCCGTTCATATGCTGCTGCGGCTGCTGCAGCTGCACCTGTTGCCTCGTCACCGTTTGCTTTATTAACATCGAAGCATGGGGTCAAGAGCTACGTCCACCCGAACATGACTATCGAGGCATGCGTGAAAGCAATGGCCGAGGTTGTCAGCCCTTCGGCCATTGTTGCAGCCTCTAAAATGTACGGGAAGGCAGTGTTTTTCCTGAAGACCGAGCGGGCGGTGTCCCTGGCTCTGAGCAAGGGGCTCACCGTGGGCGGGACCTTTCTGCCAGTGGACCCCCTGGAGGCCACTGCGCAAAGGCTCATTCTATCCAATGTCCCGCCCTTCATTCCTGGTGAGCTCCTCCTTCCCCAACTGCACCATCTGGGGGAGGTAAAGACGGGGCTCACCCCAGTCCCGCTCGGTCTTCGGGAGAACAGCCTCCGACACGTGTAATCCTTCCGCCGCCAGTTATTCATGCAGCTGGCGCGGGAGGAGGTGACAGAGGGCCACTTTAATGTAGAATTCCAGGGGACGGCCTACCGCGTCTTCTGGACCTTGGACGGGGTGCGGTGCCATGTCTGTTAGGGGGTGGGGCATGTTCGTAAGAACTGCCCCAACCTCCCGGCTGCCAACTCCAACTCGGCGGCCCAGGGTGGCGACGCTGCACCTCCTCCCACCCCCCCTACACCACCACCAGATACCATTCAGTCGGTACCGGAGGCTGTGGTTTTCACGGCCTCCGGCAGGGAGGGGGGTGACCGTCCAAGTGGAAGGAAGGCGCGGAGGAGAAATAAACATCGAGAGGTGCGTCCCCTGGTCACCGTGACACTACCCGAGCCTGAGCTCAGCCCAAGGCCCGATCTCGGGAAGTCAACTTGCCCCAGGGCTGGACTCAGGCCCAGGGTGAATTAAAAAAAAGGAGAGTGTGGAGGTGGAGGCCTCTGATGATATGGAGGTCTCTGAGCCTCCGCACACAACTGGGAAAAAGAGGAGAAGGCACCCCTCCACAGAGGTAACAAGGGGCCCTGAGGCACAGGGCCCATCTGTTGGAGGGGAGCTGTCTCCTGTTTCGGGTCCCAGGTTTCCCCTACCGCCACCACCAAGGCTGCAAAGTCCGGGCAGGAGCACACTATTCCTCAGGATGGAGGGGAGGGGAAGGCCCCGGTACTTGAGGCCCCTCCTGAAGGAGTAAGTGGGGCCCTGCTTGTGGTGGGGGAGCCTGGGGACGCCGCCCATTCTGCCACTGCTACTGGGTCGGGTGTCCTGAATGAAGGGGAGGGCGAGGCCCCAGAGGGTCGGGCCTCCCAGCCGGAGTCCACCACCAACCAGGAGACACCCGACCCAGTTATAACTGAGAATGCTGCCCCATCTGCTGGGCCTGTGGGTGCTGGCGGAGCGGGAGATAGCCTCCTCCCTCCGCCTCCAGTCTCGGCTCCGGCTGGTTTCCCGGAGTCCGGAACTTCTGACTCCCCTGGACCACTCATTGGCCTGGGGACGGAGGTGGAGGGGGGTCCTGAACCGTTGGTGCCTACAGGCTCCAGTTTCACAATAGAACCCAGAGAGGACTCCTCCGCCATCGATCCTGGGGGTGGGATCGTGATGGAGGCGGGACCAGCTGGCGTGGCCGGGACGTCCGCCTCACAGTGTGTGGTAGATGTGTCGGCCGCTGGCGGTGACGACCCGGAGGAGGATGGGGATTCGGTGCGGGGCACGGAGGATGATCTTGATTCCATCGCCAGTGAGGTGGTGGAGTCCCTCGTGCCTCCCACCGAATCTCCTCTCATCCCCACGGCGGAACTCCGGGATTTCCTTGCGGCTTGCAGGGGTTGCCGCAATAAAGTTCAGCTGGCCCTCGACCGTTGGTCGAATCTGGCGCTGATCATACAGTCCGTCCGTGCCGCCCTTAAGATAGCGGGCAAGCGCGCGGACGTGAAACTGGTTGAGAGGCGCCGTTTTAATGTGTTCCTCAATGGGTTGCTGGGGGAGTGGAGGGCCAGGTGCACTTCCACTCCCTCCTCACAGTGAGGTGTTTGTGACGGGTTTTAATTACCTTTGACATGAAGATAACCATAGCCAGCCTCAACATCAACGGCAGCAGAGGGGCTCACCGCAGATTTCACAATCTCTCAGTCCTCAGGGAAGGGAGATACGCGGTGAGCTTTCTGCAGGAAACCCACACCGTTCCGGGAGACGAAGCCACCTGGCTCCTGGAGTGGCAGGGTGGGGTCTACATGAGTCACCTCACCCCTATTTCTAGTGGGGTGACTATCTTGTTGGCCCCGACTTTTCAGCCGGAGATCTTGGGGGTCAAGGAGCTAGTGCCGGGCCGCTGGCTCCACCTCGCCGTTCGCCTGTGGAGCGTGCCGCTCCACTTTGTGAACGTGTACGCGCCCAGGCCCGGCGCGTTGCAAGCGCGCTTCTTTGAAGAAGTGTCCGCTCTCTTGAGCTTCATCGATAGTGGCGAGTGCATCATCCTCGGGGGGGATTTTAACTGCACCCTCGGGGTGGGGGATCGCTCCGGTCCCCAGCGCGGCCAAGCGTCAGTGGAGAAGTTGAGGGGACTGATCAGCTCCCTTAACTTGGTGGACGTCTGGCGGAATCGCCATCCCGACTCCAGTGTCTTCTCGTTGAGGTCTGGAGGTGGGGGGTCGTGAATCGACCGCCTCTACATTTCGCAGGCGTACTTCTCCCGCGTCTCGGCGGCCTCCATGTGGCTGGTGCCATGCTCGGACCACCACCTGGTTTGGGCGGAGTTCACTCCGCTCCGCACGCGGGCGGGGTCCGCGTACTGGCACTTTAACAACCGGCTACTGGAGGACGAGCGATTTCGAGACTCGTTCTGTCGATTCTGGGCCGACTGGAGAAGGAAGCAGGGGGGCTTCCCCTCCTTGAGGCTATGGTGGGATGTGGGCAAGACTCACATCCGCGTCTTCTGTCAGGAGTACGCGAAGGGGTCGACCAAGAGGTGGGAAGCCAAGATCGGGCGCCTTGAGAGGGAGGTGCTCGACTTGGAGTCCCGCCTCGGTCATGCCGTCGTGGACCCAGCCCTGTGGCAGGCGTACAAAGAGAAGAAGGGCGCGCTGAGGGACCTGCAGCTCATAGGGTCCCGAGGCGCGTATGTGAGGTCGCGGATCCAGATCCTGGAAGATTTGGACCACGCCTCACCCTTCTTCTACTCGCTGGAAAAATGGCGGGGGGTCCGTAAGCAGCTCGTTGAGCTGCTGGCCGACGGCGGATCCTCCATCACGGATCGAGAGGGAATGGGCCTCCTGGTCCGTACTTATTACAGTGCGTTGTTCTCTCCGGATCCGTCCAGCGAGGACGCGTGCAGAGTTTTGTGGGAGGACCTGCCGCAGGTCAGCCCGGATGGCGCCGAAGGGTTGGAGGCTCCGCTCACGTTGGCGGAGCTGACCAGTGCCCTTCACCAGCTCTCGAGGGGCAAATCCCCAGGGCTGGGGGAAAGCCTGGCGACCAGGGAGATGCCCCTCTCGTGGCGCAGGGTGGTCATCGTCCTGCTGCCGAAGAGGGGCGATCTCCGCCTGCTTATAAACTGGCGTCCGGTCTCCCTCCTCAGCACGGATTATAAGATCTTTGCCCGGGCTATGTCTACCCGCCTGGGCTCCGTGCTGGTCCACATGATCCACCCCGGGCCGGTCCATCCAGGACAACATCCACCTGGTCTGGGACCTGATCCATCTTTCCCAGAGGACTGGTCAGTCGGTCGCCTTTCTCTCCCTCGATCAGGAGAAGGCGTTCGACAGGGTGGATCACGAATAGCTTTTCGGGACTGTGCGCGCTTTCGGACTTGGGCCGCATTTCGTGGCCCGGGTCCGACTTTTATACGCCGCCGCAGAGTGTCTCGTCAAAGTTAACGGGTCCTTGACTGCGCCCCTGCGCTTTGGGAGGGGAGTGCGTCAGGGATGCCCCATGTCCGGCCAATTGTATACCATCTGCGTGGAGCCCTTCCTGTGCCTGCTTCGCAGGAGGTTGACAGGATTGGCTCTG